>NC_071497.1:16744470-17062282 GCF_028500815.1 Rissa tridactyla
GGGGTTGAGTTTTTTTGTGTGTATGGTTGGAATTGATGGTCTCAAAGGTCCTTTCCAACCATGAAGATTCTATGATTCTATGATTCTAAATGGAAATGCCAATACAGGACAAGGTAGGCAAGTGATAAGAGTGAAGGCATTAAGATGTGGAGCACCCATTACCAGAGAAATCCCAGAGCAGAAACAATGTCAACAGAGTTCAATGCCAAAAATCTTGGAGCAGATTCACAAAGGGCAAGGAGCATCCTCCATCTTTAAATGCAGACTATCCTCCTTTCTACCTTGACTAGGTATGTGAGAGTGAACACAGCAGCAACCAGTAAAGCCCATGCCCTGCTGGTCAGAAGGGAGCCCTCCAAGCTCTGACCCTGTAATACCATCTGTGCTATATAGGTGAGTTGGGCCAAGCTGACTGTTGTGCACCTGTAAACCTGGGCGGAGAGTGGAATCTGACCCACTCTCTTTATTTTGGATAGTCCTGGACTCTGACACCCTCTAAAACAAAGAAGCCACCACGCTTTTGTAGCATTATATATATGCTGCCACTCACCAATTCCCTTCTGTGGTAAATGAGAACGGTATTCCATCAGGTAGTTCAGGTATGGTTTCTCAGGGCTTATCTCATAGTACCGTATATTTCCATCACCCTAAAGGCAAAGAAAATGAACATAAGCCAGGCTCTGCTGTTCAGAATGAGAGCCTGAGAGGAATGCCTGGCCCCAGAAGCCATGCAGGGTCAAGAATGAACCAAATATTTTCCCCAAAATTCCTTTGAGGGAAGGTGAGGGCTCTGCAGTGTACCTCCCCAGAGTAAACATGGTACGTCTCCAGTGGAAAATGTGACCTGATGCTGCAGCACCCTCAGGCCCCATCCCACCAGCCCATATCAGGTTAACATGCTTCACGAGCATCTCTGACTTCAGCCTGATGCAACACAGGGAGAAGAATCAGACAGGACGGCATTTGCTGACATGGAAAGCACTTACCTTTCCCACAACGTAAAGCATGTGTGTGTCTGAGTCGTAGAAGGGAAACAGGAGTCCCGAGGAGCCATCCAGATCCTCCTCCAGTAAAGGCACGGAAAGGTCATTCTGGGCAGGACAAAGGAAAAACAGGCAGCTGCAATCACCTGTGAGTCACCTCAAGTCAGGGACACCTTACCTGAACCCCGCTGGCAGCAGCATGTGAGCACATCTCTGTAACGATCCTAGGCCACGGCCAGCTGCCCTGACCCACAGCTTCTGTTTAGATGGGATAATGACCTGGGTGGATGTGGACCTCAGAAAGATGCCCGCCGGGCAGTTCCTGTGCCAATGTCTGTCCCTAAGGAGGCTGCACACACCTGGCCTCACAGGCCCTCCCACTGTATTCTCAAATTAAGTGTGGCCAGCTCCTCCAGCATCTCTGAAGGCAGTGAAACCCTAATGTGAGACCCATGATGTGTCAGAGCACTGCTCAGCTTTGTGGAAAGCCTTCAGACAGCGGCACAATGCTTTGCCTCTCACATATGCAAAGAAGCCATGTCCAAACATAGCCAAATGGCAAATGATAAACCTGGTCTACCAACTTTGTCTGGTACAAAGGGTAACAGCACAACAAAGAGGCAGAAGATTGTGCTGCGAGGAGGTTGACACAGAGGGACAAAGTGAGATGCTGACAAAGAAAAAGCATTTCACTGCATATGAGAGGGGTAGAGAAGAGCAGGGTTTTGTAAGGCAGCCATCATGATAGGAGATCATGTCTTAGAAGTGACCAATAAGTACTACCTCAATACTCTACTGTCAGGAATCATCAGAAATCGAAAACACTCCACACCTTTTTCTCCATTGAGGGCTTCACCTGAGTAGGCTCTGTCTAGAGCTCATTTCTCTTTCCAGCACCAGTAACAATTTGCCAGCAAGACCAGTAACAGCGTCTTTTAAGTCAGAGCTACAATGACGACCCAAAGGTCCTTTGAATTATTTCTTCCTGTAGTGGGCACAGCATTCTCTTTGTTTGGTGAATCTCTATGCTGAAAGCTTTGAGAGCTTCTTCAGAAACTCATACTCAGTTAACAGTGTCACAGCAGTAAGACCTATCACCCATTAAGAATTTGACAGATCATTTCTGAATTGCTGTTATAAACCAATTTCTAGGTATTTGGCAGGAGAACGGTTAAAGTTACAGCAAAAGAGAGAAAACCAAAGCTGGTATGGTTATGATTGTTGGTCCAACTCACTTGATCCCATAATGCAATTTGCCTGTTGTTCCACCGAGATGTTCCAGTAGAGAACAGCTTTTTCATGTTTCCAAGGAACAGGACTTTATTGACTCTGTGAGACTTGTAGCTGGCTTCCTATAGGAAGAGAAAGGACATTGCATAAGACACCACCTGTTGCACAGACACATTTAATGCTACATGAGACCTCTGATTCAGTCACATCTGAAAGATCTACTCAGCCTGGCTCAACTACAGTGAGTAAGATTTCATGGGGATCCAAGAAAGGTGGCCTTCAGGGCCATTCCCAAAAGCTCAATCTCTCTAAATACTGATTCACATGTTTCCAAGAGGGCAATCCCTATTAGTTGTAGGCAGGACTTTCTGCATACACAAATCCATGCAAATACCTATATGCAAATACCTGTGCAAATAAAATGCAGTCAGCTTCATCTTAACAACAGATACAAAGTACAAGCAACAAAGAACAACCATGGCAGTGGTACAAATGTACACTTGCATCCACCTGTCCACCTGATCTCTACAAGCCCTCCCAAGGCGTCCCGCAGAGAACTGCAGGAGGGAGCTATGAAAACAGCACTTCGAGAATGGTTTCCGGGAGCAAGGAGCATGGTAGGAAGATGCAGAAAGCCTGCTTTCAACAATGACAGCAAGTGTTCCATGAAAAGTAGAAGGCAATAGCATCATCTGCTGCCTTGGGCAATGCAGAGCACAGATGCATCTTCTTTAATGGCAATGAATCTACACAGAAGACACTACCTAGAAACACTCCAAGGGGTGAGATCAGCTTGACCACAAACCTCTGAACCCAACCTACTTGTAGGACTGTTCCTGCACGCGGGTCTATCAGACGTATCTTCCTGTCCCTGCAGGCTGTGGCAAGGAGACTGCCATCTGTGTTGAATGACATGGAGAGGACCACATCTTTGTGAGCATCAAGGATCTTCACGGGGTTCGAGATGACAGCTTCCTTGGTGTCAAGGTTCCAGATCATTATCTGGAGCAAAAGAAAAAAAAATCAGCCCTCTGCTGCCTGACCAACTGGGGACTTTGTGTACCCTATTCACTTCTTTCTCTCTTCTCTACACGTATAGGTCTTATCCATCATAAGTGGTTGTTCACCTGGCACTTACTTATCAGGGGCACAGTGTCTGCTCAGAATGTCCAATATTCTAATTTCCTTTACAACCACACTTAATACATAAAAATCGCCAGCCTCAATGCAGATATTTGCACTAGCACAAGAATGAAACCAAACACAAGTGCATTGCATGCTGTATCCAATCCAGTAAAGGAGAACAGCAGAGTAGACTGAAGCTCATTAGAAGACAAGAAAATTAGCAAGTCCTTTTGAACTTGTAGCAATACCCTTTTGACTTTGGGGTCACCATGGAATTTCCCCCTGAAGAAGGCTTCTGAACTATTTAGTATTATCTTACAGCTTGAAATTTAAACAAATTTCAAAACACGCTGCCAAACAGGGCGTTGCATGAGGAGAGCTCCACAGAGAACAGACCCACCTTGTAGTCATAGCCAGAGCTGAAGAGGATGTTATTAGCAGTAGGATGCCATTCAATGAGGCCCACTCTTCGAACATGTCCAAGAAGTTCCTTCTTCGGACTGGTAATGTTTCTTGTTAGCAAGTGCTTGGGGATGTCCCAGATTTTAACCTGAATGGCACAGGATGGATCTTTTTGAGATTCCTAAGTAAGGAGCTAATTTGGAACTTAACAATAACTATTATTCCCTTCGTATTATTATTCCCTTGGTAGTGAATAGGAATGCTCCTGGCTTTACTAAGTGCCACGCGTTTAAATTCGTATCTTTAACTTTCTGTGGGCCTGAAGACTCCTCTTTACCCTCCATCTGTAGCCAGCAGTCCTACCAGTTTGTTTTAACTTGCCAATCCAACCCTAACACCTGGGCAAACTGTCAGCACAATTACAAAATGTTATTCCCACAGGGAAGAAGTAAACCACAGATCTTGCAGGCCTTGCCTCCTAAGAAACTTTGAGCAGGAACAAAGAAATCTGAAATAAATCTCAGCAAAGAGTCCCAGAAGGTATGATAACAGTGACTGATACAAGCAGTCATCCACTCAACACTACCGTGGTAAAAGAACTGAGAACTGCCCTGGTCAGATGACAGCCATAGTACTGTTTGCCCCATAGAAAACTGCACCAGTGCTGAAAACGACGCTTTGCAAACGACACAGCCATTTGTCAAAGTACACAAAATAGCACCCAGGTGGCCATATGGCAGATGCCCTGAGTGGAGAGACTGGGCAGCATCGCTCAACACTGGGAGTGTGCTGTCTCATAACAGGTCAACCTGCAGGCCTGGGTTCTTCTAGAAGGATGCTGCATGAAGATAAAAATCCTCTGTCCTCCTGGGGTTGAAGGAGACAATAGAGGAAACCTGCAAAAGGGGCTGAACCTGTGCAGGTAAAATGAAAGAATCTTTCTCACACTAACCCTAGAAGCACAAGTATTTAGGATGGTAACAGACAATTAACCCTTTGGCTCAATAAAAATTACTATGCTTGTCATAATTTTTCTAGGACTTAGCCTGAAGCAAAAGGGAAAGGATCTTTGAAGCAGATAGTTTGTGGAAATTAGCCACACCTCTCCAAGCCTCCTACTGTTTGGCTGATGAGGATCACACCTTTCTAAGCCAAAGAAGGAGAGGCACAAATTCTGTGACCTGCTGGGAAAGATCATAAGTGCTCTTCTTAACAGTGTTTAACCCACTGAGGAATGAAGCCCCTCAGAAACCGAAGGACTGTGGGGCCCTGTACTCCAGGTGAACTTCGGCAGCAGTAAGAGAAAGCATCATGCTCTACAGCTTCAACAGCTACCACTGAAGGAATGGGGCTGAGAGAGCAGGAAAGGGAAAAATAGGTTGTGTTCACACTGAGAAGAACTGCCTAGAATGAACCATTCATTTCCCATGCTATGAAATGGGTGGTGGTAAAAGCAGGGAAAAGCCCCTGGCTGGAATCTCAGGATGCATTAAATGGCAGAAATTGACAGTGCTTAGTGTACAGAAGAAGCAGGTCTGGGAGCCAGAACTGCCAGGCCACGCAGGAACAATCCATGAGCCACCTACCGTGCTGCATCTTGAAGAAAACCTGACAAAGCAAAGTAAAAGGCACAGCATTGCCCCTCTAACTGCAGGGGAGAAGATTCTCAGTAAGCTGAATTCATATGTGCCTGATGATTTGCCAAAAGGAACAGAAGGGGTACAAGAACAAGCTCGCTCCCCGTACTGTTGAAACTCTCAGCGCCTGGCCGCTTGCATTGGCCTCAGTCCTAAGCCTGCCTGAGGCAGCAGTGTTCAGGCCACTGGGTGTTCACAGAGACTATCCATCCCCTCCCATGCCCAAAAGTACTGCTCTACAAGCTTCAGCTACACACCACTAAAGATACCTGTTATGCCACCAAGGCAAGCTCCAGAAAGGCTGGCTAATGGCTAAGAAAACTCTGAGGAACATAGGTGATCGGAAATTTCTACCATCTTCACAGAAGCTTGTTACCTTTCTCAAAAGTTTCAGGGAGATCCAGCCCAGTAGGAGGAATCAGAGGCATCCTTGCACACAAGGCAGAACAGTGGCGTATGCTAGTGCTCAGAAATGGCAGAGAGCACCAGGCCTTTAACAACAGACGGCACGGAAGGCTTTCGCTCTAATGTCCAGCGCAGTGGAAGTGGTAGATGCCTCTGGGATACCAAAAACTTCCTCAGACTTCTCTCAGGATAAAGTGGTGCTGTGGAGATGTCCCAACAGTATGTCTAATCTGAGCTCTCCAGTACAGGCCAGGACAAGTAAGACAGATGTTGACCGCATGGAGTGAGTCCAACAGCAGCCACTAAGATGAGGAGAGGACAGGAGCACAGTAAATCTGAGGGCAGCTGGAAAGAAATGAATTTGTTCAGTTCAGGAAGGAGAAGGCAAAGGTAAGCTCTTCTGGCTGCCCTTCAACTACTCTGCAGGAAGGCACAGAGAAGATGGAGCCAGACTCTTTGGAGGTGCACAAGGAGAGCACCAAAGGCAATGGACACAAATGGCAATATGGGCACCCCTTGGAGACCAGAGGAACTCTATTTTCCCCACAGGGGTACTCAACCCTTGGAATAAGGGCCCAGTGAGGCAATGGGATCTGTAGCCTTGGAGATTTCCCAATTCATCAGGACAACACTTGGAGCAACCTGATTCAACTGGCCTGCTTTGAGCAGGTCTTGGACTAAGTGACCTCCACAGGTCTAGCTACCAGGTACCAGGAAAGGCCAGGTAAGTCACACTAAGAAACACAGTCTGCTGTCCTCACTACTTAGAGGGGAGGGAAGAGGTGTTCCTACACTGTGTCACTTCAGGGGAACCCCTAAGATACCCCTTCCTGGTGCCAGGATGATGATGGGAGGGTAGTACAAAAAAGAGAGTACAGTTACAAACAGCAAAACTTCTCAGAACAACTTTTGGTGCTGACATCAGTGCCAAGCTCAGTGTTCCCATTCTTTTGTCTGGAGAATAATTCAGTGCCAAGTTTCAGTAGAAAAAGAAAAGAAAGCAGCCCTTCTGTATAAATCCCGACAACAGAATAAATATGACTCAGCAGCATGCCCTGGCAGGGATGAAAGCTAGCAACATCCTGGTCTGGAACAACAGGAAGATAGCCATTAGATGAAGGGAAGCAGTTTTCCCCTTTACTGAGCAATCATTAAACAACAGCTGGAATACTGCATCCAGTTTTGCACCTCCCAGTGCAAAAAAAAATGCTGATAAACTTAAGTGAGTCCATTGGAGGCCACCAGTAAGCTCAGGAGGAGAAAGTCCTGTGAGGAGAAGCTGAGGGAGATGGCCTTGATCAGCCTGGAGAGGGGACAGCTTCAGGGCGATCTGATGGAAGTATCTTCAATACTTATAAGTTTACTGACAAAACAGAGCCGGTCTGTCTTGAAGCGCAGGGTGGGAGAATGGGATACAGCAGTCACCAGCTACACTGTGGAGGTTCTGAATGCATGTAAGGGAAAAAATTTCTCCATGGGAGCAGTGAAGAACAGGAAGAGGTTGCCCAGATAGGTGGTGAAATCTCCATCCTTGGAGATTTTCAAGACGTAGGTCCAGAGAGCTGCACAGGAGGTGGAGGTAGAGACCACCCAAGCTCCCGTTCAACACGAACAGCTCTGTGATTCTGTAACTACAGCACAAAGCTTCAAAGCTGATGCTCATTCCTCATCTGAGGCTCAAAAGAGAAGTCGTGGTGGCACCTTCCTGCCACAAGTCCTTTCTGAGACAGCATGAAAACCTGGCATACGGGTTGCTCATAGGCAGCCGAGAAACTGAAAGAAGCCTTCAAAAAAGACATGAATATCCAAAGAAGCAAAGGCAAATTACTAAACAGGAAGGACAATTCAAAGAGCCTCGATTTCCAATTCAAGAGTGATTTTTGGCAGAGCTAAAATGGCAGAGGATGTTCACCAAGACAGGGCTGGAGGAAACAACAAAGAAACCTCCCTTACACTGTGTGGCAGAGGGTGAAAATACCCAGTGGGAGAAAACGCATGTGGTACCTCTAGAAAAGAGCACCGTAGTTAGTCAGATGTCCACACCACCACATCACACTTTTGACAGGACACGGAAAGCAACCTTTCTATGGGTAGATATGGGCTAAACTGTCCCTTACAAACATGAACTGAATCTTTCAGTTCCTAATAACTAGTCTGCCCCTTCTCTGAAGTAAAATATGTGACTGCATCTTAATTATACTAACTTCAGCCAAACCATTTATTGCCTAAAACTTAAATCTGATGTGATGTATTTGGTATCTTTCTACAGGTTTGCATTAGCATGAACCTTTGCATCTCTGGAGTCTTTCTGTAGTGTCAATAGGAAAATGCTCATTTCATTTATGCCTTTAGCAGAGTAGTATGATGCAGATTCTTCAGCTACCCCATAACTGATACAGCATGACTTTACAGAGTAACTGAGTGCAGGAACAAGCTCAAACTTGCTCTGCAGGGAATTAACCCAAAAAGCTGTTCCAGATTATGTAGTGTTGAAGCTTTTATTCTAAAGTAAAGGAAGAGTTTCACAGTGATTAAACTGGAATAGTCATTCCATTTAAAATTCATATTCTGTTTTTCTCATGCAAACACACCCAAAAAGATGCAAGCCCCCCCAAAACAGATCTTCGTCCTCACACTGATTTTGGTACACCACCTGGAAGAGATCACACAGGTCTGACCTCAAGAGAAGGACAGGAATCGTACCCTTACCTGATTTATTTTATAAATGTATGTATGTGCTTTCACATCTCTTTTATGGGCGTTCTGGTTTCTTTTTTATTTCTTTCCCCACAAAACACATTAGCCAGGTAATAAGACAGAGTACAAGTTGCTAAACTTACTGTGGCATCTTCTGAACATGAAGCTATTACGAAGTCATTGAACGGGTTCCACTTGATGTCCAGAACATTCCCTTTGTGCCCACATATTTTGGGATAATGTGGGTCGAGCTTGCCTGTCTGGAAAAAACAAATATCATCAAACCTAAGGTCAGCCATGGAATTACAGGACATTTTCAAGGAAGATCCAAGCCAGCTCCAGTAAGAAACCTCTTTCTGCTTGTTACACTCCAAATGCTCTTGGTGCTCTCCATCTGTTGAGAATGGGGTTTTGCTGTCCCTGCAAGGCAAGTCTTCACCATACCACTGAAAAGAAAGGAAAGGAAAAGAAAAGAAAGGAAGTCCTCAGGCCTTCCTAAGTACGCACTGCTATCAAGAAATCTGTACACATGCAGCAAGATTGGTGACGTTAGAAGACAGTATCTGGTTCAGACATCAGAATAAAACTTAGAAGGTAAACACCTATGAATGAGTTGAATCTTCCATATGTTTTAAAGATCTTGAGAAAAAAAAAAAACCAACAGAATTTCTTTCAGAAGACATTCCTTATAAGTGGAGGGGGGGCGGGGGGAACCAAACGTTTTAGCTTTCACTTTTTTAGCCCTATCAGCTGGCAGTTATTTTATTTTTAAAGCAAAAAGACATTTGTGACACAAATTATAAATGCAGTTTTTCTTTCAACAAGCTGTCTATTTCGCTCTGATAGTGTTCAAATCCAGCCATTCACCGGATTCAATCAGCATTACAGGCTCTCAAAAAAAATGACATGTTTGGGCGGCATCTTCACTGGTAAAAACCCTGCACAAAGTGCACTAAGAAGTATTGAGGCCTTTGTGCCACACGGAGGCTGTGTTGCATCAGGATAAGCTCATTCTGCAAGCACAGTCTCTGCTACAAACTCAAGTTGGTATATTTATTATGTGTTAGGAAGGCTGCTGGGGAATTTATTAACATTGAAGCAGCACGTGCTTCTCCCTATCAGGAGTAGAAGTACAGAGAGCTCCAGGAAACACCGTGCAGCCCAGACATCTGTCCAAAGGCCAGTCACCTAAGGAGAGAGACATGGTGATGAGCTCGTGATACATACCTGCTTACTTTTATCCCACCTGGAAGAATCGTAAATCAAAATGAATGCAAATGTGTGCTCTCCTGGAAAGCAGACACTTCCATTGGTGTACTCCCTGCACTTCTCCAGAGGTGGGCCTTAAGAGCGCACAGCAGAGGGGAATCAGTGCTGGCCCTAACCTGGATGTAGCTAGGATGTAATTTTCCCAGCCTTGAAAATTTGTACGGTTTTGAATGCAGAACAGGACTCAATGTGTAACTATTCTAGCTTCACTGGAAAGTTTGTCGCACAGACTGGGGCTAACCTGCTTTAAACTGAACACCCAGAGGGCTTTGAAATGTAAAAGACTGTGCTTTTTTAGACTACAGTCTAAAACAATTCCCTTTTATAACAGCGACAATGCAAAGTGACTTGGGAAGGCAGAAGAGAGATAAAAGGCCTTTAATAAGCAGCGTTCCCCCGCCTACGGTGTCCTTTTGTAGGCTTCAAGGCTTGGTTTCAAGCTGGCAACTCAATGGGCTGGGCAGCCAGCTCCACAGGGATCCCTTGATCCCTATGGGAACTCCATCCCCTCCCAGAGCTGGCTGCCTGTCTGCTCCCCACTCCATCTGGGAGACTCCCAGGCTGCCCTGAGCCTGCTTTGCCTGCCCCATCCCGCAAGGCTCTCCTACCCCCACATCCACAGCAGGCTCAACTGGCCCTGTAGCCCTTGTCATCCCGGCCACCAATCCCGCCTGCCTCACTGCAACCCTGCAGCCCTGGGACAGAGCAGGACCCACTACACGGGAACCCCCAGGCTGACAACAAACATATGTGACAGCCAGAGCTGTTAGTCTCAGACACACATCTGCATATGGAAGTAAAGGTCTTTGTGTGCAGGGGAAATTTCATTCCACAGATCAAAAACTATTTCAGTACCTAGATGCGTTGCCATTCAGACAGAGGTACCTGACTTCCACAGTTATTTGCAGTGCTTTAAAATGAGTAATTTTTCAACCACTTGCTTTCTAAACTCCCATCATTTTTGAAAAGTAGCCAAACTCGAAGTTCCTTGATGAAAGCCACTTCTAGTGGGATGGCTGTTAAAACTCCCAGAAGATTTGTACAGGGCGGATTACCATGAGATGGGGCAGCCCCACCTCTCAAGGTGTTGCCCAATGTCGCATCACAGCACAGCACTCACATTCGGCATCAGTTAGGTAAGGCCTGAGGAGTCATCACAGGTTTCATTTCATATTTCTTGCCCCCAGAAAGAAGGGAGCAGGGTTTGTGTCTTGGAGGCCTAGACAACCACAGATGTCTTCCCTTTCACACCTGGTGCTGACACATTGAAAGGCTGGAGACTGCAAAGATTTGGACACAAATATCTCCCTGTCTCTCGGGACTTTGTTCTCATTTTGCTATCCCTTTGCTTTATGCTGCAAAGGAAGAGACAGATGCAGTCTCAACCAAGTCTGGGCATCGGAGAAGGAAAAAGGCAGACCTTTGTCTTTGCAAGGAAGGCCACAAAATTTCTCTCTTATGCAAGATCCTTCCTTGGCATGCGATTCACGCACTTCCCCAACACATCTGTCTCAGACACCCATCTACACCCAGGCCACACTGTGTGAAAGCAGCTCAGCTCCCAGTTACAGTCACTGAGCCCATGCCTCCTTGGACTTGCAAGATTTACAAAGGACTCAGTCTGTCCTGGGCGCCCCGCAGCCCTTGTGGCCACAGCCACGTCCCTCCCTGGTGAGATGCGCTGCCGTTCCCCACCCAGCTGGCTTCAATGGCACATCTTCACGAGGACCTAACTGACGCATCCTACAACAGAAGACCATTCTCCAAGTGGTGGCAAATATTCAACTAATTCCTCTTCAGGGTGAACGCAAAGGCCTGCTGAAAGGAGGGTATCTACAGCAAAGAGCTCTTTCCCTACATAACCCCTGCTGCTCCCAACCCTACCTCACGCTCTGGCTTTCAGAGAGGAAGAATGGTGCAGACGGCAAGAAGTGCTATTTATTCAAGGAGAGATGAGAGAGCTTGGTGCCCATAACTCAGCAGGAGAGGAGCACAACAAACAAGCAAGGGGGCAAGGTTAAACAGAGCAAGGTTGAGGTTGCACTCGAGCACGTCCTGAGGCAGGCAGCCCCTCCAGGAGCACACACAGAATGAACCCAAAAAAGGACTGGAGGGACAGGAGCAGCTTCCCAAGCAGGTTGTTCAGCTCCTCCAGAAAGTGCAGCCCTCCCTGTCCTGGCTACCATCTACTTCTTTGGCTAAACACGTTCTGGCTCTTGGGCTTTTCCTCCACACTATGGAATGCTTGGAATGTGGCTGCTCCCTCTGAATCCTGTCAAAACTAACCACGAATCGGCTGTCCATCATGAGAGGGCAATACTGTCATAGGCAGATGTCTCCAGACCGGGCTGCCTTCGGTGCCCTGGCAGCCATGGAGACAGGCCAAGTGCCCAGTCTACCATGGGTCACCACCACAAGAGCAGGTGGCAGCCACAAATACCACCAGCAGAAGCACAAGTTTCACCAGGTGGCACCAGTTTGGAAGTGTATCATGAAAAAAGGTAACCGGTGTCGCAGCCTCCAGACTCAGTGAACCCCTTTCTGTGGGTGGCTGAGGCAGCTCTCACCCTCAGGATGGGTCAGGAACAGGTATTTGGAGAACAGCTGTATGAAGCACAGCACATACAGATCCTTTCCATGATCCACCACCAAAGGCCAACCCTCAAGGGACTTCGTGAACGAGGGGACCTACATCTGAACAAACACTATTCATAAACCACCTCTTCTTCATAACTCCATCCTGACTGGAACCCCCTAATTCCAGAGCAGTGAGATCCATATGTGAACTTCAGAAGCATTCACATCTGCTGCTAATGGTCTCCCTGGTCTCCCTGGTCTCCAGGATCCCCTTCACCACACAAATCCAGAAGAATTGCTCCTTACACCTCTTCCCCACCCTCTTCACAGTTTTATATATTTTACTCATTTGTCTTTTTTCCCAGACTGATTGAGGCCTTACCGACAAAGCCCTTCCTCCCATGAAAGCAATTTCACATTTTCATTGATGTACTTTAATTATCCTTTTGTGTATCTTGTAGTTCTACCATGCCTTTGACTTCTGCAAGCAGTATTTCAGATCTGGGTGGAGTATCTGAGCAGGTGTTAAGAATGGAAGAACTGCTACTAAAGACTACCCAAGCTGAGAAGAGGTGAGAAGACAGAAGAATTAATAGTAAGCAGTGCAAGCACCTTCAGCTCATTTTGCCAGCTCTTTGAGAGCTGGGTCCCACCCCATGTCCCACAGTCACCAGCTGCCTGCTTATAGATGCAGCTCTGTGATAAAGACAAGTTCCTCAGCCTCAACAGATCACGGTCGAGGGGGCAGAAGTGACTCAGTCAAGAAAAACAGGGTAGTGCTTAATTTTAGGACTGCCTCTGAACAGCACCAGCGGTGAAGGAGCTGAATAAACAAAGTCTAGAAGGGCCGGCACCTGTGCTAGGTTCTTCAAGCATAGCCAGTTCACTTTCATCCTTAGCAAATATACATTGAAAAAGTGACATTGCAGTAACACCATCAATTAACTTTTAATTAAAGGCTGAACTTTTGCCTTTCATCTGTTCTGCCCTGATTCCAGAGAGCTCATAATCTAATATTGAAGTTAATCCACATTAGTGCATGCCTAATTTTTCTGAAGTAATAAACATCAGACAGCCAGCTTCTCCCTCTCATCAGATCCTTAAGTCATCAAAACCCATAAACGTGGGATTTGTTTCTGAAAGGGAAGTTTTTCAGCATCAGTGTTTGAAGCTTGAGAGCTTCATTGCCTGATAACTGTGTCTCCATTCTTTCACAAAGCAGAAGGTAGAGCAAAACAAACCATATTCTCCTTTGGTCACAGATGAATCCATGCCACTAAAGCACCTTTTAGTTTTTGCCCTCTGTGTCTATTAACTGCTTTTTTATTTGCAATTTCTTCTAGGATACCAACATCTGAGCAGCGCAGTTCCTGCTGATTATACCAAAAAGGCAAATGAAACATGAAATGAAGGAGGACGTTAAAAAATGCAAGCAGCAAAGACATACAAGTAAATACATCCCAAGAATCACCTGCCAGGGCATCCAGGGCCTTTTCGATTATTTTGCAATTCAGGCAACAGCATTAACTGAATATTGTTTGTGCATCTATCTCCCTAGAAAGCCCAGCTCTCCTCCAGCCTCTCGACACGCTTGTGAAAGCCTGCTCGCCTCGACAGAGCTCACCTGGTGGATGGGAATGACGAGGAAGGCCCCCCCACCCGCACACTCGGTCACCACCGCAATGAAGTGGGGGTTCACGGCGCAGAAGTGGTTGTCGTGGACGTTGCGGGTGATGGGCACACAGTCGTAGCACTTGTCCTTGCTGGCAGCTTTACCATACACGTGGCGGAACTTGGAGCTGCGGTACTGTGGGTGCCACGACATCTGCAAGGGGAGAAACACAACATGCCATGACATAAATGTAGAGGAATGCACTCTGCAGAAGCAGCAGTAAGTGTCACTATTTGTGAAAGATGCATAAGTATCACTACTTGTGAAAAAGAACAAATTAAATTAGTGGTGTGTCTGGGTCAAATCCATGTATTTCCAGCTGTCCTTTAGGGAAGTGCAGATCAAAATACAGATGTACTGTTTTAGTCTTTATGTATCTGGGGAAAAAAAAACCCACTGGATTGCAAAGAGATAATATAATTTAGTAATTTCCTTTTTGGATTTTGTGGGATCACAATTCCTAAACATACAGATATCGGATAGTCAATCTATATCTTCATGGCAGCCTTCCAGTACTTTATAGCAGCCTTCCAGTACTTAAAGGGGGCCTACAGGAGAGATGGGGACGGATTCTTATCAGGGAGTGTAGTGATAGGACAAGGGGTAATGGTTTCAAACTGAAAGAGGGGAGATTTAGATTAGATATTAGGAAGAAATTCTTTCGTGCGAGGGTGGTGAGACACTGGAACTGGTTGCCCACAGAAGTTGTGGATGCCCCATCCCTGGAAGTGTTCAAGGCCAGGCTGGATGGGGCTTTGAGCAGCCTGGTCTAGTGGGAGGTGTCCCTGCCCAGGGCAGGGGGCTGGAACTAGATGATCTTTAAGGTCCCTTCCAACCCAAACCATTCTGTGATTCTATAAGGACTGGCTGTCCCGGCAAGGCTTGCAGACCTCTACGCCCTCTCCCCAGCACAGGGTCACCCTCCCCATTTGGGCTCCTCGCACCAACCCTCAGACAGCAAGCAGCAGCTGTGTTTTTCTCTGCTGGTCTTCACCCTTTTGGAATGACCTGTCTCTGCATCCATTGCACGTCTCTGATGGAGAGAGGAGACTGCAGGGGGGAGAAGCCTTCTCCCTCCAACACTAGCCAGCTGGGCTATGCAGTCCCTGTCGTGGGGGCAGGGCCACATGGCAGTCAGTTTAAGGGGAGATGAATCCCAGTAGCACAGACCTCAGGAAGCATGAATGATACAACATCATGGGTTAGGAAAGCTTGAAAGATGGCAAGTGAATGAGCCAGTCTGGATGCATGCTTCATTTAGCCCTGAGGTGGTTCAGACCAAAAACGAGTCTAAATTTTGCTCACATGAAGGGAAAAAAGAGGTTTGACAGATCATAGGAATAGTTACAGTCACTTGGGTTTTTTTTTCCTACTCAAAATGACGTTCTGCATAGCTGGTCTATAACTGCACCACAGTGCTCTGACAGACCGCATTTTAAATGGTGTTTAAATGAGATACATAAAGCATGCTAAACACAAGAAACCCTTCCCACAGAGAGCAGTGAAGCTTAATGCAACTGTTGCAACTGATCTGAAATAGCAAACTACCAGTGTTGGGCAGAAAAGGCAATTCAGACTAACTCCTGCGTGTTCCACAAGACCTAGACAGTAAAAGGCACATGGTAGGGATGGTGAGAAGACCCTACTGCCCTAAAGAAAAGAAATGCAGACCAGGCAAAAAGGTTATGGGTGAAACAGAGCCCCACAAAATCAGCTGGGAGTATGGGCAAAGACTAGGAGAGGGCTTGGTTTTCATCTGTTTAACGTGTATTTGGTGAATAGGTACTACCAGTGATGCTGGATCAACAATAGTCCAGTTTGAGAGGGGAACCCAGACAAGTAGCTTTTGAGTTACAGCAAGACTTAGACTGCTCACTCACATGGGTAAGTGTTTGAAGGGAAATATGCACTCAACAGCAGGAAGCCAAGTGCATCATCACCTGACAAACAGGCGTCTAAGCAATTCTAAACCAAAGTGTACCTGTTGCTGTCACAGTATTGCATCCTCATGGGATGACTATTACACACTAGGAATCTGTATTGCCTGATACTGGGCAGTCGAACTGGAGCTTTACAAGCACCCATCAACACCAGGATCCACAAAGCTCCCACCCCCCGTCACACTGGAAGATCTGGGCTGTGAATAGTGCTAGGACACAAGTCCTGTCCTATTCTCTGCCTCCTCCCTATCTACTGGCACAACTCAGTGCCAACCCCACCTTGGGCAAATACACATGCCTGTTAAAAATCAATTCTGGCAGAACTTGTTGCTTTCACAGTCATTTTTGTTGCTCTCTTTTGCATTGGTATGTTTTACCTACGTTAACCCTGCATTTGTCCATATTCTTAGCCGATTAAATTTCTTGTGCAGAAAACATTAGATGCAAAGGATCTCTGATACAGATCAAGCTACCTACCCCAAACAAAAATGAAGAAATTCAAGTTACTTGAAAAAGAAAGCAGCTATCCTGGGAAGATAATCTTGGAAGAAGGGATGTTCACAGGCAGAAAGCAAGCTGAGGTTATATGCAATTGTCTGCCTCCCCAAACAGCCCCAGAAGCGCAGATTCTCAAACAGCTTCATGCTCATGACAGATTTAGTGGTTAGGTTTACTCACACCGGGGTAAAAAAAATATCACTGTATTGTATGGATGCAGCAGTTCCTTCTTATAGCAAGAACATTATCTTTCCAAAAGGAAATTAATTGCCTGGCTCCAAGGAACTTCTAGCTAAACTGCCCTTGGGGTGGGAGAGAGTGTGTGGTCCAGAGGTTCAAGGCTCCTCTGCAGAAAGGAGTGACCACTCCTTATTGCGATATCATTCCTATGGAGAGCAGGAACACAGAGCACACAGAGCAAGATATTGACATCCTATGCAGACTACCCGTAAAATGTTAATGGCAAATAAGGAATAAAGGAAATAAAAGTAATTAAATGCCCAAGTTTGGACAGTGCTTAGGAAAGACAGCTCTCTCCTATTTCAGTTTGTAGAATTAAGGTTCAGCTGCCACAGGAATGGACTTAAAAGCAGCTAGAATATCATAAAATTGGCAAAGACAATCCCAGCAGAACAGTGTCCCTTTTGACACGATTGCAGCCGTGACAGAAAGTTCAGCATTAAAAGAAAAAACTCTTGGATAAAATACAGCAAAAAAACAGCCTGAATAGGTGCAGCATCAGCAGACTGCGTCTGGTGCAGTGGGAGACGCTGATCCCAAACAGAGCAGGCACGTGGACGTTAGGAAAAACTTGTTTGGAAGGAGTGTGGAGGAGTTCTTCTGCCCTAGAGGTTGCTTGAGTGGTGACAGGTCTCCGTCCCTGGAAATCCTTTCATGACTTAATTACGCAAAGCCATATCCTCCTTGATCTGATGTTCATAGCAGTCCTGCTCTGAACAGGAGGCTGAACCAGAGAAAACTAAGGGCATGGTGCCACCAAACCATACCGAAACCTTACGATTTACAACTGAAAAAGCTCACATCTTGTCATTGTTTGGGCTGGACTGGCCATCAAAACGTATGACAGATGCTCTCTCTATCTTCTCTCCCAAAGAAGAGAAGAATGAGAGAGAAAGAGACTTATGGATATAGAAAGAAACTGAACTACTTTAATGAGATATTAGTAGTAAAATAATAAGAATAAAAGATAATAATATTATTAAGAAAACAATGAAATATATACAATATATACAAAACCAGTACCAAGCTCCCAGGATGATGATCACATCACCAGCAGGCACTGGGAAAGTCCCAGATTGAACTCAGTGATGGACAGGAGCTGGATTCTGGATCTGGGTTCAGGAACGCACAGATCAGGATCAAAGGCAAACGAACAGACAGGGTCCTCCTCGGACACCAGCCATTGAAGAAAGAAGCAGACCCCTTTGATCCCTCAGCTTTTACACTGAGCATGATGCAGATGGGATGGAATACCCTGTTCGTCAGTTTTGGGTCGTTTGTCCTGCCCACTCCTCCCCACAGGTGCAACCCCTCTATGCTTTTCCACTTCCGACTGTCCAACTTAGTACAAACAAAGTTAGCTGACCTTGGATGTTACAGCAATAAGTATAAGCAAGAGCCTCTCTGCACACCATTCCTTGGTATTCACTGTAGACATCAGGCCTTATCTGCTAGAAGCGGATAGCGTGTGAAAAGCATGCCCTTAATTTCAGAAAGTGCCGTTAGTGAGAAGAGACTTAACTGAAAAGTAAAATTACTGACAAGAAAATTGGTTCTGTTTTACCTCAAACAAGGACACATCTTCACTAAGTAAAATAAGTCCCTGTGTGTACAGCCTGTCTGCTACAAGCCACATATCTGACAAGATGTGGTTCCTGAGCAAGAGACAATTTTCCAGCTGGCTGTTAACCAGAGCAGCATGGCCAGGGCTCTGACAGATCTCAGCTACTAGACAGTGCAAGCTATGGCACCTACAAGAAGAGCCTTGCAGAGGGAAGAGGTCACCATTCCTAGAAGTTCTCCATCAGAGCTCTCAACACACCGAATGCTGTGTTACGTATAAAGGTAGACCCGATACCGAACGCATAGGCGGATGTATCAGTACTAAAAGGAGTATAGAAACTCTTATCCCCCAAGCAGGTCCTCAGTGCAGTCTGCCTTCACACAGCTTGCCCTGATCTTCCCTTCCACTGCTGTTAGGACAACATAGGAGCCAGTCACAGGCCAGCAGTAGCCCTTTTCCATCAGCAATCCTGGCCCAACCTCTTTGCTCAGCTCCTGTGCTTGTGCGGCAGGACAGAAGGGGCCTCACTCTATAGCAGCAAGTCTCTTCCTTATTTCTTTCATAAAGCAGCAGGTTTTCCAGTCACTACTTTTCCCCCTCCTCCCTCTACCTTACTGTAAGGAAGAGGTTGGTTTATTCACTCCTTATCTGGTACTTAGAGTCACTGAGTTATGGAATGGTTTAGGTTACAAGGGCATTTAAAGATTATCTAGTCCAACCCGCTGCCATGGGCAGGGACACCTCCCACTAGACCAGGCTGCTCAAAGCCCCATCCAGCCTGGCCTTGAACACTTCCAGGGATGGGGCATCCACAACTTCTCTGGGCAACCTGGGCCAGTGTCTCATCACCCTCACAGTAAAGAATTTCTTCCTAATATCTCATCTAAATCTCTCCTCTTTCAGTTTAAAACCATTACCCCTCATCCTATCACTACACTCCCTCATAAAGAGTCCCTCCCCATCTTTCCCATAGGCCCCCTTCAGGTACCAAAAGGCCGCAATAAGGTCTCCCTGGAGCCTTCTCTTCTCCAGGCTGAACAACCCCAACGCCCTCAGCCTGTCTTCACAGGAGAGGGGCTCCACCCCTCTCATCATCTTCATGGCCCTCCTCTGGACCCGGTCCAACAGGTCCATGTCCTTCTTGTGCTGAGGACTCCAAAGCTGGACGCAATACTACGGAGTCTCACCAGAGCAGAGTAAAGGCTCAGAATCACCTCCCCTGACCTGCTGGCCATGCTTCTTTTGAGGCAGCCCAGGATGTGGTTGGTTTTCTGGGCTGCAAGTGCACATTGCTGGTTCATGTTGAGTTTGTTATCCACTAACACCCCCAAGTCCTTCTCAGCAGGGCTGCTGTCAATCGATTCTCCGCCCTGCCTGTATTTGTGCTTGGGATTGCCAAGTACTTCTACCATCTCGACCACCCTCCACTCTTCATTTTGCTAGATGCAATGCCATATTTGTTCCTGGGAGAGACAATATGGCCCGGTACCCTGTCCACCCTCCAGGTCTGAAGGTGGAGCCTGGGGTCTGGCCAGAGGCAAGAGCAGCATCTCCACTCCTTCCTCCCAAAAAGGAGAGCAGAAAGCACCACAACATAGACAGAGATGGGTGAAAAACACTGTGGCCAGGCAAAGGAAGAAAGTATGGTTTTTACAGCATCTCCCATCCAGGTCTCAGAGAACCTGTTCTGGTGCAGCTGTCAAAAAGCTGGGCTTGCCTCTTCACACAGGTTTCAGAGAAGGCAGCTCTGCAAATGCTGTGTGGGAGATGAGGGTCTCCTCAGCTTACAAGCATAAGGAGATGCCAGTTTCTAATATATCTCCTGCTCCCAGAAGGAGCTGTGGTGCGGCCTGAAGTGCCATGACAGGTCTGCAATGCAAAAGTGCCAGATGCCACTTCCAAACAGCTTCAATGAGACACAAGGAGAGACAAGTAGCAGCCCAGAAAAAGAAGAGGGAAATACCTGGACTGGGCAAAACACTTCTCTACAGGGCTATACTTGAGAAGCTCCTACTGTTATCTGCTGCACTCCTGTACCAGGCAGAGATAACTGGCCTTTCCTCTTTTATTCTCCACCCCTGCAAGATTGTCAGCTACTCAAAACAGCTTCCTCACAGAACAGAAAAAGCTTCCTGGCAGTGAGCAGAGATGCCCACTTGGGCCACCAGCAGCATTTCCCACCATTCACTCTTGGAAGCAAGCCCACCTTGAATCCTCTCTCATCCTGGGTGAGTCCTGCAGCAGAGCAGCCCCCGCCTTCTCCATGAGGCCCTTTGAGCTCCCAGATGATCCCCACACTCCACTTCAGCTAATTTCAGATCAAACTAGTCCACCCAAGCCATGCCACACTGACACATTCCCATGTTCCTCTCCCCTTTTCCATGACCCACCCTTGCCTATGACCCTGACATTAGAATCCAGGTCCTCTCACTGCTGGGGGCAGGGGGCAGCGGAGGGCTGCAGCATCATCAGAGTTGACTCCATGGGAGCTGGCTGCAAAATCCTCATTAGAGCAGGAGGCAGAGGCACTTCCATGGGATCCCCTTCTTCCCCATCTTTCCATGGCAAGCAAGAGATCCTGGTGTACGAACAACTTTTCTCAGTTCTTCCAAAGCTGCTGAGGCTCTGGCTGCACTTTCCACCTACCTCCCCCCGTTCAAGGCTCCACCACACTGCAGGACCTTCCCATCAGTCTGCTCCTGCCCATAGTCACACAAGCTCATACTTCCAGAGGAAAAGGGAGCTGGATGACGAGATCCTGACAGTAGCAGGGCTATGTCTGCTCCTCATCTGCTTGCAGCACCAGGCAGAGCCCTGGGCATCCACTACCTCCCAGGGCCCAGCCTGGGGTGGTGGGATCTGCCAAGGGACTCTGCTCAGTGTTCCGTGCAGGGTTTTCAAACATTCACTTCCCTCTTCTCTGTTTTCAGGTTTTGCCAGTCACAATTATTTGGTTTCCTTCCAGGTTTCCTCTCCTTTGCCGCCACCCATAGTGCAGAAGAACACAGGGACACCAGGCAAAACATGTCCAAACACGCAGGGTTTGGCTTAGGAAAGCTAAAGCCTACCTGGAGTCTGACAAGGGATGTGAAGGGCAATGAGAAAGGTTCCTACAGGTATCGCAGCAGTAAAAAGACAACCAGGAAAAACGTGGGGCTGCTGAGGAATGGGGCAGGAGCCCTTGTGACAAAGGACACAGAAAAGGCTGAGGCACTGAATGCCTTTTTCACCTCAGCCTTTACTGCTAAGATGGTCCTTTAGGTATCCGGGGCCCCTGAGACCTGTGGAAGGCCCAAGGCAAGGAAGACTTGCATGTAGTGTATCTCAACATTAGCAAGGCTTTTGACACTGTCTCCCATAGCAGCCTATAGACAAATGGATAAAGTACAGACTAACTAAGCAGACACTGAGGTAGACTGTAAACTGACTGAACTCCTGAGCTCAAAGGCTTGTGATCAGCAGCATGAAGTCCAGCTGAAGACAAGTCTCCAGTGGTGTGCCGCAGGAGTCGACTGGGGTCAATGCTGCTTAACTTTTTCATTAATGATCTGGATGATGAGGCAGAGTGTACGCTCAGCAAGTTTGCAGATGACACAAAACAGGGAGGAGTGGCTGATATACCAGAAGGTTGTGCTGTCAACCAGAGGGACCTCAACAGGCTGGAGAAATGGGCCCACAGGAACCTCATGAAGTTCAAAAAGGGGAAGAGTCAGTCCTGTACCGATGGAGGAATAACTCCATGCACTAGTATATGCTGGGTGGCAACTGCCTGGAAAGACGCTTTGCAGAAAACAACCTGTGGGTCCATGAGCTGCCAGCAATGTGCCCTTGGAACAAAGCAAGCCAATGGCCTCCTGGGCTGCATTTGAAGGAGTGTTGCCAGCAGATTGAGGGAGGTGCTCCTCTACTTGGCATTGGTGAGACACACCTGGAGTTCTGGGTCCAGTTATGGGCTCCCCAGTACAACAGAGACTTGGATATACTGGTCCAGTCAAGATGCATGAAGATGATGAAAGGACTGGGGTTACCTCTGGTGCGAAAAGAGGTTGAGAGAGCTGGGACTGTGCATCTGGAGAGGAGCAGAATCAGGAGGACCCTATCAATATGTACAAAAACTTCAAGAGAGGGAGAAAAGAAGACAGAGCTAGACTCTCCTCAGTGGTGCCCAGCAACAGGACAAGAAGCAATGGGCACAAACTGAAATACAGAAAACCCCATTTAAATGCAACAAAACACTTTTTTTCTGTAAGGGTAGTCAAACACTAGCAGAGGTTGCCCAAAGAGGTTGTGGAGCCTCCATCCTCGGAGATACTTAAAACCAGACTAGACATGGTCCTGGGCAATCTGCTCTACCTGACCCTGCTTTGAGGAGGAAGGTTGGACTAGATGATCTCAAGGGATCCCGTCCAACCTCAACTATTCTGTGATTCTGTGATTTTAGGGCCTCCTGATCTCAGCCATGTGTATCTTGTACTGCCCTAAAAATGCCATTGGCAACATACCAAGATGCACACTCATGTGATGTGGACTTTCAACACAATAAACCTGTCTTGCAGGCCCAGCTCTCCCATCTGTTCCTCTGACAGGGAGTGATGACAACACATTTCTTCTCCATTCCATGAAACTGCTATTTGGACGGGCAACCATTTTTAAAAATGTGCAAATAGCAACTGGTATAAGCGATGGGGGGCAGAAAGTGAGGGAAAATATACCAATATTTTCTCAACAAGACAGAACTGTTTTTTCATTGCAAAAACTTGCACCATCACTTCCAGAAAAAGGCATATTTGTGAATTTTATAGACCCTCAAAATTAAATGTTTTGCATAGTCCCATAACACTATGCTTTCCCTGTATGTTTTTTAGGACTAATGGGGTTAGCTTTCTCCCTGTACTGGAGGGCTGGCTCCAGGGTACAGAGCGTCTCTCCTTGCACAGCCATGTCTGAGCAAGGTGAGTCAGCATGGACAGAGCCCAAGGTCCTCAAAGTCCTGGGTGTGCAGCACCAGGTAAGGCCTGAAGCCACAGCTCAGGGATCCCTATCTCACTCCACCTGCCTGTGGGGCAGGAAGGAACCAGGGTGCCCACAACAGGGGTATGCAAACCATCCCTGCACACTGGACAGTGCCCACGGGCAACATTTCCCCATCCTGAGAGGCAGTTGGACCTGAGGTCTGCATCCTCCCATCTGGTCAAGGAGGTAAAAGATCCTCCCTCACTTGTTGCTCAGGACTCTGGTGCCACTATCCCAGCACAGAGACTGATGCTGAACTGACAAAAGGATGAAAGGCACTGATGAAGGCACAGTGCCCTTTGCATCCCAGAGAAAGAAAGGAGGAAGGCAGCGCAGCCTTTGCAATCCAAGAATCAGCCTCCTGCCTTCCCTTCCCATCAGCCTGACCTAATTCCCAGTACCACCAGCCTCCTTGTGGTGGGAGAAGGAACTGGGATGGAGGGAGACACTGCAGATAATATTTAGTGCCCATATGTTTGTAACCATACAGCTGATGCAAAGAATGTGTTTAGCACCATCCTCCCTCACCCCGCTCTCAAAGACCAAGTCCTGGGACCTTGTGGTTGTCACTCCCACCGCTTCCAACAAAGAACATTAAGGAGATTATTTTTTTTTGGAAGCAGCCTACTCAGGCCTTTCGTGCTTACCAGACATGAACATGTAAATGCTTATGTGACCGCTAAAGAACAAACAGTTAAAGATGGAGAGTCCAGGTCCACCACGACACAGCAGCGCTGAAGGGACTTTGCTCTGCTCTGCCTCTTTTACGAGGTTCTTTATGAAAAGTGACCTTTTCATGACTCATCTGTGAAACCCGACTGCAAAGGTCCTACCTTCTTGCTCAAAATGTGAGCTCCTAAAAGGGCTGTGAAGTCTAGGGATGTCTGCGGCACTCAGAAGCAGTCTTCAGAGAGCTATGCTGTGGCATATTTATTACTCTCCAGGAAATGTCAGACAAAACAAATGGGCATATGCATGTCCAACTGATTGAACAGGTGCTTTACCATAGGCCAGCATGTTGCCACTTGCCCTACTGCATCCCACAGCCTAGGATTACAGATTTTCCTGCACTGTGCATGAAATTTGTGAATTCTGGTTGAATTTCTCTTGCTCCTGGACAAAATAACCACATGGAAAAAGTGAAATATGTTTGAGGAAACCCAGACATATGGTAGCCTGTTCCAGACCCAACTGAGAGCACATTCTCCTCTGGTGCACAGTATTTTGTGAAAGAGTCACAGCAGCCAGCTCATCCCTAATAGTCTAGAAACTCAAGACATTGGCAGCACTTTATGCTGCCTTTTACCATCTTTGATATCCTTGGCATCAATACTGCCAGGAGCTGGAGGGCGTACAGACTAGGAAGTTATTTTCCTTATACTCTGAGGAAGGCCTGAAAGAAGATTGACGGGCACCTTATCTCCTGGAAATACCAGCTCTTGGGTGTGACTCCACACACTGTTATGAGCTAACCTCTCCAGCACACACTCCTGGTCTATTATTTGTGTTCTGGCACTGCCAGTCCCATCCATGAGCGGCTTTCTCTTGCTCAAAGAGAAGAAAATTAACCTGGGGGCAGGGAGAGATTAAAAAAAAATAAATAAAAATAATGCACTTGAGCAGAATCAGATCATAAAAAGTACGTGATGTGGGTCAAACAGAGCAGAAATGGATGGGGATCACATCACATCTGGAAGTAGAGGGGATTGGAGTGTCTTTGGCAGCGATGAGATCCCCTCAGCTCACCCAGGGAACCACAGCCAGGTGGTGTGACGGTGTCACTCCAGGAACGGAGGAGTAGCTACAAACCAGACCTTCCCTCATTCCCCTATGAATACGCATGCGCATCTCCAGCAACGGCTGGACACACATCACGGGCTGGGCTACACCCAGTTCGAACAGGGAAGAATTTAGACTCCATCAAGATCAAAAGGGGAGATGGGTTTGTAACCTGATCAAGAAGTTTGGGGGCAGGAAATCCCACATAGCATGCCCAGCTCCTATATTGCACGCTCTTCAGTGTGTGCCAGCCTTCTGCTCTTTCCCAGTCCCGAGGGGCCCGCAAACTCCAAAGCATGCACCATCTGCCACCCAGCATCTTCTATCATGTCACACACACAAAATGTAATAGTGGATCCCCACTGTGGGAGGGGAGAGGTGACACCAGAAAACGAGGGAGCTAGGACCTCCGTGCAACCCACTGCTGCCTGCCAGGAAGGGCGCTCACTTTCTAATTCCAGGTGCACAGAGCAGAACCATCAGCTACCAGGTCCCCATCCACCAAATGGATGCCATGACCCTTTCTGGAGCCAAGAGTGTCCACTGCCATCCATCCTGCTCAGCAACTCGCTGGGTATCAGTGACAATTTTCCACTGACTTAAGGCGAGGGGAAAGGCTGAGCAAGCCCATCATTTACCAACATGGATGTTCTCTGTGTATTTTCTTTCCTTCCAGGCACGTTCCCTGCCCTGAAAATACAAGCAAGGAATGAGGTAGACTGGCTCTGAGCAGAAATACTTAACCGTGGCACAAGCTGTCTGTATTTCCAGGACAGAAATGATACACAAGTGTGCAGAGAGGATGACACTGGACTGCATGCTCCTGCCCCACTCCACATGCCTGCACTGGGATTTCAGTTCAGCTTGCGTTTCCCATCATCAGCAACACAAACATCAGACAAAAGACTTCAGCTCTGGGCACTGCTTTTAGGAAGGGTGCCAGACAGTTAGAGAAGAATTCAGCGTAGAGTGGTACGGACCACTGATCAAAGGTGTGTGACCTGCTAAGAAATCCTAAAAGCTTCAGGGTGGAGATGATGGAGGGAAGCCATGACAGTAGGCTTCAAACACGGAAAAAGCTCCTTCAAAGAGGATATAAATCGTCTGCTTTCAAAGTCTAGGGGAGACAGAGAGTCAAAAAACATGTGTTGAAACCGCATCAGAGAAGTCTCCAATTAGGCAGCAGTAAAACTTTCTAACAGTCACAGGAGTGGGAGGGGGAAAGACATGATCAGTGGTGTTTCCCAGGCAGACTCGATAAAAGCCCAGCAATGACGCCAGAGCTACAGCTGACCCTGATTTGGACAGGAGACAGGCTCACAGAGCTGGAACAGAGAAATCACATCATACTGTGATTTCATGTGCAGTAAGCCGGCTGTATCCAGAGGGTGACAGGGCTACACCCACTCCTCACACCGGCTGCACTAACACCCTCAGCAGAGCACCCAGTATCTCCATTTTAAGCAATTTTCAATTGCAATACCTCATGTCAGAATTTAAATTCTTAACATCCAGGGCAAAACAGCCAAATCAGATACAGCTGCTGCAGAAAAATCTGTTTCATTATGGCACCAAGAGCTGTGCTGCAAGCCAAGCTGGTTACCGATGGCCATCATTCCTGCCATGAACAGGTCGGAGTATCAGAGAAGCTACTTTCGAATGTATCACTGTTCGGGTCACTATTAAGAGTGGTATAATGGTAGATGAAAACCAGAAGTTTAATTTGAGTTCATTTGCCTGATGCAGCATTTGAGCTGAAACCTCTACTGCCCTCATGAAAACAAGCAGACCTGACATTAACCTCAACAACTGTATGGGACTGCAGAAAGGACGTATAGAGGGAAGAGACCATCCCATCCAGATGCTGAGCTGAAGATGATGGTGATCAAAAAGGGTGGGACCTTCAGAAGGCGAGATCACACGACATCATGGAAAAGGAAGGAAACTGAGACACAAAAGCATTCAAAGCGTCACAAAACAGCATCTGGAGAACACGCAGGAGTGGAACAAGTCCAGTGGGCACAAGAAACCTCTCCTCTTGGCTAGGCCACGTGGAGGTCCTTCAGGGAAGGTGTCTGAGGTCTCTGTCTACAGAAATTTTCCAGGCTGGAAACTACCTCCCTGTTTGCAGACAGCTGTCTCTCTCTGCCCAGAGCTATCCCCGGGCCATCCTAGCACCCGTCTCCTGTAGGACCAGGCTCCAGATATGAAGCCCCACTCTCCACCTTTGTGCACAGCGCATCCGGCAGCCTGGCAGCATGCAGCGTGCATCCACCCAACATGGATCCATTGAGACACAAGTCCTTGGCCCCTTCTGTCCCCACGCCAACACATACTAACATTTCACTGACTGAAGGCTGTAGAGGGAGGAGGCTTGCTGCTGTCTCCAGTGATACAAATGAGCATCCTACTCCACCAAGTATAAGATCACCTTTATTCAAAGCCCTTTTCACAATTTTCATCCAAACCAAGCCTATGCAAGCACAAGATCACTGCCTGTAGAGCATCACATTAGACGAGAGGTCTCTCACAAGACTGTATTACAGTCCTAGTATGGAAGCAGGGCACATAAAGGCTGCATGGATTGCAGAAACAGCACTCAATTCAGCCAATGCAGAATGTATAGGCTAAATAACAGTTTGTAAGCTCTACGAGAAAGCTCTCCATCTCTGCCTGCCTTCAGGTAAGCAAGGGGAGATTGCCTGTCTCTGCTCCTGATCTCAGGACTATTGCAGTGATCAAAGGACAGCCAGAGCTCTTCTGGAGACCAGAATCTGGCACAGCATCTCCTGAAGGGACAGTCTTGCATCCTCTCCCCATCCAAACACACACTGAGACGCTCACACTCCTCAGAACACTACATGGCTGGGATGAGAGCCT
Organism: Rissa tridactyla; assembly: GCF_028500815.1. Lineage (NCBI taxonomy): Eukaryota > Metazoa > Chordata > Aves > Charadriiformes > Laridae > Rissa > Rissa tridactyla. Next base: position 16,772,382 of record NC_071497.1, read on the forward strand.
TCCAGTTCATCATGCACAATGAGGACAGTACATGCCCATCACCGAACAACTGTTTTCTGTTTTCTTGGGCTGCTCACCTCTGAGCAGGGTATATAAATAACATGCCAATGAATAAATAATGGTTATGTTTGCTTCATGGTCACCAAGTTTCACGCAAGAAGCCTCCCTTCTCCTTGAGACCTGTGCTCCATGTGGCCTGTGTTGCATTCCTACACGAAAGCTGCCCTGGCATCACGAGACACAGGCTGAAATCCAGCCATACCTCTGGAGACCTGACCCCAATACAGTCCTTGGAAAAGCACATAACATGACAACCTCCCAAAACACTTTTAAGTACTGTTTTCTACTGTTCATAGGCAGGTTTCCAAACTCTGCGTATACCCCACCTGCCACTCTGAAAAATATTTCAGATGTTCACGTCACCCAGCCTGGCAAGTTGGACTCTCTTTCTCCCCTGTCCTTATTGACAGGGAATGAAGAGAATTTACAGTTCTGAAGGACTTTTCTGAGGTCCCAATCTCTTGAAAGTTAGTGATAATTTGAAAAGCAGAGGGACCAACAGAAAAAAATAAATGTACCCCTCATTCCTCCTCTTGCATTCAGGGTCAAAAAGAGATAAAAAGGGGAGAAAGGAAGGAATGCAAATGATAACAAGGGGGATTTTCCAAGTTACAATGAACACTTCAATCTGAAATGCCATGAAAACTTTTAATTTCCCTTTTCATTTTCTCTTATGGAATGCTAAACTTGTATTGAATAGGTAATGCCTTTTCCCTTTCATCCTCATCATTTTTAGGTGATGTTTCCATCGCCAAAATCCCCATATGGCAGCCTTGCTTGCCTCTCGAGAGCACTGTTTGCAAGTATCCAAGGAGAGTGCCACAAGAGATTCAAACTTCCAAGTCCACGCAAAGAAGCAGACTGAAACTGGCACAAGAATACACACCTAGAAGGCTCCAGAGAAGACACACATCTTCTTCTCAGTTCTGTATCAGCAGTCCAGGAAATAAAACCTTTACATGCACTCGGCTCCACGTAATAAATTCAAACAAGAGCAAGAATCACTGTCCTTCCCGAAATCTGCCTAGGTACATGATTTTCTCTGGTCCTTTCTCTCCCATTGTCTTCAACTCAGATTTATTCATCTTATCCATCTCCTCTCCTGTGAAATCCTCTCTCCTCCCCTCCCTGTCTTTTTGTTCCACACAGCTGATCCTCTCAAAATTCACCCATCCCCATCCAAAAAATGAATAATGTAACTTGCTGCCAAAAGACAAGATGAGTCTCTCTGGGAGACTCGAAAAGCCTTTTCAGCTATCTTGTCTCTGCCAAAGGCAATTAGATAATGCTTAGAGCCAGATGAGGAGAGCAAGATGTACATGAAGTCAGCTTCAACACTGCCCTACACTGAACAGCAAGCTGCGCGTGAGAAATAGGAGAGACATCCCCATTTCCAGTACCCCAGGACTTGTAGAAAGGAAGCAGTTAAATACATGATTTTAAATAAGGCAATTAATATATCATGAAATATCGCTGGGTTTCTGCCACGCACTGTAAATTTCATGACATGACTCCATACGGAGCAGACTGTACAAGAGAGCTCCATAAAAAGTACTCCCCCTCTCATCACTCTGCTGTCCCCACAGTGGATTTACGTTGAAGCAGGAAGACACCTGCTACCTGCCCCTAAACCAGGCTTGTGCAATCTTCACGCGGGCAGAAGGCCTTGGTTTCAGTGTCTCCACTTTAAAGGGACTGTTGGCCCCTCTCCTGACCAGAGAGAGGAGTGCGTCCTGCCACATCTTGCTTCTTGCTGAATCTCAGCAGAGGAACTGCTGCGGAGCAGGCTGCTCCAAAACTTTCTGCTCTTACCTTGCCAGCACCAGGGCACAGCTGGGGAGCTTTGCAGGTCAGCAAGGTCAATATTTCCTACACCTCCTGCAGAGGACATCTGTCACCTGGACACGGTACACTCGCAAGACTCACAGGCACATTTCACTGGGAAACAGCTGCTCTTAGCAGTTGACTAAGCAACCAAGCCAACTGAGTCCCAGGTCCACCCAGCTAGACTGGGATGGTTTTGGCAAAGACAAATACACCACATCATTATATTTACTCTGAATAATGCTACTAATGCTTCTCCCACAGGGCAAAGATCTCTCTGCCTGAGACCCAGTCCTGCAGGCCACGTGCCAATACACCCTGCCCCTGCAGTTAAATGAGAGAACTCAAAGTGACAGGCATTGAAAAAAAAAAAAACAGTGTGCAGAGGAACTTCTCGCTTCCAGATGACTTTAAATTTTTTAACCTCACACCGCTTCGCTCGCATTTCTCACGCTTTCGTCCTGCCTTATGCAGAGGAAAGGCTGCTGGCTGCAAGCCTGATAGGAGCACAGCGATCACAAAACAAGCAAGCAGCAAGAAAGGTGTCTGCTTGTTGTGCTAGTCTGCAGGTGCCACTTTCTACCACCAAGCAACCACTGCTGGGCTTCAGTTTCCCGTCCCGTGTGTCCTTGTGTGCCACCAGCCTTCATGGCAATGGAAAAGGCTTGGTTAGAAACAGCAGACTGGGCAAACATGACCCTCTTGCTAAATCACATACTGTAATAAGACAGTTTTCTGCAAGTAGCACACACTCGTAAACTTAAGACAGATTTAATATAAAAAAGCACAACCGGGGTGTTGAGGAAAAATTTCTAAATGGCACAAAAGATACTAAATTCTTTCTCAAGCACAATCACAACAGGATTTTCAAGGTTCACCCCCTCCAAGTTTATAATGGTCCATCCCAAAATACAAGAAAACAAGCAAAGGCAGCATGTGACATGCACAGATGAGCCAGGACATCCTCATAAAACTCAACCACAAAAAGCATACACACAGGAGGTGGAAGCAGCGACAAGTGTCCTGGGAGGAATATAGAGACACTGTCCAAAGATGCAGGGCTGGGCTTAGGAAACCTAAAGACCACCTGGAGTTGAATCTGGCGAGGGATGTGAACAGCAACAAAAAGATTGCTACCGGTACATCATCAGCAAAAGGATGACTAGGGAAAATGTGGTGCTGCTGAGGAATGGGAATGGGCACTTGGAAAGGACACAGGAAAGGCTGAGGCATTGAATGCCACCTTCACCTCAACCTTTACTGCTAAGACCAGCCTTCAGGTGTCCTGGGCCCCCGAACCCTGTGGAAAGTCCAAGGCGAGGAAGACTTGCCCTTGGTGGAGGAGGATCAGGTCAGGGAACATTTAAACAGATTGGACATGCCCAAGGGCCTGATGAGATGTACCCAGTGGAGATGAAGAAGCTGGCCCATGTTGTTGCAAGGTCATTCTTGGGTTTCTCTGCAAGGTCATGGTAATCAGGGGATATCCCTGAGGACTGGAAGAAAGCAAATGTCACCCTTATCTTCAAAACGGCAAGACAGAGGTTCTGGGAAATGACAGGCCCTGCAGCCTGAGCTTGATCAGGTAGTTAAACGTAAGAAGAAACTTTTTTACTGTGAGATGGTCAAACACTGGCACAGGTTGCTGAGAGAGTCTGCGGAGTCTCCAACCTCAGTGATTCTCAAAATCCAACCAGACAAAGCCCTGAACAATCCACTCCAGGTGAATCTGCTTTGAGCTGGTGGTTGGACGGGATGATGTCCAGAGGTGCCCCTACCCTCAACCATGCTATCACGCTGTGAAATTTGCACAGTCATCTCAAGGGAGATGCGGTGCAAAGCAGATACAGTGAAAGCAGACCATAACTTTTGCTGTCCTTTCAGCATGAAGGAGATGGGAGAAGTTCCCGTTACACCACACTGCCTGCCAGGGACTCATCAGACAGGACACGCTCAGGGGAAAGAAAATGAGCAGCAACTCAACCACCTGACTTAAAGCAACAAAAACAGATAGACTACAGTGTCCACTCTCATTTAAATCCAACCATATGAGGAAAACAAGAAAGCAATATTAGATGGTTTTCAGAGGAGGCTGGGGAAAGGAAAATGAAATCAAAGTAGTAAAAAATGGAACAAATTTAGCCGATACAGAGATAAAAGTGAGATAGATGGAGAGTCAGCACAGCTTTCATAAACCCTTGCCAGGACTCAAAAGCCAAACTGCACTAACAAAAGCCAAAATCTCTGTGACACAGCGTACACAGTTTCCAATACTAGCATCGCTGCTCACCACAGTGATAAGGCAGCATGAGGTTTGCAAGAAGGTCCTCAAATGGGTAAGTGGTTTGTGAAAAATGAGAAATACCTACTTTTTGAGTGCTGCAGGCTTAAGTTTGAAATAGACTCCACCACCCTATTTATATGCCGATATGTCTCACAGGAAAAATAAATTCATGGAATAGAGGCAGGTGGTCACAGGTCCTGAGAGTCCATCTTTTTTCCTACTCTGCTCATTCATTTCTCTACATCCTTCCCTAAGGATCTTTTTCTAAAATTCTCCAGTAATGGACAGACCATCATATTCCTGTGAAACTTATCCCAGCACTCAGCTGCCTTTACAATTACAAAGCTTTTCCCTGCTTTCAAAATTAAATCTCCTTTTGTGCAATCAGTGTCCCTTGCTTCTTATCCTATTTAGCCAGATCACAGGAAAAAGATTATTCCCTTCTTCCTGCAGCAAGCTTTCCTCCACAGTTGACACATAGCTTCCCAGTCTTCTCCAGTTTTTACCTCATTCTCCTTCTGTCAGCCACACTTTCTCAACAGCTGATGAATTTGTCCTCCTCGCTTCCGCTCCCTTTGGCTGATCTGTATTTTTCTAGAGCAGTTGCACCTAAAACTGGCATACATCTGTTTTACTAATGTGGACGAACAGATGCTTCCTTTATAATTTACCAGATACTCTCCTTTTCATATTCGTCATTTCCTTGTTTCACCATGTCACTGGGTCGTGCTCAGCCTGGAATGAACTGCAGACCCTGGACGCTTTTCTGCAGAACTGAACTGATGGTACTGTGTCATCTGAAGACCTGAACCTCTCACTACTGAACTGCATCCTGATTTTCCCATGCCATTTCTTCAGCTCATCAAGGCAATTTCAAACCAGAGCCCTGTCCTTCTGCAGGCTTCCTGCTCCTCCTAGTTTCCTGTTTATTATGTATTCCTTTGTCCTAATTACTAACAAAAATACCAAACAGCATCAGATGGCAGAAAGAGCCCTGCAAAACCTTTCTCAATAAATCCTCATATTTTGATAATTAAGCTCTCCTGTATAGTCTACATACCTAAACAAGTGTATGTAGTGCATATTCCCTTATCCTAAGTGTGTGGGACAGCAATGACCATTTTCCTAAAGTAAAGATAAATGACATCTCCTGCTTCTCCACATCCACTGGGATCACCACCCTTTGTAAGAGGAAATCTGAGTGTGTTGACATGATTGGTTTTGTCATTCTTCATTCTGCCTCTTTCTTATCATTATTTCTCCCAAGTGTTCCACTTTTTTCGTGTTGTTCTCATATTCTCCTCATGGAGAGGATCAGGCTTCCCTCTGTCTAGAGCTCAGGAATCTCCTCCACCCTCTGCAGAGTCCTCAAAGACAACCTGCTAATCGCTCTGAGTAAATTTCGTCAGTTCTTCATGTGTCCTGCAGCCCACACTGACTGGCGTCCCCACACATCTGCCATGGGCACTGCCTAACCTCACCTGCCCCGCTGTAGCCCAAAGTACCACTCACCCCTTCTTGCTGTTGCAGCGGAATTTAACCAGGTTTGGGAATGGCTCTGCATTTGTCCCTTCAAGAAGCCAACATGGTTGGAAGTGAGCCCTGCCAGCCAGGACTGAGCTGCTGGGGTGATCACAGGGCATGCCAAGCCTGCTAGGTGGCAACTTCCTGGCTAAGCACCAGTACCCCAGTACCCATTGTGGTCCAGGGACTGGATTGCATGAGGAACAGAAAACTGCTTGTTGTTCGTAAAAGCCTACCAGGGATGCAAGTTCTTCAGGATCTCAAAGCTCTTGTTCTCCTGGGGCTTCAGAAACAGGTTTTTCCAATACACGAGACTGAGCTCCAGGTCCAGCACACCAAATACCTGTATTGTCAGCAGGTCACTCACAGAAACTCTGGTGAGCAGCAGGAGGAAAGCTCCTGTCTCACCTGTGACTGGAGATCTGGAGCAACGCCCAAGAGCCCAAAATCCGTGAGCCAGGATGCCTCCTGTCCCAGCACACCTCTCAGGCTGCGCCACAAAGCATTGCTCCTGCTGTTGTAGAAAGTCGGACACAGCGCTGTGCATCCTGGTGGCTCTCTGCAGGACAGGCTGTCTCACACCCCTGCCTGCACTAGGTTCTGCTCAGGACACCAACAAATGCCCCTGTGCAGACATGCTTATCTACAGGCAAGGTGAGGGTGAAGAACACCTTCACCTTTTCCCCTGTAAGAAGAAGCCTTTTGGATGAGTTTCTGCATGCCGAGGTGCACCAGCAACATTGGTGCGATGGTGTTAATATAATTACAGACTTTAGCTTCTACTGAAAAGGTATTCTCACATAAATAGGCCTGGAAAGCCCAGTGGTAGTAACAGGATAAGTAGAGGTGTCTGTGCTTTGCAACAGTTCTAGAAATCCAGAGAGCAATCCCAGCTCACACTTTACAACTCAGCAGATAACACTGCTCGATCCCATTTTCTTTTCTTCTTCATTTTTTTCCAGCCAAAACAGAAATTGTCTTTTCCCGCACAGGAAAGGGGTGGGGGATTGCTCCTGGAGAACACTTTCTTTGGAAAACTTAATGCATACCTGCCAAATTTGATCGCTTTTGCAAGTAATTATCTTCCACCTTGTAGGTCCAGCGTGTCCAACTGTTGCCCTCTGCCCACCGTTTCCCAGCACCCAGCAGCATGGTCAGAGCAGGGGCATATGCACACACCAGCTATGCCATACGGCCCTGCTGGTCTGCATTTCACTTGCCCCGGTGCCTGGATTTGCCACAGCCATGTCACAGGCTGGCATGCTGGCTCTGACCCTCATCCACGCAACATTTGTCACTAATTCCAGGCTCGCAGGTTTACATTTTTGAGTCTGCACTTTTTTTTAAAAAAATCCACCCACGCGCTTCCATCCTCAAAGTTTCAAAATGTGAGATGAGTACGTCCTCAAAAAGGCAACCCTGAAGGCAAAGAGGAATGTCAGTGTTATCTACAATTTGTAAGACACACACACATGAAACAGTCTCCTGTCTTTTACAGATGTTTTATCACAGTTTGTGTTAAGCTACTCCTTCAAGACAAAATCAGAGCCCTCAGAACTTCGTCACCTGCCATCAGCCCGCTGGGCTGGGTGCCTAATAAGCACAGACCATTCCATTTCTGGTCCAGCTTCTCTCAAACCTGTCACACCAAATGGTTTGCGAGCCTCAGAGCTTAAGCTGGGCTCCCCTCCAAGCCGTGGATGGTCTCCTAGGCGCATCTGCAAGAGAGCAGGTCACGCACCCCCAGACTCATCTTGCCGTCCAAATTCCACTTCTGTGTAATAACACTATCAAGGAGAAATTACCAGTAATAAATTCCTTTGGATCCAAAGTCGAGCAGACAACGTGATTATGCAGCAACCCAGAGCTTTAAATACCATCTGTATGTGTCATCTCAAACAATATTACAAGCTCAGACGCTACAGATTTATTATTACGAGAGCAATAAATGTTACAGATATGGTGGTTTTCACCTCTCGGTTCTCATCTTGGTTCCACCTAACACAGGGCAAACAGAGGCAGTTGCCTCTTCCACAACCATAGATTTGAAGCAAAATCCTGCCTACAAGGATGTTGCCTTGGACATGAGGTTTGCCAGTTCAGGGTCCCCAGACAGACAACCCGACTGCTGGACCATGGCCTTGACCATGTCCCTTGACAGCCAGTTGCTAAAAGACAGAAGGGAGCTACAGGGAGAGACATGTTCCCAGGCTGGCTTTTTATGCATTGGGCAACTACGGTCAGTGGGCCACAACCGGGAAACAAAGTCTGCCTTGCTGAGTCCAGCAAGGTCTTCTCCCCACCAGATGCGGTGCAAGGAGGAAAAGCATTTCCCATCTTTGACTCTGGGGTCTGCAGTATAATTTAAAGCTTTTTCAGCAAGAAGCGCACGCTGCCGGCTGCCAGCAGCTCGTAATGGGATCTCTGCGGGCTCAGGCAGTCCAGGCACAGGCACACATGCTGCAGCTGTGCCTCTTCCCACACACAGAGGACCCGTCTCTCAGAGCATGGCACCCCGAGCCCTGCCTGAGGTCCTCCCACCGCGGCCAGCACGCAGAAACGCAGGAGCTGTCTCCCGCAGCCCCGCTGCTGGTGGTGCCCCAGCATCTGCATTCAACAGCGGGAATCAAGGCGGGTAAGGATACTAAATATGCATTAATGGGGAATCCAGCGTAGGGCACTGCGTTACTGCAGACGCTGGGTTTTCAAACCGCATGTTGGCATGCATACCGCACCTCAGACACTTGAGCCCCTTCAGGGAAGCAGATTAAGTTGGTGCCACAGGAACACTGAGTTACCATTTAAGTCTCACAAACAGGACCAGCCTAGCAAGCAGTTTTGTATGAATAATGCATTAAAAAAAAAAAAAAAAAAAAAAAAAGCTGGGAATGGTTTGTAAACAACAAAGGAGGTGGAGAGCCATTAGCTGAGTGATCTCGCATTCCTCGATTTGCTTTATCAATCTCGGTATTCAGAAAAAAAAAAACCTTAAGAGCAGTCCAGGCTCCCCAGTGAATCAACAAAACCACACAAAGGACTGTACCACTTTTCACAGCCTCCAGGCTGTGCATTAGCTTTTAGCAAAGGTACCTACCACATGAATAATGCAGCACGTCTTCCAGAGCATCTGTACTCCGATCAATCCACAGTAGCAAATAAAAACCTTTCACCACGCCTTTCTATCAGGCAGCAGGACCTTTTTACAGCTGCTCAGAGGCATATCCTTGGAAAAACAACCCTATCTGCTACCAGAGCTGGAAGCCTTTTAAACCAGCCAGCTGGGAACCAGTCTTTTAAATCAGCCATCCTGTGATGGGCCTTGATTTTATCAATTGCCTTTCTTTGTCTTTTGTTCCTACAGGATCCACACCCACTGTTACGGGATTCAGATTAAGGGAGCTCAGACTAAGGTTTCAGTCTGCTTTCATTAACAGACACGTGCCACCCCCCAAAAGCAGCAGCTCACAGCCTGCAGCCTGCCCAGGCGCCCTCCCCTTCCCCAAAGGGACAAGGTAGCCCCACCAGCCACATGGCAGGCACACCGCATCCCTCTCCTGCGCTGTAAAGCAGCCCCATCACCAAACCCTTCCCCGGTGTGGGGGTACGGGCAAAGAGCCTTCACCAAACCAAGCCGCAGTAATACGCTCAAATCTCTGTATTTTCAGAGGCAAAGCAGGTAATGGAAAGCGGTGCTTTGTCCGTGTCCATCCCTAGCCCCCATTTTAACATCAGTCCTCTGCAGAAACATGAAGGTCCCTTCTCCTTGTCAGCCAGACGGGAGCTTTGGGAGCTGCTTCTGTCACCTCATTTCAGCACAACCTGCAGGCTAACGGCTACCTGAGGGAGGACGTGCTGCTGGTGCGGATGGATTAGCATCTGCAGAGGTGGTGCGGGACAAAATGACAGCAGCGAGCAAGATCTCGAAGGAGACCATATTCTAGAGATGTGTTATCTTTCATCGGAAAATCCATCTCTAAATAACACTCCAAAATATTTGCAGTTCTCCAGCGTGGCAAAGATACTTAAACCCTCGAAAGCTGGTTGTGAAGAAACACCTCTGCCTGTAGTATAAACATTGCACAAATACAGAGGACATGACGCAGGAGGTGAAGGAGTCACTCGAGATGGGAATGAGTTGATTTCCTCATCCACAAAACAGCGAGGCCCAAACCTTTCTCTGAGCGGTCACAGCAGCCCCTTTTGCCCCTTGTTTTCAGTGCACGCTGGCCAGGGCAGGACAGAAGCTCTCAAATGTGTCCCTGGGAGGAGGCTTGTCAGACCTTCCCCCATGCTAGCAGTAGGTTACAGCTTATGCAAAGGGTACCAGGTGGACACAGCCCCAGGAGAGACAAGACAGTGGCTCCTCCACTGACACAGGCACCTCCACTGGCACGGGACCACAAGCAGAAGGTGGTTCCAGCATTTTTGCCTCCCCCAAATATCCGCTTGGGCCAGGGAAGGCAAACATTGCATAGACACCTGTCCTGTACCGAACAGCAAGACTCCACCTGCCCACTGCAGCTCTGCACCCCACAAACATCATCACCAGCTAGTACCACATCGTCTCAGAGCATCTTTCTAGTGAGGGACCCCAAAGCAGCCCACCAAGGGCCAAGGACATACCAAAGCCCCAAACTTGGCAAAGTGCACATTGTGCAACTTCTGTTCATGTTAGTAGATACACCAAGTGTTGTGAACCTCAAAATAATTTTAAGCACATATGTTGAGGGGCAGGCTAGGGCTGCCAGGAGTGAAACAAGACCACTCTCCGCAAGGTAAGGTTGAGACAGCAAAAATCCAGTGGCCATCCTGGATGAGCTCTCTGGCTGCGTTTGTATTCAGCCAAGTTGACACCACAACGCACTCCCCGAGGCAGGCAGCAATGCCCAGACACGTCCAGCATAAAAACTCCCTGACAGTAACACCTGCTCACAGCACTGCCACATCCCCACCACCTGGTATTACTCCATGGCTGTGCTCTTTGTCACGCTGGCACAGCAGGGAAATGGATGAGGGAACATACGTGCCTTCACAAATATAGCTCAGCCAGGTTATTTTTAACTGGGTCATCCCAGCACAGCCAGCGGCAACAGCCAGGAGCAGGGAAGAAAGCAAAGATAAAAACTGGCGGAGACCACAGCCTCAGGCAGCTCTTGAGAGGCTCAGGCTCCCCTATCACCTGACCCGAGGAGGAGTCCAAGACTGTATTTAGGGTGGGATCCCCCAGAAAAAGCAAAGCCACGTCGTGAAGTACTGGCTGAATTGTCACCAGTTCTTTATTTTTTTGCTGGCGTTCCAACTTTTAAGTCCAACCCAACTTCCAAGCCTGACACTGACTGTGTTCTTAAGCCTCCCCTGGGACGAGTGGGAGAAGCAAAAAGAAATTACAACAATAAAGCATACAGAATCACAGGAAGAAATTAGGCCAGAAAGCACTCCTGGAGGACCCGAGTCCTATATTCAACGCCCAGCAAAGCTCACTACAAAGGCAGGTCACGTTGCTCAGACTGTTCAGCTGAGTTTGGAAGACTAACGAGGATGGAGGCCCCACAGCCTCCTTGGGAAACCTGTCTACCTACAGTCTTGTGGATAAGCCCAGGCTGCAGTTGGCCTGCAGGGCTTGCAAAGCTACCCAGATGACTCTGGACAGATTTGCTGCCCACTAGGACCCTCGTGGCTTTCACTGAAGAGCTGCTCTCTGCCAGTCAGACCTAGGCTGCACCATTGCAGAGAGCTGCTGCAAATCAGGGGCAGAAGTTGACATTTATCTTTGTTGAAGTTCATGAGGGGATGTTTTTCCCCTCATGAGAGGCATAAAGCATGCTGGGAGGCGCCAGGTTGCTTAGGAAGCCCAGGGGCTGGGAAGTGCCCATGGAGGGTCTGTTGCCAGACCTTGGAATTCCCTGCAATGGCCAGACAAGCCTCACTCTTCCCATAAGCAACCGAAGTGATTCAGCCTGGAGCGAGGGAGCCTGAGGCAGCTGTGGCACCATCACTGTCGCTCTGCTGCCAACGGTGCCTGGAGCTCCACTTCCTGAAACTTCACACCTCTCACTCAGGCCCAAGGAGTGAAACACCACCTCACTGCACATGAATTCCCCCAGGCTGCAAGAGAGTTGCTTCATAAATATTTTTAAGACAACGTCACCTAGAAATCAAGCTGAAAAGCACAGCCCACCCTCCAAGGAGTGTGAAGAAACTTGGGCTCAGGTCAACGCAAAGTCAGTTTGTCCATCCCAGGAGGGATGGAGCAATCCTCCAGGGATGAACCCCCACTTGGTGGCAATACCATTTTCTGGCAGTTCAACCTCCCCCTTCATCACATGTCCCCTGTCTGCTTTATCTGGTGCCCCTACTCTGCAGGCTCTGACAGAAAGGAAGATGATTCGTTGCGGACACAAATAGCTTCAGTCGACATGGCCTTTAAGAACCACAGTAGTGGGTTGGGGGAATGTGAAAGGCTGGCAAACCCCAAAATGACCCTGAAACTGAACTCAGTTTCATTAGGCTTATCAGAGCTCCCAGGAAGGGCAGGAGGCAATATGACTGAAGCAGAGGATGGGGCCACCTCAGCCTCTCTGGAGAGCGAGCCCCTCCTTCTCCTGGTTTACCTCCAGCTTTCCAAGATAGCCTGTGTACTCCAGCAGAAAGATAAAGCTGACTTGCCTTCATTCTCCAGAGACAATACCCTCTTTCACTCTGCTGGTTACCTGGGCAGCAAAGAAAATATTATTGCTTATCAACTTCCTTGTGAGTACTAATGTGCTTCTGAATTCAATGAGAGGGCAAATTCCACCTTACAGAGCTTTTCTACCTTGGCAAGATCCTGCTCTGTTATGAAAGAAAAGCAAATACAACAATCCCAGTTCAAAGAACAATAAAAACTGGAAGCCTCCTCTGCCCCCCTACCCCACAAAAACTCATTATAAAAAGGAAATGGTGAAATGCACAAACTTTAAGAGACATTGCCACATTTCTTGTCAGAAAGGCAGCCTTGAAAAACTCATCACCTGACTCCCTGCAAGCTCAGCAGTTTCTCCTGAAACCAGAACACCATGCTTTCGGTCTCCTATTTCACAGCTAGAAGTTTCTTGCCATTCAAGGCCAAACCGGCTTCTGAGTTTCTGAAACCCAAGTTCAGCTACCCATCAGAAAGATGGACCTGGGTGTCAGTAGCCTGCCATGTTGTTTGGGAAACTAGGGATGCTTGGTCCCACTGCTCTTTATCGTGAGGTCTAAGCATGCCTGCAGACATCTGCCAGATGGGGTATCTCGGTTACACGCTACTGTACAGAAGGCCTTCCTTGAAGCAAAGCTGAGCAACAGCTTTGGGGGGTTTAGCCACCCTTAGGGAATCCCAAGACCTTTGTTAGTTGGCCACAGGAGTCCAAGTGGGGTCCACAGGTCTAGCCCAAGTGCTTCCCAAACCTCTTCTGCCTAGCTGCCAACAGGACACAGATGCATTAGGAAATCTGAAGTGACCATCAGGATGGCAAGGCAGTGGAAATACAGCAAGTGCAGATATTTCTCCTGAGTTCTGTGAAGGTTTGGAGGCTACACTCTTCACTTGAATGCCTGAAGATACAGCCCTCACATCTAACGTGATCTACTGTAACCACATTACACCATGACCGAAGGTTTGTGCACTAACACTAACCAGCCCACAGGCTAGAAACTAGATGAGATTCTAGCCAGCAAGACTAAGCCTGGCCTTAGGATCTCATCTCCAAAGTTACCTGGGAAAACTGAGAGTCTGATCAACCAGGTGAAAATGGAAACTGCTACAGAGCTGGGGCACTAACCAGGCTCTGACTGTGCAGGCAGGAAAGCACAAGCACCGATGCAAGGACACAGTCTAGGACACCTCACGTCTGGTGGTCTCCAGTCCAGCCTCACAGTGAACCTGCCCATAGCTCTCAATCAGTGCCAATGTGGAGCCTTCAAAAACCCCAAGATGAAGGCCTCCACCTGCCTAGTCCCGAGGCTGCACCGCCCTTCTGGGGATGCAGCTTTCTTTAACGTCTGACCTACTTCCCTCCAGCCGCAGCTTGCGTCCTTTTCTCCTTGTTACACTGTCACTGCCAAGAAGAGCCTGGCTCTGTAACTGCCCTTCCAGGAGTTGTATCCTGCTGATAGTAAATGGGTTTGTCAGCAAAAGACACGGGCACCTATTACCATGGGGTAGAGAAGAACCAGCTGTGGGTTTCCCCATCGTGAGCCAGAAGCAAAGGCCAACAGACCCTGTCCTTCTGGGAGCAATGGCAGAAGGACCTTGTTCTTTGAAAGGTGATGGGCAGCACCAGAGGTCCTCTCTGAAGCCCACAGCTGCAGAGTTTTTCCACCTCTCTTGCTGCATCATCTGCATGCAAAAAACACATAGGGGCCCACAGAAGAGGGAAATGTTGGGGAGCTCTCCCACATCCATGCAGCACCTGTAGAATTGCTTTATGATTGCAGTTGAGGCTTTTCTCTTTGACTGGCTCATTAAATCAGAATTGACATCTCTCTGTTCTCCAGAAAACTCCTAATGCAGTTTCGAGCTCTCTAACAGCAGGCGCCATTTACCTAATGCATGACAAGCCAGCAAGAGAGTAAGGCAAAGGCAGGTGTTACGGACACAACAGCCAATGCTTTCTTCTGCCGCATCACAAGTTTTAATATCGATTCACCATTTAGAGCAGAAATAGCGAGTTCAGTTTTGCTCTTTTTGGTTCTTAGCCTGGCTTTGACTGATGCTGACTAAGTGGGAGGACTACCCATGCTTTCCCTGCCAGGGAAGTGAGATTCTGTGCCCATTCATTCACACACTGGGCTTGGCAAATGCACGGTCTCTGGGAAACCAGTGGCATCACTCTGAACCGAATCCATCGGTGGAAGTGGCCAGAAGTAGCGTTTGGTTCCGACTGGGAGCACGCTCTCGAAGCAAATCTCCTTATTGCTGCCATTTACTGCACTCCAGGTTGCATTGCAAAACCGTCTCGGAGCATGCAGACAGGATTCCCTCCAGATGAAGCTAAAATCATTCCAGGATCAGAACCCAGTGCACTCCATCTGCTAATGGGACTGGCGGGGTCAAACTAAAATGCTCAAAATGCCTGTGGATATGAAGTCCTGGTACCACGTCTTTCACTCCACAGGTCTACTCCTCTTGCACTGTAGATGTGCCTATGGTTAACAGATAGGTGAGGTCAGTCACTGCACAGACACTTTTCCATAGACATCCCTCTCTGTTTGACCTTCAGCTCTGCCTGTCTTCAGATAGACTATTTTCTTTACCTCTTCTCCACCAAGTGTTGCTCTTTCATCGTGGTTTTGGGTGTTCTTCTATCTCTGATCATTTCGTTCAGCATCACTGCTCTCCCCTGTGACCAGTCCCCCTCTTCATACCTCCTATCTGTCAGTGATGAAGATCAGCCTCTCCTCTCATACAGTATCTTATTTCTTACATACTTCATTCCTGCCAGCCTCTTTGCATATCTCCTCCAAAACGAGTTTTGATCACCTTCCAGCTCTGTCCCTCTGCACCACCCCTCTCTCCAACCCTTCCAGCTGCCACGTCCCAGCTGAGCTCCCAGCTACAGGCTCACTCTCTCTCCCTCTACCACTGCTGCTTTCCATGCCAGCCTATTTCTCCAGCACAGCTGATATCCACACCGACAAGCTGACCTTTTCTCTGCCTTTGAGTCAGCTCTGGGCATCTGTGCCTTGGGGACTTTTTGAGCCAAAGGCTTATCTGTCTGTTTAGCCAGCCCTAATGTATTTTCCGCCTGCAGATTCATCTAATGGCTTTTCTTGAACCACATCCCCAACATCCTGTGTCAATGAGTTCCACTGTTTATCTGTATCCTGTAGTTCCTGGGTAGTGATAAACAGAGGAACAATCACTCCCTATCTGAACTCTCCATCCCATCATCATACCATATGTCAAAGGCTATATGTCATATCCCTTTTCAGGCACACCTTTTCCAATCTAAACAGTTGTCCCTCTCTGCCTTCTCTTCTGCACTACCACATCCTCAATGAGCTGCAGAAAGCTAGCATTGCATGAGGCGTTCAAGACACAGCTGCACTGTGGATGTACCCAGACAGTATTTGATCTTTTCGTAGTGCCGGTAGAAAGAAAAAAAAAAAAACAAAAACAAACAAGGAAGGAAAAAAAAAAGGAGGAAAAAAAAAGAAAGGTAGCACAGCTCTTGAAGTCTGGCTGTGAATTAAAGCAGCATTTGAACTCCTGACATAATGCAGGCCGGGCAGCTTGGGACAAGACTTCCATGCCTTAGACAGCAAAAACAAAGACTGTCTGTGTGAAGAAGAGTGAAAAGAAAAGCACTGGGTAGGACACAGTGGGCCCCACTGCACCTGGCTGAATATGCAGTTTTCTCTGGGTATCTTATATGCATTCATGAAATTACATCTGCATCCAGGACTTTTCAGTACCCGAGAAAGTCTTCAGGCTCCAGGAAACTTCTACAGATTGCTCAGAGCCTGGGGAACGTCAGCACCGTGCTCCCAGCTCTTGCTCAGCCACAGATCACAGCAAGAGGGAACAGTCCCACCGAGGGGTCCCCGAGCAGGCTCGGGGGATGCAGGTGAGCGCTGCCGCTGCCCTGCGTGACACCCTGGGTGCCCCACGATGCCGGGGAACTCCAGGCACTGGAAGGACAGCAGACAATGACACGGTGAGATAATGGAAGTAAAGAAAGGGAAAGGTTTCTAGAAAGAGCTCAAAATAAAGACCTGAACTTCCTGGGGAAGGCTTGCCTTTCTGCAGGAGTCCAAGACACTTGCAGATTTCCAGACTTACGGACTAAGACCCCATGCAATCACTTGCCTGTACTGCCGGTGGCCAGCGGCACCAGTGGCAGCAGAACCCCACCACAGTGAAAGGTGTGTGAAACCCGTCTAGGGCCGTATATGGTGTCTGTGCCATTAATCTGCCAAACCCCACAACTGAGCTTGACTGCAAGACACGCAGAAACACAAGTATAAACACTGCTATATTTTTTTTTATATGCAAGACACAAGCTGTGATGAAGCCACAGAAAAGTTCATGGTGCAAGTTCATGCTGTCAGGGAAGGAAGAATAGGTGAGACACTGGAAAACTCTTCTGAAAAACACAAAACCGTACGCAAGATAATAACTGGTTTCACTGGTTTCTCAAAATTGAAAGAAAGAGAAGGTAGAGAAATTGTCACTTCAGTTCCCTCTTTACACATCAAACAGATCTACTCTTAATTAAGTTTAAGAAGTCCTGTTCCACTAAGGGCCCACAAAGGGCTGGGCACCAAAACCAAGCCTCAACAGTAAGAGATTCCCCAAGCTAAAACCTAATAGCAAAATGATCTTTATTGAAATGTTTTTTGAAACGCCAAGGATGATCACAATATACTCAAGGACATCCTTTTGCCTCCATCCGGTCATGTCTTGGTTTAAGATAGAACAGAGCCAATTTTATTGTCAGTAATTTTACTTTTCAGCTAACAGCACTCTGTGAAATTAAGGGCATATTTTTCAGACAGTATCCGTCTCTATAAACAGATAAGGCCTGATGTTTATAGTTAATATGCAGAGAGAATAGTATGCAGAGAGGCTCTTGCTTACACTTATTGCTGTAGCATCCAAGGTCAGCTAACATCATTATTTGCCCCATTAGAGGGTTGGAAGCGGAAAAGTATAGAGGGGTCACACCTGCAGGGAGGAGCAGAGAGGACAGGTGACCCAAAATTGACCAACAGGGTATTCCATCCCATCTGCCCCATCCTTAGTATAAAAGCGGAGGGATCAAAGGGGTCAGCCTCTTTCTTCAGTGGCCGGTGTCTGAGAAGGACTCTTTCTGTTAGTCTGCCTTTGATCCTGATCCATGCATTCCTGAACCCAGATCCAGAATCCAGCTCCCGTCCGTCACTGAGTCCAGTCTGGGGCTTCCCCAGTGCCTGCGGTGATGTGTTCATCACGCTGGGAGCTTGATAAGGTGTTGTATATGTTGTATGTATTTCATTATTTTCTTATTAATATTATTATTATTTTCTTTTTATTATTAATATTTCATTAAAGTAGCTTTAGTTTTCTCTTCAACCCGCAAGTCTCTCTCCCTTACAAGTCTCTCTCCTTATAAAAAGAGAGCATCTGTCGTTTGTTTAGTGTCCAGCCCAGCCTAAACCACAACAAGTGGATGGACCTGTAAAGCAGATATGTGTGCTGCAGAAAGTTATGGATTCTCACCACTTGTCCAAGTTCAACACTTACCATGAGCATTGGGAACGAAGTATGGGAGATAGGACCAAGGCAGACTTTCCAGTTCGACCTTAGCTATGGGTTTCCTTGGTTTAACTCCTTAGAACTTTGGTTCCTAATATCATTACCAGGTTTTCACTTCTATCATCACAGAATCACAGGCAAATTTAGGCTGGAAGGGGCCTCTGAAGGTCTGTAGCCCAAATTTCTGGTGAAATCTAAATCACACCAGGTTTCTCAGGGCCCTGTCCACATGAATTCTGAAAATCTCGAAAGACGGAGGTACTGCAGGCAGCAAACCATCCTGCTAAGCCCCTGTCTGACGAATAACCGTGACCTCAGTCAGTCAGTACACACCAGTTGCATAGGCAGGTACTGGTCCTACACAGTGCTCTGCTTCCACGAGGATGAGTCACCTATCTGTCCCTCTCCAGAACTCCAGCAAAGACAGTGAAGTCCATCTCCACTTACAGTCAATGTCCAAAGCAGCTGAGAGGACACCTGCCTTCTAATTGTCATCCCTCCAGTGACCATAACACAAAACTCAGGAGAGAAAGTTAGCTGTCGTGTTGGGGAACAAGAGTTTGCCCTAAAGGCAAAGCCCAGCAGAACATGCTGAGGGCTTGGAGAGAGGAGTGTATGCCCTCCACCATGATGAGACAGGATGCTTTGGGGGTGACAACCCAGGGAAAAAAATCTCTGAAGGACGCCAGGTAGCTGCTGTTCAGCTAATGGCAGGCTGAGAGGTGTCACCTGCTTCCAGAGAACACTGCTGTCTGCACTGAGTGACATTATTTAGATGGTCATCCTCTTCAAGTTTCTAGCAATACATAACCCCAGGAAGCTCTTCCCACGATTGCTCCTCTTTGCTGCTAACAACACAACTGCCTTATTATTTTGCCAAATAATAACTTCTGCTTCCAGCTACTGGCTCTCATTATGGTTTGTCAGACAGACTGAAGAATACATTATCTATAAAGATACAAGAGGCTTCTGATCTTTTCAACTCCACAGGAACCAAGAGTTCACTAAAACACAACCTGGACGCCAAGAAAGATGAAAGTGTCAGCTTTCCACTTGAGCTTTTTTACTTGTAAAATCTCAGTGAGGGGGTTAGTTTTTCTGCTCCAAGACTTGGTTTGCCTGGCACGGTGTATCACACCCATCGCTATTGCACAGGGCTTAATGTATGGTGAGGGGCACAAGTCTGAAATAGATGCAAGGGGCTGTAAACTCAAGCCCTTCAATCTCTATTAAGCCTTTAAATGAGTGTCATGATTTTTAAAACTGTGAGACGCTGAACTTCTATTGATTTCTATGGAAGCTGTTGGATGCCAGGCTATCATTAGCAAAATCAATCTTTTCAATTAAGACTTCAGGCATCAGTTACTGACATCAAGACCTTTGCAAATTCAGAGAGAAACATGAGCCGTAGCCATGACCACAGGCAGGAGGGGTCAGAAGAGAGACTCTGATCCTCCCTGACTGTAAGGAAAAGAGCCTCTACATGTAGGAGGAGATGAATATTATGAGAGCAGGAACTCGGAGCAATGCTATTTTGATTTTGTTTTTGTTCCTGTGTATGTGTATTTTGGTATTCAAATTAAATTAGAGAAAATGGCAGAGAAAAATAATGTGAACTAATTACATTTAAGTAGACGTTGTCAGGACAATCTTTGACTTCTTCTATTTGTCTATTGCAATTAAAGACCTGTCTGGGTTCTCTGTGCCTATTACCCTGCAATTTTGTTGCCAGCACAGGCTCCTTTTAGGAGCCAGATAGAATGGAAGGAACCAGAGGATGACAAGGAAGATTGGTCCTTCCTGGCATCGTTCACGTTACCAGACAGCGTTCCCAGTAACATCAATGTGAGGTTCCTTGGAAAAGAGCACTGCAACTGTGCTGGCAGTTCAGTTGAAATGGTAGCTATGTTTTTCTAAGGCAATATGTTTTATATTTTTCAAGATTTGTGTATTCTTGCTCAGGGCAAACACTGTGAAACACTGGTTTAAATAACTGGTTTTAAATAACCTCACACGTAACCATGCAGAAGGTGACTGACAGCTGAACTGCACTGGCAGAGCCGAACTTTCCACAGCCTGGAATGCAAAACTCCACAGATACCTGATGGGAGAAGAGCTGCTGTCATACAGAGGGCAGTGAAAAGCCTATGTCTGGATTCAGCACAGATCACCGGTGTGACAATGGCGCTGGGTGGCATTCAGGGGCAGGACCACTTCGAGGGTCCTTTTGGCAGATTGGTAAATGTCTTACGTGCAAACGTCTTACGTGCAAACGGTCCCCGGCAAAGCGAGACCCAGGTGAGGCTGGAGAAGGACCGTCAGCTTCAGGAGAAATCCACTGCTCCCAGTCCCGCGCTTGCAGATGCTCTCATTGGCCTGCGGCATTGAGTCCATACCCCAACCCAGGGAGAGGACAATGCCTGAGAAAAAGGCACTTGTCTACCGAGCACAACCCGTGCACCCTGCCTGCGGTTCCCAGAACACCTGGGATGGGATCCAGAGTTCTCTGGCTCTCCCGAGGAGGATTTCAGCCCTCTCCACAGGCACCCTGCAAGAAGAGTTTAAATCATGGTATCTGTAGAGGAAGAATTGCTTAATTTCTGCTCTCGGGAGTAAGGCCAGGACTTGCCTTGGCTCCTGCCTCCACTTTTTTTATGACTGTCCCCGCTCTACTCTACACAGCGGCTGGAGCCACAAGGCTCATAGTTGCTTTACTAGTGTAACCCTGACCTCGAGAGCATTGACCATCCACCTTTTCCTGGCAAGAGCTCTCACCCAGCATTGCCCCCTCTGCCGTTTAAGCACAGCTCAAAGAGCTGCAGGGGGAAGAACAAGCCGGAGTTTGGCCTCTCCTGCTTTCCTGGAAGCTATCTAATCAGTTTCCATGGACTTTGTCTCCACCTCAGTGATAAAAATACCACAAATGCTGGGAGTTTCTACTGTTTTGTCTTCCATATCATTTTTCTCAGTGACTTTGTCCTACAGAGGGAGCAAGGCAGTGCAGAGTCATCGCTGCAGAAGACCTCCTCTCTGCAGGTAGGAATGCCCATATTTCCTGGCACAGAGATAAAGAGCACAGTGACTCACCAGACTGGAAAGAAACAAACCAGAGACCAGAAGGATACTCAGAAGAAAGAGGGAGAGACAGGCCAAACTTTGGGCAGTGCTCTGGAAAATGGGAAACCATGTGAAATAGAGCAGGGAGCAGGTCAACAGGGGAAGAGAGAACGGGGCTTGGAGCTGCACACTATCATTGGTCCTACCACAGGCAGTGGCATGTCTCCAAGCTTCAGAAAGGGCTTTCCTTGGCTGAGGGTCAGAAAGTCCTATTTGTGAATTTCAAAGTGCTTTGGAAATAGTAAGCATCAGCATTACCCTAATAAAGCCCTGCAGGGTGTATTTTCAAAATGGAGAATTGCTGGCAAGCCTGTAATACCGCAGAGGGGAAATCCCTGGAAATACTAGGCCAGTCTGGCTTCTGCTTGCAAGCCAGTGTAACCCTGCGAGTGTCCAACCCCCTCAGCCCACACAGCCTCTGGATGATCTAAAGATCTTTCCTGTTTCTCCTGCGGAGAGGCAGAAGGCGCGTCAGCGTAATTGCTATGTGCTGCAGGCTGTTTGCCTCCGTCAGCTCTCTGCAGCCAGAGCAGCTTGCCGTGCACTTCGGGGAAGCCAGGTAATGACTGCATGTGAAACACCTCACCGCATTCTCGCTCCGGTGTCTTCTTGCCATGGGAGCAAGAGACCAGACCGTCTGTGACCTTGCTGGGCACCAAGAGGCGGCCAGCCCCTGCTGTTTCGAAGAGCAGACACTGTCCAGCCTCACCAAGGATGGTCCACCAGTCGGTCACCTTGGCTCTGAGCAGGAGGTTTAGCAGCAAATCCCTCAGCAGCCACCCAGACATCAGCCCACTGGACAACTCCAATATCGGCTACCATTTTATCACCAAAAGACACTGCTGCTCTTTATACCTGGCAGATGGGAATACTCCGATAAGGTGGTGGGGGTTATTTTCATTGAAGCAAACACTCCAAGGAAACTTTCTTAGCAAAGGTTTATTTATGAGAGTGGAAGACAGGGTCTGGCCATTAAGGATCAGGATTCTGCTGAGGTCCCCTTGGACCAACCAAGAGCAGATGGTGGGGAACTGATGTGGGACAGTCTCTCTCTACCCTGTTTCTTCACAGAAGGTCTCTGTCATACGCTGTCACAACACTGAAATCCCTGCTGTGGAAATCCAGGCCCACCAGGGTAGGATGAAGACTTCAGTCTGTGCAGCCACTGTAGGCCAAGGAGCACAAAAACCTACGAGGCAGCGAACTGACCACAACAGATGAGGAGCCTGCAAGGTCATGTACAAAACCTACCTTGGCTTGCGCCTGAGGCAGCTGTCTTTCACTCCAAAACATCACTGTCACTTCTGGGGATTTGCCAAAACCTTCGTTTCTCTCCCTAAGTCTCTGTAACACTGAAGCACCCATGTGCTTTGGGCTCACGCAGTTCACAGACAGGCACCTGCTCCGTACTCAAGAGTACACACCCAAAACACCATCCTCTCAGCACTTGCGCATCTGGCAGTCCAGACAGCCCAGAGGCAAGGGAGAACTGCCCTTGCACTAGCACCACAAATGGGTTCCAGGGACCAGCAGCCTGCCCAGTGCCGACCAACCTAGAAACAGACTCACCAAAACACAGACAACCCAAAATCCACTCACCATCCAGCTGCTAACAAACATAGCAGACACAGAAACATTCGAAATATTATCCATTACTGACATTTTCCAAGCAAGAAATCTGCTTAGAGGGGACAAACCAACATACTCAAGAGACAGGCAGAAATTACCCAGGAGGGAAAAAAGAGTGAGAAACCCACCACATCTGGAGATATCCTGACCTGCTGTCAGGAAACCCACCTGCTGCGCAGACACAGCCAGCAACCGGCCTGATCAAGGGGACGGCGGTGAGCAATGCAGCTGGCACAGGGAGAGCAGCGGTCCCCTTCTCCCCCCGGACGTGCAAAACTGGCACACTCATGCAGAGCTGCTTTGCCTCCAAGGAAGAGAGGTCAGGAGGAGCTCGGGGCAGAGCTGAGGTGCAGGGAGCAGAATTGTCTGGCTCTTTCTCCAAACATCTCCAGAGCCTGGGCCTCGCTTTTCTCAGGTCTACAAAGACAACGGGATTTGATTTGTTGCTATGGCCTAATGGACTGAATGAATTTGAAATAACTCTCATTGATGGAGCTATAGATTGTCCGCAATAACACTAATTCACCAAGCAACATCAGCACAGATGAAAACGCCTCCTTTTTGCCTTGTCTCTAAGAAGCAACCAGCTCCCCCATCCCACCTCTTGAAGCTTTGCTCTAGAGTTTCCTGAAACGTTCACACCAAAACGTGAACTCCCTGCATGTCTCCATCAGTCACGCTCTATCTCTCATCAAACCAGAAGAGATCTGAGCTCTCCAAAGAGGGCACAGCCAGTGGGAGAACAAAGGAAACAGCAGGGCTACACAGGCTGCTCCTTTGTTAACCCACCGGGGAGCCTGCGTTGGGAAGATTAAAAGGCAAACAACACCCACCCCCTGCAAGTGTTCTCCGAATCCTCTGCAGAAATCACTTCCCTTGAGCACCCAAGAGACCAGAAGAGGTTAAGCCTGTCCAGGCAAATTCCCTTCACAGGGACTGCAGCAAACACAGTGCCTTCTTAGGAGGTGTAAGTGAACGGGGCGGTGGGGGATGAGGAACAGCCAGGATGCTGCTGCAGGGCTGTTTTTCCACACTCCAGAGCAAGGCAAGGAGGGCACCACTCCCTGCAGGGTGAACAATGAATGTTCGGCAAGACACTGCACATAGCTGGCCTCCCCAGGCCACCGGGGACTTGTTTGCAAAGTGCTGTCATCATTACATATCCCCTCGCAACAGCCTGCCTTCACCCCTGACAGAGCTGGGGCATCAAAGCCAGAGCCACGGGGAGAAGCAGTCCTCCAAAGCTGCGCTGCTTGAAAGGAAGAGCCCTTCCAGGGCTTGCCCTGAAGGGGGAACTGGCACCAGGAGACCCCGCCGCCAGAAAGCATGGCCCAGATGTCGTCTATGGGGCTGTCATCGTGCCCTGCTCAAGACGTGACCTGCCCTGACATCAAGCACCCAAATCCCCATGACTCCAGCACAAAGGGGCCAGGTTCAAGAACTCGTTCACAGACGCACAGTCAGAGACATAGAGGAGGCTTCTCTCTGTACCATGAGCAAAGTTACACAGATGCCACCCGCTGCAGGGGCAAGCAGGGCTGGCAGAAGTAGCCAGCAGGAATGCCCGGGCCAGCAGAACGATGCTGGCTCCCACCTGCCCCAACTCGGCCAGAAGCCCCTGTTGCTCCCCGCACCTCGGAGCGAAGCCCGGTCCGCTGCAGACGCCCCTCCCCGGGCCGGCGGAGTCCCACCGGGGGCCGGCTGTGGCACAGATCCCCCCTTCCCTGCAGTTACCTGCAGGAGCATCCCAAGGGCAGGGGAGCGAGGATCCTGCCCAGGGATGGCGCGACGAGCGCCGGCTTCCCACCGGGGAAGCCCCGCTCCTGCTCGCCGGGGGATGCCCGAGGCCCGCGGCACCGGGCGGCCGCCGCATCCCCCGGCGTCCCCGCGGCTGCGGGCGGCGGCTCCGCACAAAGCGGGGTGGGGCCGGCGGGGGCTGCTGCACCCCAGACGACCCCCCCCGTCCCTCCGCTCCCGAGGCTGTGGCAGGTGCCCCGGCCGGCGCGTCCCGGCCCCACGACCACCATTTCCCCCCGCCGCCAAACCACCACCCCCCGCTCTCATTCATACCTTGCGGCTGGCGGCGGGGGTCCGGGCAGCGCGCAGGGCGTGCGCATGGGAGCCGCGCTCCTTCCGCGCCCTTCCGCGCCGTGCCGTGCCGCGCAGTGCCAGCCCGGCCCCGGCCCGCCCGCCGTCCCCGCCCCGGCCCGCCCCCCCCGCCCCGCTCCCCGCCGCGCCCCGCAGCCGGGAGGTGCCGGCGGGGCTCGGGGGGTGCCCGCCGCCCCCGTGATGCGGGAAGCTTGAGCCCCGCAGAGCCTCCCCGGGGAGGTGCGGGTCCGGCAGCGCGGCTGTGCCCGGGGCCTGGGGGCCATCTGAGGGCCGCAGGAAGCGTGGGGTTCGCTCTGCTGCGATCGTGGGGAGAGCCCCTCCATACGGGGGGCAAGAGCGGTCAAGCACCCCTCCCTTCCCTGGGCGAACTGGCCCGACGTGCACGGTGCCCCGTCACCATCACCGCTGCAGGTGGGTCTCCCAGGTCTCGGGCCTGGAGGTACGCTGTGAAGGTTTTGCTAGGACATCACGCTGACAGCATCAGCACTTCACCATCATCTGCGCAGAGGGAACCCACAGGCCTTGCCATAGCTCACAGAGCTGTGGTGGACGTGGCAGTGGGTTCCTGTACCCTCGGTGCGACCACCAGGTCCTGGGCGCTGCACCCTGAACACTCACACACCCCTGCAACAGGTACTAGGGTGCCAGCCTCAGCTGGCAGCCTCCAGCTGGCTCAGCAGTCCCTGGTAGATGGAAAGACGCTGGACCATATGGGCTCAAAGCTGCAAGGCCTTCACTAATGGCAAATGGCTCTCAAAAGCTTGTCATGCCTGCAGAGCTCAGATTTTGGGGACAGCTGGTACCTTGGCAGCACTACAAGCCCACCTGGTAACCTGGGTGAGGAACTTGGCAAGTAGACAGCAATGCCCAAGGTCAAAGTGTAGAGGAGATGTACTTGTCCAGGTCACCCACTCAGCCACACCACTCTGGTTCTCTCTGAACAGAGCCTGAGACAGCTGGCTCATCTCAATGCTTTAGTCCCACCCATCTCTGGGTAGCAGTGGCAGCTCTGGGCTGAGCCAGCAGGTGCGACAAGGCTGTGAGACTGGGTGTCCTCCACAAGTGGGATGCTGCAGTTCAGGTGTCTGTGCTTTGATTCTGTGGGGGTGAGATGGGAGTCTGCCAGTCCCCTACAGGCACCCAAAGTCCTTTTAGGGGAGGAAAAGCAGACCTTTGACAAGAGCAGTCCCACACCAAATCCTTTGAGGAAGTTGAGCCGAATTTCAGAACCAACTAGCAGCCCCCAAGAGTGATCTCCATGCCTTGCTGCCAGGTGCCAGGCTGGGACAACCCCAGGAGTTGAGCAGAGACACAGCTGTTGAGAAGCACTGTTCATGGATGGAGCACAGGAGGCAATCCAGCTGTGGACACAAAGCGTGGCTGCTTGTGCAGCAGCTGTCCTGGACCTGGCCTGCCTACAGGAATTGAGATCAGTTCTGGAACACCTCAAGACACTCGCAGCCATGCTCACGTCTTCACCATAGAGAAGTACAAGACAGGTCAGGTGTGGATGCACAGATGATCTCCAGTGCTTCCATTCACACACGCTGTTCTCCAGCCCTGATTGAGCAGCAGAAGATTGCATGCAGGACTGATGGGGGGATAAAGGTGTGTTCGTTTGAGGTTATTTGTGGAAAACATTTCTGCTGCATTCAGCCCTGTCCACTGCAGGCTTCTAGCTACGCCAGTCATGCGCAAGTGCCGTTCCTCAGAGCTGTTGTAGGTGCTGACAAAGTGAATGGCTTTGCTGCCCTTTCCCCTTTCCAGCCTAAGAAGGTGTGGCTGGGACTGGTATCTGTACTGGGGTGTCCTCGGTGATTGGGGTGAACTCTCTGTCTTCTTTCCTGGGACTTCTCAACTGGTCATCCAACAGCAAGGGCTTGGCTGAGCAACTGCTGCTGACAGTTTGAGTCTGCAGAGGTGGCTTGTGTCAAAAAGCAGCTCCACACAACACTTGTCCTGCTCGGTAAAGGGCCTCCAGCAGCCCCAAAGAAAACACCGTTCTTAGTGTTTTCTGTTGGGATCCAACAGCAGAAGTTGGAGCAATGTGCCCTGTAACTCTCTGCCATCCCATATCCTTACATGCCAGAAATCAGGCCAGGAGCAGGCTGGTGTCACCTCTGGACATCTCTTCCCAGCCTGTGCAAATTAATGAAAAGTGGAAAGCTACCACCACAGACAGCAGAAGCAGCGCAGTCGAACACCACCATTGGCCCACGGCTAGCCAGAAACCACCTGCAGCACTGCAACCTGTGGGCAAGCTGCTGGCACCTGCTGTGGCTGCTCTGTGTTGCAGGAGCTACACCACTGCGGCCACACTAGTGGTATCTGTGCAGCTATGGACAGAGGACCTCTCGCCCAGCTGGGGTGGCTCCCGGGCAGCAGGGTCCTGCCTTGCAAGGAGCAGGCGCAGAAGTGGATGAGACGAGGCAGGGGGAAAACAGCTTTCTGCTTGGTGATATGCCTTGCTGCCCTAGGAAGGTGTTATGGTTTGAGGAACCCACAACAATTTATTGTTTAGACAATTTTCTATCACCCGATGACCCCTCCCAACCCAGGAAGGGGAATGGGAAAAAACAAGGAAACCCAGAAGTTGAAATATAAACAGATTTAATAGAATAAGACTAAATAAATAACATCAATAACACTAAAGAACCAATATTGATCCCAATACCAATATAAAATACACAGGGATTATACTCAGCCCATTCTACCAGCAGGAAGCTGTGTGCCCCCAGCAGGGGACAGCAAATGTGGGGCACTGCGAGCGCTGCGGCTTTGGGAAGAAGGGAAGGGCTCAGAGGTCCGGCCCCAGGGCAAGAAGTTCTCAGGATGGCAGCCATCAAGGGAGAGAGAGCTCCTCAGCAAACTTTCTAATTTGTATTGAATGTGCCATTCATGCCATGAAATAATCCCATTGGCCAGCCTGGGCCTGGTGCCTGGGTCTCACTCCTCCTCATCCCTGCAGCTGGCAAGGCTTGAAAACACAGACCTTGAAACCCACATACCACAGCTGGCTATAAAGCAAATATTTTCACAAATAAAGACACAAGAGTTTTCTAAAACAGTTTTCCCTGGCATTAGAAGAGACCTTACTCAAAAGTAAAATTACTGCAAGAGAAATTAATCCTGTGTTTCTCAAACCAGGACAGAAGGGCATGACGGGTTTGCAGATGCAATGTCCTCAGGTAGATTTAATTGAAAGCTGTGTTATACCAGCACACAGCCCAGCACATCTGCACTGGAAAGGAGGTGCTGCAGCAAGCACTGTACTCAGCTTCATCCCAGCCTGATGAGGACCAGGGGCTTGGCGTGCCTGTGATAGGTTTGGATGAAGCCGCATGGAGGAAGCCGCTAATTAGTTATACCCAATTAGCATCATCTTTAACAAGAACTTCCCACCTCTCCTGCTGTAATTATTTCCAGCCCTGCGCAGTTCAAGATCACTGACTGTGCCCCACGTACGGGGGCGGGTGGCACAAGGGGTAGGGTGGAAGCTGTGCCCACGCAACACCCACCAGCTTTGGGGACCGATTTAATATGTGATTGTGGTGGCGGTGTCAAAACTGGAAGTCTTTTCAGAGTCTGTAGCATCGGCATTCCCCCTCAATCTGCATGAGCTTTTATCACATTGAAAAATGTTACATTATCAGAAGACGAAGCAAGAAACATCAGTTGGGTTTAATTTCCTTTTGGAACTTTTCCTCCCTGCAAAATGCTGTCATGAACAATACTTTTGTACTAACAGAATCACTTTATTAAAGAAAAAATTAAAGCTATTATTTTCAGCAAGGGGCTGTGATGTTGAGCTGAGTACTATTTTTTCCCAAGGGACCTTGATATTTAATTTTACTTACCTTGGATGTTGCATGAAGTCTCAAAGCTTCCTGCCAGCTTGACACCAGAGCGTGCCAAAGAGCTTCTGTGTTATGAAAATTAAGCTTAAAACCAGAGCAGATACAGATCCACCAGCTGGCATCTCAAAGCCAGACTTTGCACTTGGTGGAAAGCCATCAGTTGATAACAAGAAGAAATGGTGATTTTGTCTAAATGGTAGCAGACCAGGCAACTACAGCAAGCATCTGACTGCAGTGGGACAGGGGACTGCTCACCCCAAATGCGCTTGCCACCATTAATGATATCTCCTCTTCTACTGACTAACCTGGTGCCTGGTGTGCCGTTTTCCTCTCTGGAGAGCTCCTGAGGCTGAGCAGAAAACACGCAGGGGTTTTCTCATGATTTAGTATCTCAGTGTGGCCTGCAGCCTCCCACTGAACTCCAGGAAAGGGGCTCAATTACCTCGGAGGGCATTAAATTACGTCAGCTCCACTACTATGACCCTAGCATGGGAAAGCGGTTTGTCTTCTTGCCCCTGGCACGTCCCCAGGCCAGACCAAGCTAACGTTCTGTAGAAGAACTCTTAGCACTGAGAAACAGCTGGAGAAGTCCCAGCTTTGGCTCAGGCCACCAAATGTGCTCTTAATGGGAAGAGAGCCAGCCCCAGGTCTTGTGTCTGTGATAGTGGCAGGAGGTTGCCCAGCCTGCAAGCTGGAGGAGAAACTCAGCACTGTGGGATAGCTCCTGCTACAGGGTGTTGTTGCTTCCTGCTCATGGGCAATGCCTTTCCCTGTAGCACTCTCCTTCACCCTGGATGAGAAGCTTGATCTTGGGATAAACATTAACCCAACACAGAAACAACCTCCCCAGGAATGCTTCTTTCCGGGGCAGCGTGCCAGGATACAGGAGTGGATCGAGCATCTTTGCTGTGCACTAGCGCTTTTGCGTGCAAGGGCTTAGCTGCAGCGTATGGAGGTAACAGTGCTTCAGACAAAAGATCCTTCCAGCCCAATACCACCCAGCGCCAAAAAGGGGTGAAGCAGGGAAGCCTCCCAGCCTCTACCTGTTTGCAGCTCAGGGACTTACTGAGCCAGCAGTGGTTTTCTGTGTGTTTGGCCATGCTGCACCAGTTTGTTCTCTCAAAACCATATAAACACTTGGTGGGCCCAAAGTCCTGCAACAAGGTGATCTGCAGATTAATTGCATATTCTGCAGGAAAAAAAAAAAATCAAACCCATCCTTTTTAGGGTTGGAGCTGGTATCCCAAGGTTTAGATTAATGCAGAGACAAAAGGCGTAATTTAAAAAGTAATGTTGTGCATACAGCAAAGCTCAGCAAAGGCTGACTCTGGGGTGGAAAGACACATGTTTTATACACAGGTACCAGCACAGCCAGAGGGAGCTACTGGGCTGTGCAACCAGGTTAAACTGTTTTCCAACTACAACAGTTGGCCCTGGCAGCACAACTTATCCTTGTGCACTTCATGCAGGAGTAACCTCTGTTCAAAACACCCCCAGCACCGACTGATACTCAGTGCAGGTCTTGCAGAAGCCTGAGGGACTTGCGCAGGGCTAAGCTAACCTCTGGGCGCAGCTGGCATCTTGTGACACAAGTTCAGTGCTCTTTTGTAGCCTTAAAGCTTGTGGAGCAGAAGGGGAGTAGGGCCCATGGGGACACGCTAGCTTGCCTCCAAGGTGCAGGTCTGCATAGGCCTTGCAGATATTCCTGTATCCACCACATTTTAGTAAAGAAAGACTACAAGTGACTAGTTGGCGGTATAAGCAGAAGAAATGGTCCTCAGCGAGTAAACATGTGGAGCAAAACCAAGAGCTGGTGAAGACAACAGAAGATAAAACTTCTAACAACCCTGAGATGTCTCTCCCTTCCAATTTGAATTAAAAATTATTTTCAGAATTTCACATCAGGGAAAACAGCTTGGTCCTTATGTCTTCTTCAGAAAAAATTATTTTTTAATGGGTCATTATACACCACATAGACCAATGTTTATTTATATACTATAGACATACATCACACTATGGTTTGGTCCAATAATGCATGTTTCATATGCCTTTTTTAAAAAACATAAGGGCAGGATGGAAGAAAATATTTTTAAGCTGCTGCAAAGGGCTCTAGGAAAAATACCATAGTAAGTATACCTCTAATTTCCATTGTCTTGATTTAAAAGATAATACTTTCAAAAGTCTGTAACAGTAGCAAAAATCTGTATTTGTGTATACCCATGCACATAACAGTATGAGTAAATTAGATTAGCAATATCATCTGTAAAGAAAAAACCTGCCTTTTGAGCTTCTCTAGCTAGGTGGCATAATTTTAAAACCAGTGCATTTTTTTGAGATATTGTTGCAAGACTCCAATAGCATTTTCTTCTCATCTCATACTTTCAGTGTGTACAGCTGTCAGTGACATGCAGGGGATCTACCTCACTCTTGTCCATCTATCCACTGTTACCAACACTTCACTTCCACTTTGATTACTTCCGTACTGTGTGGTTGGCCTCCACAGGTCTCTCCCAACTCAGACTTAAATAATTCTTTGAAACTGGCTCATTTGTCCAGTTGTGCCTAAGGCAGAGCTGAGGCAGACCATGTGTGTCAGGTGAATCAAGGCAGGTGCTGTTTCCAGTAGAGTCTGGAGAACTGAGCCTGGCAGGCAGGGGAGACCATTCCCAGAGGTAAGCAGGGCATTTCTGTGAGCTAGACCCATGGAGGCCAGCTTCATGGTTCAGGGGAAATTAATGTTTTTTCTAAAGAATATCAAGCCATCCTTTGTGACATAGTCCAAGTGGTTTGCAGGTTCATCCCCAGTGTGCAATATTCCATGGGTCAAACACCTTCAATATTGGAAACTCCCACAGAAACTATGAATCGGACGGAGTCAGAGACAGGGGTATCAATGTAGAAACCCTGCACAGGAGGAGCATAACTATGAGGCAGAGAGAGATGGCCACACACTCATCCTGGCCAAGTGTGAGGCGATCAGAAGAGCCAGGTGTCTCCAGTAGTCAAAGTCTCAAAGACATTAGGCCCTGCCTGCAGTCAGGCTGTGTTTGGTTTCACACTGAGATGACAGCTCCTCCATGGAGCAAACTCACCTCTGGAAGGCACGGTGCTGCCCGGGTCAGGCCAACTCGTAGATGGCTCTGCTCAAAGCTAAACAAAGAGGAGAGGTAGCTCCCAGCATTTGCCAGCCAGGCACCATGGACTTCCACAGCAACCAAAATAAACTGCAGCAGCAACTCCACTCTCCCACAACCCATTTAATTTGTTCCAGCCTGAACCCCATGGGAAGATGCCCTCCAACCCCAGGACTTCCTCAGGCCCAACACTCATCTGGAGATAATGTCATGACTCAGTAACTGCCGTATTAAACACACGCTTTCCTGGCAGGTAGCCACTGAAGGCACCATGCCTTCAAAGAGCAGGTTTCCTTCCTGACCAATTCAGAAGCTTTAGGTACCAATGAGGGAGTGCTCTCAGTTCACTGTTTCTCGTGATTTTACTTGTACGTAAAGATCTCTTTCAAACCTCTATCAGAAAAGGTAGAAGAACTCTTCCTGGCTGCATCTTTTGCACCACGTCAACTTCTATCATGGTATCACAACTGGTATTTCCTATGGACCTTCAGCTGTAACCCTGAACTGCACAGGGCAAGGTAGGCTGAATGGAGAGAAGCACAAGAGGATAAAACTCTTTTGACACCTTCTGATCCATTACAAAGTCTGGCTTGGTCCCCACATGGTCCCATACCTACAGCCTTGCTTCCTGGTGCAGATGAACTCCTGCTGTGACCACCTTTCGCCCCCTGCTCTGGCTCTTACAGACAGTTGCTACTGAAGACCTTCTGCAAGGTGGGAGGGAAGTGATGAGGAACCCTGTTTTTATTAAATCTCTTCCTCCTCTTCACTAACAACCTCCTTCAGGTCCTGAGGCCCTTGCTCTGCTCTCTCTTTTACATAGGCTGCCTTGATCTGTTCCAGTTCGCACAGCTCTGCCTCCAGCTCTTCTCTGTGCATTGACCGCCGGTTCCTCAGTAGTTTCATGGGGAAGGGGTTTAAGTCATTGAAGGCAATGTTCATCAGCTTCCTACGACGGAAAAGACAGGTCTGGTGAACCAATTTACTGGCTGGTAACAGATGGCAACAGATACACCAAGGGCATCCTAGGGTAGACAAAGACTAGGGCCTCAGATTTCAGCTCTCTGACCTCAAAAGTCCCCAAGCAGCAGTGTCTTAAAGGAATCACTGGCAATTCCTTCTCACACAAACACCAACCCAAGCAATGCTTCAAACAGCCTTACACCACACCACCTTTTAAGGGACCGGTGTGTAGCCACCAGTCAGGAGACGGTGAAACAGATGCCAATTCTGGGGAAGGAATATTCCCAACCTTGAGCTCTTCTGATCACAGAAATCTTCCCCTCAGACACGTTGCTATTAAAGGTTGTGAGTGGTGCTGTGTTCGCAAATACAACTACAGCTGAGAGAAACCCAGCAAGTGGCAGCACAAGTTCCAGCTGCTGCAAGAAGGAGACTGGCCCAGTCTTTGTGGTCTGCTCTCCTGTAGCATGCCTTTGTCCAAGCCAAAACGACTTCTAAGTAACACCATGAAGGGAAAGTCAAAAAGAGACAAACTGATCCATATCCCATGGACCTGACAACATGTATGAATCTCTCTCGACAGACCGGTCACAATTCTTTTTAGGCTGACCTAACAGGCAAGCAAGTACAAACGCAGGATGGAAGGTCTTCTACAACCCACAGTCCTACCTGCCATCCATGATCATTCTTGTGAAAAAGCGCAGGTACTGGTAGATCTCCACACTGTCATGAATTCTTAGGATTTCCTCCTCGTTGTATTTAAAAATTGCAAGGGCATAGCGGAAAATCACCTGGAGGGTTGAAAGGTATTTCAGTTGACAAAGTCTTACCAGACCCTCCTGGTGTAAAACATGGGGTGGGCACACAGCACTGCAGTACGGGCTGGACGCTGGGCTCCAGCTCTCACTAGGCTGCATTAGAGCACGCCTAAAGAAGCACAAAGCTAATCCCAAGAGAATGACCTCTGTAAGCTAATTTACAACCCCTTAGCATACCAGGTCCTCCAAAAGGACCCCACAGGGATTTCACAAGGGTTCTCCAGGTCTCCCTATGCACAAAGGCAATGCAAGACTTGCGTTTTCAAATACTAACTCTGTGCCCACCTTCTGCTCCATGTGTCTGTCATACTCTTAGCTGTGTCTGGGTCACAGAGCAGAAGACACCATGGTCTCTCAGAGAGCTGTTCCATAGCAGGACTACCTGCTAAAAAGTGCCAGGGATACTGTGCACAGCATCAGGGACTAGGTCTGCCTACCAGCAGCAAGTACACAAACAGAGGCTGGGAGGCATCAAGGCACCCCACGAAACAGGCAAGATAGTACAAGACTCTCAACCCCGCATCTCTTTGACATGTGTGTATGTCCATTGCCCTGCCATCATGTCACAGAGGTGGTGCAGATGGGAGGAAGGCCTAGACTGAGAGATGCACCTTAGTTCCCTCGTACAAGAAGGCATCCCAGACTCGCAGGAGGATGTCACTGACCAGGCTGTCCACAAAAACCACCAGAAACCAATTGAAGGTGATGAGTGAGACATCAATCCGATATTGCTCAAAATGAGCCATGAGGCGAGGCAGCTTCTCTGACAGGAAGTCTTTGAAGACTCTCTGATCTACCTAAAGTTGACAAAAAAGAAAACAATGAAGTCGTAGTCAAAAGCAGTCCTGGTGTTGGAGGAAAAGAGCAGTGCAACAGGACAGTGGCCCATGCATGCCATGGTAATCACTGGTGCTGCCTTCTAGCCTAACCACACCCTTGGAAGAGCAGAGAAACCTTTGTTTCCCAACCCTTCAAAATTACTGAGCAGTGTACTTTATGCTGTACCCAGTGCAAGGTGTAGAGCTGAAACAGGGCCAACATGCAGGCAGAGATACCTACATTCTTCTCACTTAGAGGATCATATTCCTTCCCAACCTCAAAGTCAAAAGGGAAAATGCTGCCACATCTTCCTGTATTAGTCTTACTGGGATTTTCTGTGATGTCATGAGCATCCAATTGAATGACAGGGATTAAAACCTGCCCTGGTCTGAATGACTGCATATGGCCCAACAGAATAACCTCCTAGAATCCCTCTGACTTTGCAAGAAGGGCCTGACCTTCTCAGTTAGCTTCTCTTTGTGGTCTGAGTACTGTCTGTGATCTGCTTCTGGTTGCACGAGCCAAGACACAGAAATGCAGCTGGTGAGATCCTTGACCCAGGTTTATAAAAGCTTCATCTCGGGGAAGCCATGACTTCACGAGGGGAAGTGCTAGGAGCAAGATCATGGTTAGGTCTTCCCCTGTGCCATATCATACTATCGCCCTAGCTGTGTCAGCCCACTTAGCTGTGGCACAGTGGTACAAACCAGACGAGGTGATATGCTTCGTCTTTAAAATCTGCAAGAGCTAAACCTTAAGTCTTCCGGACAACTCAGAGCTTTCACTTTATCAAGCCACCCCACAAAGCATCACTCTAGACCTTCCTCTATATGTGGGTCTTGGCTAGACTTTCAGGGACCAACCGTGAGGTCAGGAAGTCTTTCCATCAGCTGACAGTCTTTTCTCACCAAATGTAGGGGAACCTCTGTGTCTTTGTCTGACATGCTTTCCCTGTCAATCAGTATTTGTCAAGTACAAAGCGCTGCCTATTATATCTCACAGCTAACACTACACGCTCCGGATAGACATTTTGCTATCTGCACAGTAATTTGGCTGCTTCCCCAGTCTGTGGGTTGGCCTCTACGCCAGCACACCACTGCTCCAGTAAACATTAGTCAACCAATTCAGTGGCACAATCAGTTACTCTCAGCTACTGATGCTTGTAGCCTCATCTATTGTGGGCCCACAGATAAAACCCTCTTCTCTCTGAAAGGACCACACACAATAAAGACACCAAGGTCATGGCCAGGCTCACCAAACTGGGCACTGCTGGGTGTGGGTGGTATGGGCACACAACTACAATTCCACTGAGGTATACAGGACCTATCTGGGCTCCGTGTCTGCCTGGGAGGACACAGTATATCTGAATCAAGTCAACGCATCTTGAAAATCTTGAAATCCAGTGACTTTGAACCAGGAGAATAACTCATAGAACAACATTTTACGTCAAATGGCCAAAGGGCTTTCTGATCTGCAGGGAACGCCAAAGCCAAAACTAACACTGTATTTGATCATGAACTCAGGAAAGTACAGTGGATATAAAAATCTCGGTATTTTCTTCCATCTGTACAGGGCACTCCAAAGATAGGGTGCAGTTTCCAAAGAAACATCTGAAGGGTTGCAGAATGGTCCCTTCTTCATACCTAGTTCTACACATGTCGCAGTTTGCAGCTGCACCTCTATTAAGCCCTCTTAAAACAAGCAACTGTGCAATTAATGGGCACATTCCTTCTGACTAACGTGACCTTCAAGTGCTGAGGATCAATTTTGCTGCTCCTGTGTTTAACAATTTTGTATTCTCAAATCTACAACACCTCTGCAATGGAAGGGATTACAAGGTGGTATCACTGTACTCTCAGAAATCAAACACACTGCAAGCTCACTGCTTGCTTTTAAAACTTCACTGTAAATCACTGCATCAGAGTCCAAGCAGACGCGAGGGTACCCAGCTCACCTGCGATGTTATCAGTGTGTCACTGTAGTAGTCTGGTGGCATTAGGTTCTCCACAATATGGACTAGGCACCAAAAAGCACTTTCCTCATCTTCCAGGACCAGGAGGGCAACAGCTGCCAATCTGTGATGGACAAGACATGGTGAGGCAATGAAACACTGCAGGAGAGGACTGCAGCCCAGGAACTGGAGAATCCAAGATTCCTCTTGGCATGCCTTTAGCTCCATGAGCATCCAAAACATCAAACGTGGCAGGACAGATGGTCAGAGAGGCAAATGATCTGTTCTGTGGGCTTCTGAAGGAACCATGTGGGTGTGATTTTCTTTCCCATGTGCCTCTGTCAGCAAACAGGAAGCATCAAACACAGAACTGGTGTGACAAAGCCAGACTCCCCAGCTAATGGGATGTTCTGTAGATCTGATGAAGTTAAGCAGTGTGCTGATTTTGGCTATTTCAATACAGGAAAGAACTCATTCAGAGATACTCCATATTATGTGACATAGCTCACCTTCCTATACACTGTTCTACAGCCCTCATCCCCTTCAGCTCTGACTTACTCCCTTTCAGCCAGACTGGAAAGATGGTATCTAATATCAAGCGCTCTCCAGAGTGGAAAATGTCTTTCTGAAGACCATCCAAAGAACAACAGGAATAGCTTACACAGACTTCCCTCATGTGAAAAGGTCCAACCCAAAATTCCTTTCTTGCAGCTAGTGCCCAGTGCCTCTTTTATTTGGTGGCGCACTTTCTAAGTCTGGTTTTATCTTTCCTACGGCCTTCTTTGGGAAGTGAAAGAAGTTTTTCATTCCCTGAACCTTTTTTTCCCTACAGACAGAACAACCCCAGTTTCCTCAGCCTCTCCTCATGTCATTTCCTGCAACTCCCTCATCTCTAACACTTCCCAACATGTCCTCCAACTCTTCTCAGCAAAAAGGGGAATCACCAGGCTGTTCTCCTGCTGAGCACATTAACACTTAGAAATTCAGCCTCATACTGTTATTCTGGGACTGCCTCCCTCTACCTCCCATAGCTGCTCCTTCCTGTTCTGTAACTATGGAGATGCTTGATCCCAGCAACAACACTGAGTGAAAAAAGGCACCAAATGCAGAATTCTGCAGCAAAATACCTAGGACAGGACAGAAGTCTAGAGAGGGAGGACGTTGGGGCAGTCTGAATTACAGCCTGGTCAATGTGTCTACGCTTTCTCAGTGTATCCCACGTATCTCAGCTATCCAGTGAAGAAGCAGTCTACCTGGCTCCTCACCTGTTCAGTCCCTGGCAGTATCCAATGGCAGGATTGTGCCAGGAAAATGCCAGCAACACCCTCCGGAGCTTGGGGATGAGCTGGGAGGTAGGAGAGGAAAAATGTTTGTTGTTGGTCAGTGTGCGGGGCAGGTCGAGCTCAATCTGCCGGCAGGCAGGGTGCTCAGTGCTCTTGCTCTGCCGTAACAGCTGCTGGTAGTGGTCAGGCAGATGGCTGCAGTGCCGGCTGACAATCCACCTCCAGACCCGTTGCCGATGCTCCACTGGAATGCCACTTCGGATCAGGCTCTTCAGCTCTGCAGAGGGGCTCAGCTCCCCAACGCTGTTCCACCTGTCACGGAGGGGCTTCTCCACTACTTCCTGGCTCCGCAGGTTGTTGGACTTTATCTCCAGGGCTTGGATTTTGGCCAGAAGTTTCCAGTCCTCAACTTCATAGTCAGGGACAGTCATAAACCCATACTCATCATACTCACTGGAGGGACACAAGGCAGAGGTTAGTTCAAAAGACAGTGCTAGTACCTGTGTCAAGGGCTACTCAGTGCTTGGGGCCATGCCAACTACAGCCTGCTGCCAGGTTCCTGTCACCCATGCCGGAGCACAGGTACTCCTCCTTCACTTCTCTGGCAGTTGCATGTGAAAGCCTGCCATGCCCACTGTCTGAGAGCCTTGAAGTCAAATGAGAGCCTGCAGCAGTGGCATACACACATGAATTCAAGTGTAACTTTGCTCTGAGCTACAGCCCAACCTCATCAGACTTCTCTCACCTCGCCTGCTTCCCTGCCCCTAATGGAGTATCTACCTGAACCGGTGTACCTTCTCCCCACCATGCCCTAGTGCAGAGAAAGTTCTGTAGGAAGGTTCTGCAAAGGCTTTGGGACTTCCAAGAATGGAGATCCACAATCCCTTCTGATGTCTCGTTGTACACAATGCAAACCTCCTACTGATCAGAAAACACCAGGAGTGCTGATAGTACAGCTTATTGAGGGTTTGTGCATCATCAGTCCACAGGCTGGGATACTTTTAAGATATCACCATATTCTTGACAGAAAGACCAAGCCTGGCCTTGGAGTCTCATCTCCAAAGCTACATGGCGAACCTGCAAGTCTGACCAACCAGACGAAATGGAAACTCCTACAGACCTGGGTCACTAACTGGGCAGGAAAGCACAAACACAAACATATGGATCCCAGCAGCACTGGTGGCAAGGCTCTCTGGAGGTCTTCAGTCCAGCCCTCCTTCACTGCAGGATTGTCCCCAGCACTAGAACTGTGGCTTTGTATGGCTGGGACTAGAAAAACCCGAAGGATGGAGATCGCCCACCTCCCAGCTGGCCTCCTTTCCTACAGAAGGAGTTTATACTCATGTCCAGTTTTTACCTCCCAGGCACACCATAGCTGTTGTCACTTGCCATACTGTCTGCCACTGCCAAGAAAAGTTCAGCTTTACCATCTTTAACTTCCCCTTCCTACAGTGATACGCTACAATCAGATATTCATGGTGTCCACACCACCAAACTAAACCAGCCTGCTCAACCTCCACTCCTAGCTCATGGCTCCAAGTCCCTACTGTAGAAACATTCCTGGATCTTTCCTGCCTGTGCATTCCCCTCCATGGCCAGCCTCCTACAAGGGTGTGAATATCCCCACGCTCTTGCCTCTTACCTTACAGGGTTCAAGTTAAAACCTTCTTCTGCTCCTTCCTTCACATCCCACTGGAGCGCTTCTTGGATGAGGTTCCTCACCAACTCAGCATGGGAGCTGGGGAAGC
This sequence comes from Rissa tridactyla, assembly GCF_028500815.1. Lineage (NCBI taxonomy): Eukaryota > Metazoa > Chordata > Aves > Charadriiformes > Laridae > Rissa > Rissa tridactyla. The sequence goes on from NC_071497.1 coordinate 16,811,761, forward strand.
CAGGCATAGCCTCCTGCAGCTTCCGCAAGACCATCAGGTATTTGCTCTCCATCTGGCAGTTTCGGGCTTGCAGGCAGGCACACTGATGGGGAAATGTGACAGAATGAGACGGTTGGTTGGAAGAAACCATCTTGAAAGAAAAGATGGTTCCTTCTGCACTGCCATTGCTCTCTACTGGCCTGGTTTGCACATAAAGTGAAGACTCGTGAACAGCAAGACCCCAGCAGTTTTCTACAGTCAGTGGAATTGCAGCAAAGAAGGAACTAGCATGACCTATGAACAAGCACAAGGTAGTAGCTAGCATGCAACAGAAGTTTATTATTGAGTGGGAGACCTACTACAGTATCACCTGTTTTAGCTACTGCACTGCACCAGTGCGTGGCCATATCCTAGCCAGCTCAGCTCAGGATACAACCAAAAAGCTACCACTGTAGTTGAGTTCTCTGCAGGTTTTTTCCCTGCTCTGCAGACAAGTTCTCTGCCCCATATTGAGCTGTCTCCTAACAAAACACACCACTCCTGGAACTGAGCTACGACCATACCATTTTCAGGATACATGGTAGTACCACAGACAAGGTGACCAGATGCCCCTTAGCAACGCACTGGTACACAACATTTCTCAAGCACAGGAAGCCCAGCTGAGTTCAAGCAGTCCCTGCCACCACCATACTCCTGAGCACAGAAAGCACAAAAAAGGAATGAGGACTGTTATCCCTACTCCACAAGTGGGGAACTAAGGCCACACAGGTGACAGGACTCACCCAATGTCTCATAGGAAGCTCAATGAAGACTCCTGCTCAGTGGAAAGCAGCAGTTGAAACAAAAACAAAACAGAAACCGCAGACAGAATTAGGCTACATATAGAGGGGGCAGGAAGGAGCATGGGATACTGTCATACTACAACTTTAATCAGCATTTTGCCTCACGTTGAGCATGTTGGTCTCATTACTTCCTTTCTGAAGGTTATTGCAGTTTCAGGATCAGAGAAGAACAGTAGGAGGCAGGCAGGGTTTTAAAGGACTAGAAAGCAAACAGATGTAAAAATGGCAATAACACTTCAGAAGTAGCTTTTTGTCCTGTTCCAGAATCCAAGACTGTGGAGACATACCTTAAAACCCATGGAAGTAAAACCCAGGGAAAACCCACAGATCCCACAGAGCAAACACCACCAGCCTGGGGAAGTGGTTCAGGACCCGAAGGCTGGATTAGACAAGTCCAGGTTACGCACACTTACCAGACTAGAAATAAAAACAGAGCTTAAGAAAACACAGGAACTCTGATCTAGTTGCAGGACCTGAGAGTACTGCCACCTGGCAGTGTCAAGCCTGGTACAGAAATCACGACTAGATGGAGACACGGCTCAATCAGTCTGCCAGTCCTCAGGAAAATATGGGTTAAGTTTCAGCATCCTCAAGACTGAGCTTTGCAAGCATTTTACTTTATTGAAGAATGAAAATAATACGTCTAATTTGGAAACAACACAAAGCAGAGAAAGAAGCCACCCTAAAGAAACACATTGGGAAGAAAACTTATTCCTGGTGTGTTTTGGACCAAAATCCATTCCAATGCTGACTTTGGAAAGAAATTAGTAACAGCTCTCACCAAGGGGAAAAAAGCCATTTTGCCTTACCTTCATCAGAAGGGCTTTTTCATTCTCAGCAACGCTCGTCCAGAGTCGTGTAACCTGGTGGATCTCTGAGTTGAGAAATTGGTTCTGGGTTTTGTATGCATCAATATCATCCTGCCACGAAGCAAAACAGTCATATAAGGAGAGATCGCCAGGGCCTTGGAATGCCTTCCCATATCAGTTTTTAAATCCCAAGAGGGCCCTCAGGTATGGATTGTGTTAAGGACAAGAAAATATCTCAACAATTTTGTGTTCTGGGGAGAAGACAGGACTCCCCAGGAAAAATATTGCCTACAAAGGAAATCAAGGCACAACAATAAATTGAAGTGTCATACATAGACAAGACACTTGAAAATGCTAAGTGCACTGCATGTACAAGCTTAGACAACAGAGAGACATCTGGGTGATATAAAGCTAGAGAAGTACCTAAATAAGATGAATAATACATGTTTTGTTCTGTTTTCTTAAAAATTGATGCAAATCTCAGCCCCATGGCTGGCAGCAAAAACAAACACTCTCCCACAAATGCAGTAGGTGACTCTCTGGGCAATTCTCCACCCCATGCTAACTGGTCATTACAACTGTGCATATAGGGACATACAACAGGCTGTATCTGAAAGAACCTGGGTGTAATGGGAAACTGTTTGCAAGAGGGAAACACAGAACAGAGCTAGTGAAGCCAGCAAGTAAGACTGCAGCTGTGAAATAAAAGAGTGAAAAAAGAGGCCAGGCACTGAATAGTGACACAAAGTCAAATAAAACAGGCTCTGAGCTGAAGCTGAAACTGACACAGATGTTTCTGAGCACCCTGTTGGTACCAGCTGAGCCCCTTCCAGCCTGCTTCTGGTTCAGAGACAGACGGAACAACTAGCAGAAGTATATTCTGTGCTTCCCACAAGGAACACCCTCCCACTGAACCAGAGGGCACAGAAATGGGAGCTGCCAAATGATCTGTGCCATCTCACACACCTTCAGGTGCTCAATCTCCTCCTGCTGCTTATACAACGTCTCTGCAGTGATAGTGTTGGCTTCTTGCAAGGGGTCAGAGAGCTCTCGGGCCATCTGCTCCGTCAAGGCCATGATGACTTCCTGTTTGGCATGGTTCTTCTCCATCAGAAGTTGCACATGCTCCTTGAGTTCCTGGATGTGGCTGTCTCTCAGAGTCAGCATCTGCTCCAGTTCCTTCTTTTCTTGCTCAAGAGCTTCTAGTCGACTGGTGAGATCTGCGATTTGTCTGACTTTGTGGCGCACCAGCTCCAGCCTGTCCTTATCTTCTGCTGCAGCGAGATACATGCTAGATACTCGCTTCTCCTGCTGGGCTGCCTCCAGAGCTTTGTGGAGAAGTTTAACCAGCTCCTGGAAAAGGAATGCAAAGCCATTACATCACAGTAATGACGCCCCTCACCAGGGCAATGGCAGCATGGACAGCACAGAGCCAACCAGTAATGAGTGAACAGTGAAAGGTCCTCAGGATCTTGAAACTGACTCCTTTCAGAAGCAAAACTGAATGCAGAAATCTTGAAATCACAGTGCTTCTCCAGTAGAGAAGCTCTGTTCTCACAGCTGGGCCTGAAAGATCTCTGCAGCTGGCAACAGATGACTTGACTTTAGGTGGATTGCTAACAGGCAAGCTGCTGCTCACACTGTCTGAATTCTGACTTCATACAGTCATCCTTCTTGGGAGGCGCAGCAGAGACCAGAGAAGCTGGAGATCTGGTCAGCAGTGTGGTAAAATAGGAGGGAGGGAAATAATCCAGTCTGCATCTATCTGTGCTACCAGAAGGAAACTGCTATATCCATTTTAATCCCCCCTCTGCCAGAGTCCTCCACTCCACCCCACATGAAGGCACAAAAGCCTGCCCCAGCAACATGCTGCTTATTCAGGCTCTGCCATCTCAGCCATTTAAGGAAGGAAATCAAGGATGTAACTGATTGCCCTCCATGGGACCTGGCTCTCCTGCCTCTTCTGCTGGAAGAGCGACCAGCATCATTAGTGGAGAGCCTGGCACTGCTCTATGCTTGTGAAGAAGAACAGTACCATTCAGGAGAGACAGGCCTTGCAGTGACCCATGACTTCTACATTCAAATCACCCCTTAATGGTGGATCACTCTTCAAAAAGAATGACCTGCTGTTTACAGCATGACTCACCCTAGCAGCTCCTGCCAGTGTAACAGTACTTATTCAGGACTGTACTTCGTACATTCACTCAACAATAGATGCACTAGCAAGAAGCCTGCAGAGCGCACTCGGATTTGTTTTACCTCCCTTTTCCAGCCCATCTGCTAGCTGCGCTTCCTAGCAATGGCCGAAGGACAGCCCATTCTCCCTTGTGCTGGGCACAATCAGGCACATACAAAGGGGTACCATCAGCAGCTTCAACTAGTCGCCAGTGAGTGCTTGCTGGGCACTTTTGAGCTTAATACCAAGGTATAAGGGAGTCCCTGTGACAAGTATCAGGGCCCTGCCCTTAAAAGCAGCATAATCTTTGCCACACTCACCTTCTGTGACTTGACTTCCTCTGTGAGCGTCAGGATCTGTTGCTGTAGGACACTCACTTTATCCATTGGGTTCCTCTCCTTGGGCAATTCTTCAGGCAAGCCTGGGAAGCCACTGTTCATCCACCTGGCTTTCCTAACCCAGTTCAGCCTGGGCTCCATCCTTCCATCCTCCAGGATCCCCTCCTTAACTGAAGGGAAATAGGGTTAATTTACACAGAATTGGGCTGCTACTATGGACTCCTGAGTCTTGTTATGGGGGGACTCACAACGGCTCAGCAGACAAGACTGACACATAGGAAAAGGAAAACTGACTTGCTGGGATCCACAGGGTTGAAGCACAGACAGAAGGGATCAGCCCACAGGTATGCCCAGAATAAACAAAGCTGCGATGTTTTATGGTACCTGTTAACCCACCTTGCACCCTAACCATCTATCTTGCACACAGTAAATACAAGTTACCATGGTGGAGAGGTAACTTCCCAAGCATGCAGTGGAGCTGTTGAGCTAACCTTGTGACGGCGCAGCAATTTAACTTCTACCTCAGAGAAATACCACTAAAGGCTGGCACCATGGATGGTATTTTTGCCTCTGCAGAAGTTTCCAGAAGTAGAAGACAGACAGATGCAGCCTGAAGCTGAGCCAAAAGAGTCAGTCTTGTGCAAACAACCAGGAAGGGACCTGAGACAATGTCATAGTTTTCATGTCCCATGACGACTTTCCACGCTCTCCCTCCCTTTCCTGCAAAGTCTGACTCCCTGCTAGAAGGCATCATACTCAGAGCAGCTCACACAGCTCAGTAACAAGCACCTGCACACCCTGCCTCCACTTTTGCCTCTTGCTCCTCATCCGGGTTCTCAGGATGCTCCTGGAATTCACTGAAGCTAAAGATGTTCCCATTGTTCCCCCAGAGCTGCTTGGAGCCACAGATATTGTAGACAGTGTTTCTGAAACAAAAAGAGATCAAGACAGCCTAGTGAAGAGAAGAATAAATGATCACTGCAGTCAGTGCATATTCAAACTATTCAATCCCTTACATCTCTTCATATCCCACCCCTACTCCAAAACCCATCATCTCCTTCACGTGCTGAGAAAATGAACTGTTCATGGCACAGGTGGATCTGAGGGGAGCAAGGTTTTAACTGGTGTAAATCAGGAAGATGCCACAAAATCAGTACCAGGACAGCAACGTAAATCAGCTGAAGATCTTTCCCCTTGTGCTTGAGCCCTGTACATAAATGCATCAGGACGGACAGAGGGATCAAAGGTGAAAGCAGACCAACCACATCCCTCTCCTCCTCCCGTCCCTCTCCCCCTCCTTCTCCTCCTCCTTCCTTCCTTCCTTCCTTCCCATTCTCTCTCCCTCCCCCCTCCCCTTCTTTAGCTCACTGTGGAAATCCCCAGGTGCTAAGAAAAGTTCAGTTATCTACAGCACAGCCAAAACTGCCACGATGATCACATCTGAAGCAGCCACAGGTCCTGTGCTCTGTGGTCCTGAACCACATTTAATAACTTTGCCACAACAAACTCAATAGACTTTGATGTAGTAAAGAGATTCGAGAACAAAATTACAATCAGACTCAGAACCAGTTTGTTTCAGCTGCTGCTATCAGCTATTGCCAGAAGCACTATGAGATGACTTTACAGCATCAGGCAGAACCACAAATGCACAAGTATTTTCTGTAAAACCTATACAGGAGAGACAGTTGCCTGTGTGTATACAGGCCATTTTCCTTCTCCTCCTATGCTGTCCATCAGCTAGAACAAAACAAGACCCTTGTTTTGATATCTACAAAAGACTCAGTGTCAGCTGCTTCCTAACTGTAAATGAAGCTGGTATTTAGACATTGTTCTCTTTTTGCCTTGTTACTGTAAGGCCCCACAGCAGAAGAGCAGACATTTCTGATCTCAGGGAACATACTGGCACATAAGATCAGGAGACCTTCGTTCCCTGTAGTCTGCACTCATCCAACGCAACTTTCCTACTTTTCTCTACCTCAGTGCTGCACTTTGTTTTTCCTCTGAGACAGCAGCAGCTTAGCGATCTGATGAACTTAGCTGAAATCAGACACGCTACCCTCCTAAGACCCAGCCTGATAGTGATAGAGCCTGAAGAAATGTTTACAGAACCAGGGGAGCAATACAATTTGAAGCTGAGAAGAAGCAACTGTTATTCAAGCTAGCTAAAGCAAGGCTGGGGAGAGGGAGACGTGATCATATTATTTTTAACCAAAGTGAGGAGGAGAAAATGCATATCCTGCAAAATAGTACAGATCCTCTGATCCTCTTTGGTCATTTGGGGGCTCTTTCTTCCTATTGGCAGCAGGTTGTAGCCACAGTAGTGGTGGTAAAAAACTATAGCCAACCTCCCCACCAAAAACACCTGGCAGGTGCCAGGCTACCTACCATACCTGTGGCTACTTACGCATTTTTGGTTATATGTAAATAAGCAGCTAGGACACTCTTAAGGAGATATTGATAGAGGTTGTCTTTGTGCAACTGTAACTGCTCAAGGCTTGTAACCTGTAGCCCTGATGGAGCTAAACACGGCAACTGCAGACAGCAGCATCATTGCAGGCTGTGGGAATATTCACATATTTGAAACTCAGCAAGGAGTAGCAAGCTGTGCACTGTCAGGCCATATTACAGGCTCAAGCGCCTTTGCTTGGAGTTCCTGCTTTAGAGAGTGCACTACATTCAAGGTCCTTTGAAACCACTGGAAAGTGCTACTGGGCTTCTATCACTAGCCTACAGACCGCGTCTCAACCTGCCTGCGTGTCCTTCCAAAAGCGATGTGCAGACGCATCGCAGTAGGCATGCAAACCTCTACCTACACTGAAGAATGCTTAACCAAGCCCTAGGATTTTTGCTAAGAGCTAGATGATGTTAAGTGCATTGGAACAGGGGGATGTGAAAGACCCTCTGGCAGGAAGTTTATTTTCGCCTGGAATATCCTTTAAAAAGCTGCTTCATGATTCTTCCACCTAGGCAAGAGTCCCATTTCACACAATACAAGACAGGCAAGGAAGGCACAAAGAGGCACACCAGCATGTCAACCGCACTGCAGCTCTCCTCCTGCACTTACTGTATCTCTGTCCAAGGGTGCTTAAGGGAGATGTTCTGCAAAGCAGTACATGTTTGGGGTGCAGGCAAAGATGCTGCCTTTAAACCCACTACTTCTGTTGGTGTTTTCACTGGAGGCAGAAAGTCTTCATTGTCAATGACATCTATGTAAAAACAAACCAGGACACAGAAGCAAGTGAGCAAGACAGAATTCCATTGGACTTTGGCTCCTTCATGTAACTCGAGAGCCATGACATTTTACTACAGGTATGCATTCCATGTTCAACTGGCCAGGTGGAACAAGACAGCAGAGCAGGTTTCCTTAGCTTTAGGTCAAATTACAGAAGGTTACATGTACAAATACAGTCATCTATTCAAAGACAATCAGGTGACTTCAACCATTTGCATAAAAGAATGACTAACCCTAAACAATCAAACTTTAACCACCTAAAATAATAAGGAAGGGAGCTGTTGCTTTTTCTTTTCCCCCATCACAAACACTGTTTGATAGTTGTAATGTGCAGATAACACTCCACAAACACAGTCTGTTACCAAACTACTGCCTGCTGTAGCAAAATGCAAGGGTACCCAGAACCTTTAGAGCAGACACTTGCTAGGGAGTTTACTTGTTTCAAACAAAATGTGCATCTAGTCATAACTAAACAGGTGGACATCCTGCTGCTGTGCTCCCCTGATACACTGGCCTGTGTACAGACGTGCTAGGAATGCACATCTTCATCCCACCACTGCTGAAAAAAACCTTGCCTGCTGTAAATTTCACAGGCCTCACAAGAGGAATGGGATATGTCAAATGTGCACACTTCACATGTGTGAGGAAAATTAAGAAGGAATTCATGATCGTAAGATACCAGATCATCTCCAACCACATGCTGTGGATTAGGAGATGGCCCATTCACATTCATCCACGATGAAGCCAGAAGTTCCAAACATTGACCAAGCATTGATAGTTGGCACCTGCATTTAAAAAACTGGCCAAAACCTCTGCCCACTTACAAAGAGAAACACCATTCATCACTGCGGGGCTGAAAGCAAAAAAAAAAAAAATGGCTGACATATGCGACACCTACCTGTTCTGCCAGCCAGAGGTTCATTCACAAGCTGGGAGCTGCCCACAGGAAATCTGCTCTGAGCGTTGCAAAATTCCCAACGTCTCATTTGTAGCTGCTGCAGCCAGTACATCATTGCCTGTTTGCTGATTGCCTAATATAACACAAAACAGGAAGGGGAGGGGAATAATCTCATCAGCATGAGACACATCCTGAAGGACTGACCACCACTTCACTGCCCAAGTCAGCAGAAATAAAGGCCATCTGTGTCAAGCCTATGCTGTAGTCCTCTGGTCCTAACATTGATTCGGGAGGACAGAGTAAATCTTCAGCGTGACCTTAGTAACAGAACCTCAGTGGACCACTGACCTCATTTTAAATGGGTTTTTTTTTCACTATGCTCCAAGGCTAAGCTGAAATGTCACAAATATTTTAGCCAGGAATCACCCAGTGAGCTTCTTTACACAGATTTTCACAGAGATAAAAATCTAGCAAAAGTTCTGGCTGGAGTAACCAGTTTAGACAGGAGAGCTCATTTCTGTTCAGCAAATTACAAGTGGACTGCAGGACTCCTCAATGATTTTAATTCAGCACTTACTTTGGCTTTTACTCCTGTTAAACAACAGCCATCTCACAGGTAATGGAATCCTAGTCTTGCCAAAAGAATGCAAGTAATTTAGGTCCAAATGGGAACAGTCCAGGCTGGGAAGACCAAAATGAAACTCAAGCTAAGAAGTATCTTAGCAGAAATGTGTCTGTCCTGATTGGGAATGTTTCGTAACAGCCACCACAAGAAGATGCTGCCCCTTACCTTCAAAGTAAAAACTCTGCTTGGTGTTCTGATCTCAAAAACCCCTTCCCCATTTTCCACCTTGCAGTCAAAGCTGGCGCTGGCGATATCAATAGACCCCAAAGGGTTGATGTCCTGTGCAGTTCTGTAGTACAGTAAATGACATTTGTTTTCATCGTAAAAGAACCAGCGAGACTTCCAGGTCTTGATCGGTCCCTTGATGCCCAGCTTGTTTAAATAGCCACAGAGTTTTTTTCTGGATGTTTCTCTACCGGGTTTCAGCTGTATGTTCTCCAGTTCTCCAGAAGAAGAATGCGTGTCTTTCTCTTTCACTGAGGCTCCATTGCTGCTGTTATTGCTTGGATTTGACTCCAATGAATTTCCTGGAGTGGCAAGGGGACAAGCTCCGCTTTCTGATCCTTTTTTCATCTCTTTCAGGAAATATGCTCAGAACTAAATTGAAACAGGAATTTCTCTAGGTAAATAAGTAACAGCAGATCCCAACTACTCTATCATTGTTATAGAACCTGCAGCAAATGAAAAAGGAGGAATAAGCCCAGATCTGGCATATGACCAAAACCATTCCCTAGCTTTTAAACTGCCCAGTCAAGGTCGCCAACTTTCACTTTTGGTCATTGCTGCCTACCTTCCTCAGCTCAGATGACCTCTGTAGATCTGATTTCAGGTAACTGCATCTTGGCATTTCCATTGAATGTTCAGCTAATATTTTAAACCATGGCGTCTGGAGAAAAATCTAGCCTTTTGCAGCATACTTACAAATCATTTGTCTAAGTTAAGGTTTCCATCCAGTAGGCCTCATATGGTGCATTATGCACAAGAGAAAGTAATTCTGTGATCCTTGCAAAGGAGACTTGGTTACTCAGTGGCCAAAGTAAACTGCTGGGTTCCAAAGAGGAACAGAATGTGCAAGAGAAAAATAGAAAAATAAGGCTGGAAGGGATCTGTGGAGATCTCTAGTCCAAATTCCCTCTCAGCAAAGCAGCTGACTTTAACGATGTAGCCAGATACTCAGATGAATTTTGATCGTATGCAAGGATGCAATTTTGCCGTGTTTCTAGGCACTTTTTCAAGTGTTTAACCATATGGCAGGTGTGATTTTTTGCTTACAGCTGCAGACACCAATGTCCCTTGTATAAAGCTAAAAACATGCCAGAAAGATACCTATAAATAATTTCTTACATTTTTTTCTTAAGTAAAAGCATGGTTTGAAGATAAATAAATTAAAAGAATATGAAAGACTTCAGTTAAGACACTAATATATCTGAAGCAAATATGTAAGCAAATAAATTGTTCCAGTGTTAAGTTAGTGGGAACCCAACTGCAGACACAAAACTACTGAATACAACAGATAGCTGTGTGACAACAGGTGAATAGAGATTAATACAGCAAAGCACACAGAGCTGCCGAAAGAAAGCTTACCCATCCTGGTGCTGGCTAAGCCCTATCACTGCTGCCCACTCCTGTTCCCACATTAGCTTTTTCGATAGCTGTCGACAATGCTCACCCTTTTTGGAAAGCTACTGAACTTCTTTTAGTTCACTCCCCTGACACCATGGATCCTGCTACTGAATGCATTCACAAATGCCAGGAACAAGCACCCTTCATGAAGGTGCTGCCTCAGCTAAGCTTCTGAAACACCCAAAAGCTTCATTTCCAAGCCAATTTTGCCTGGCACAAAGGAACCATCATCAGAAGGCAGCAGCAGTCTGAACTCTCCCTAACAGACCCTGGGGCTTTTATGGCAGTACCAGCACAAAGACCTCCTGTACCATCTGAGGGCTCCATCAGTTTTCTGCCTCTTGCAGCATCCATGGTCCATGGATCCCACACCATGAACAGGATCAAGTAAGCATTTTGGGTTCAAGCACCAAGTTATAAGGAGTCATGTCAGATCTGCACTGCAAAGCACTCTAGAGGAGATCTCACCTCCTTAAGAAAAGTGGAGAGATGCCCCTGGAAGTCACCGTCTGCTGCCGTAGAGCATCTACTGCAGGCACCACCAAGCAGCTAACCACAGCCTCCAAAACAAATCCAACAGCAACAGAAGAGGGGCTTCTGCCTCAGGTTTCCTTCGGTCCAGTTCCTTTTCCTTCGGCCCTGGCACTGTCTGAAAGAGATGAAAGCAGCTGAAAAGCTGAAAGCAGCTCCGACAGTGACTCATCCATGAAAAGAGATCAGTGTGAACCCAACACAAACCTTTCCGAAGCTGCTGATGCGAGCTGCACAAGGCAGGCCCCCCCTATCTGTGCCTCCCCCAGCGCCGCAGAAGCACCTCCCAGCCCAGCTGCACCGCGCCAGGGCACAACCGAAGGCTGCTGGAGCCTGGCACAGGGCAGCGCCGCCCGGCGCGGGGGGGACAGGACGCTGGCACCGGTGGTACCGCCCGGCCGGGGGCTGGGGGGGAACTCAGCGCCGGGCTGGGGGCGGGGGGGAGGGGGGGGGAGGGGGGGGAGGGCTGGGGCGGGGACCCGCAGCTCCGGCCGGGGGTACCTGCTCCGACCGCCCCGGCCGTCGCCGCCGCCGTTCCGTGCTTCCTGGCGGGGCCCGGTGGGGCGGAGCGCGGCGCAGCCCGGGGAGGGCAGCAGGGACGGGGGAAGCCAAGCGAAGCCGGGTGCAAGGCAGAGAATACCAGCTGCAGCCGCGGAAAAAAAAAAAAAAAAAAAAAAAAAAAAAAAAAAAAAAAAACCCACACTAAAAAAAACGACATTTCAGTCGGGTATTTGGAAGACAATGATTCAGCCGGGTGAGGCAGCACATTGACAGGAAACTCAGAGGGGACATGGGCTGGAGGGGACCAGCAGGTCCCATCTGCTTAGGAACGATGCGCCCCAAACCTGTGAAACTCCCAGGGCACGGGATGCAGACCTGCTGCTCGCCAGACCCCCCAGTGCGACAGCCACGACCGCATGGTCAGCTTTGGCAAATTATGCAAGGCAAATTTCACACAGTAAAAACAGTGGTACCTGGTGCCATGGGAAACTGGAGGCTGGCAGGCTCAAGCTGGGCCAAAGGGTCAAGACTGAAAAAGCCTCTGAAAGTACTGCAGGGAAGAGGGGTGTCACGACTGCCATAAGCCTGTGGGGCAGGCCCTGGGGCAGTGCAGGGGATGGGACACGCAGCACAGCTGGGCTCACACGCTCTCTGGCAGCCGTCTCTCCCGCTGCCGGTGCTGCCAGACCCTGTGGGGCTCGGCGGGCACTGGGCTGGCCTGGGAAGGCACTTCTTACACCCTGTCCCCAAGATAAGGAGCCTGTATGGCTCAGACTTTCTCTGCGTACAGTGATGGCTGAGCCTTGATGATATGATGTTATGACTCATTTCCCTTGATCTCAAGAAACTCCCCCTATGATTCAGCCAACTTTTACTGAGATCACCAATTTCAACCAAGTTTAGTACCTGTGCAGCAAAAAGCAAAAATGTCCAGGTGTCCAGTGGCCCACCCGTCCTCTGGCGTAAGCTCCCAAATTGTACTGCACATGAAGCTGATTACAGCATACAAACTCTATACACATTTCCATAGCCAAAACCAATCTGTCAGCTTGCATGGCACTTGGCCATTAGACTGGATGAGCACTGACAGAGTCCAGCCCCACTAAGCAAAAGGGAAAAGTGAAGGGTGTACCTGTGGTTACATGAAGTCCCCTTGCCCCCTGAAGCCTGAGCTGCCTTCTCCTCCCCCTGACCTGCAGCTGTAGGGAGAGTGACAAAAATGGTGGTACCAGGGCAGCAAGTGGCCTGTCTATGTGCATGCTGCCCTGGAAGCACCTTAGAAGTCTTATCGCAAGTTCCTCAACTGGTTAGTACCAGCATGGCTGCAAAATAATGGTCCTTCTCCCAGTGTTACCTTATACCGTGGCACAACCACACCGGGAATTGAGCTGATGGAAAGTCAAAGCACTGGTTTTGTTGTATAAACCGCAACCTCACGCGGTATCCAGCCCCAGCGTGTGCTGCATGACTCACGAAGGGGAAGGTGGTTGCGGGGCCAGCAGCGCAGGAGCACCTGCCATGCTGCCACCACACACCCGCCTGCTCCACCAGGGCCCCGGCCTGACACGGGTGAAAAGCGCCAGTCCTTCGCCCCGCACAGCCGCCCGTGCCACAGCAGGCCGGGAGAAATGCTCGGGTAGGGGATGTGCAAGAGACCTGACAGGAGCAGCAGACAGCAGCGTGCGATCTGCACAGGCGGTACTGCCAGCTCGGCGTGGCGCTGGCGGCATTGTCGGGCACAGCACTTTCCCCTGGCAGCCCGCAGCAGGAAGGCTCTGATGACACCAGGAGCCCTCGGGAAGCGTTTGATGGGAGGCCGCTGTGCGGACAGAGAAATGGCGGCGGACGGGCCCGACGGGCGGGGGCGGTGCTGCCCCTCCTGTGAGGACGCACCGCTGCTGGGCCGCGCCCGCCCCAGCGCTTTGCGCATGCGCCCTCCGCGCACTGCGCCGGCGCGCGCCGCACGGCGCCTGCGCCCTCCGCCCTCTGCGCATGCGCCGGCGCCTCCGCGCCCCTCTGAGAAGATGGTGGCGCCGTGAGCGGCGCGGCACTGCTCGGCATCACTTCACCATGAGGAACCTGCGGCTGCTGCGTTCCGGCGGGTGCCGCCCCGCCGCCGCCCCGGGCACCCCGCAGTGCTTCTGCCTTACGGCCGAGCTCGGCACGGTCCTCGTGGGCTCCCAGCACGGCCTTCTGGAGCTGGACCCCGCCGGGGACTCGGTGAGAGTCGCAGCGGGAGCCGCGCCGCCTTGTCGCTGTCAGGCTCGGTGCAGAGCTGTGGCTTCGAGGGAGGGTGGCGGTGCCTGTCAGGCTTGGGTCCGCCCGTTGCAAAGCTGGAATAAAGCGTTTGGGCCTCCGTCGGTGCCCGGCGGCAGCTCGCCTCAGGGCGGGTGGCGGCTGCCCTCTGACAGGGCTCCCTCTTCGTAGCGGCGTTTGCGGGGTCTCGGAGCGTCGTGCTACTCCCGGCCCCCGCTTGCTGCTGTCTCGTGGTGCCTAAAAAGTTGGCCGTGAGGCTGTGATCTTAGAGATTTGCTGTGCTTCTGAAGTACAAACCTGCCTCCGAGGGGGTGGGTGTATTTGATGCGGGTCATTCTTGTGGTTTAGTCTTAGGCATGATCTGGTAAACAGTTGCATCGGAGACACAACTCACAAAACAAATAAACAGGCAAAGGGATAGTGAAGAGAACACGAGGAAGGTTTTGAAACTGTGCTCAAGGTGGGCACAGTTCTTTCTCTAAAGAAAAAAAAACATTATTGAGCCATGAATTCCTGTGAGAGCTGGGTTGCATTTTCTTCTCTGGGAACACACTATGCGACTCTTAGGCATCAGATTCTTTCACTGTGTTCAGTTCTGAAGTTAGCTGACAGAAGAGCTCTTGGGCTTTCCTGGGGTCTCATTTTTAAAGAAGGTTGTTTTCTGAAAATCTTCATTGTGGTCAGTTTGTGAAGGCTATCGACTAAAATATTTTCAGAATTAAAAAAAATCTGAAGCCTATATGAAGCTGCTAAATATGTCAGCTTCTTTTTCTGTTATCTGGTTTGTTGTGTTGTTCTTGGGTTTTTTTTTTGGGGGGGGGGTTATTGCAGGTCTTTATTACTGTGGGTTTTTTTCCCTGATGACTGGATGTGTAAAACATTCATGCAGCTAAGCTGGAGAGCTATCTTAGCTAAAACTTTCTTGTTTTGCTTTACCTGAATGCACATCCAAATGGTTTTCCTTTGAATTTTTTTTTCTTATGCTGTGTCTGTAAAGTCTGAATAACTTCTTAAAAGCATTAGGACGCTTTAAGCAGCTGCCCATTCTCCTCCTAATGTTGAAACTATGTGAAGTATGAAAAAGGGCTTGAAAGATGATTAGCAAGACAAATTGGAAGTTGTAGTATTGCCATTTATTATTTGCTCCCTTATGTGAGTTTTCTCATTGTCTGTCTAACACTTTTAACATAAGAGGACCATCACAGTTTCCTGTGGATAAGTGAAAATAAGTACTTACACATTGGCTGTTTCCTGGTGCCATTCACATACTCACTTCTGCTGTGTGATACATCATGTAATTGCAGTAGGATGAAATATACTTATGGATGTTACTGTGTCATTTCTGAAAAAATCCCAGTGAGTTGATGTGTAGTTAATAAGTCTTTGGTGTCTCTGTGTCAAGGTGACAAGAGAAATTTCCTTGACTGCGGAAGGTTTCATGCCTGAAGATGGAAGTGGTTGCATCGTGGGTATTGAAGATCTTCCAGAGCAGGAGTGCGTGTGTGTTGCTACAGCAGCTGGAGACATCCTACTGTGCAATCTCAGCACGAAGCAGGTAATGTGGCAGGAAAGACACAACAATACTGAGGGATTTCAAAGGAAAAGATTACACTATTTTCATTTCTTCGTGGGCAGTTGTATGTTTATTACTGAGCTGTGGTTAGTCCACCTTTTCTGGGCAAATGAACTGATTTTTGTGTGAACCTTGAGCACGATTAAGGACAGAATATACACTCCATAAAAGAACTGAAATAGAAACAGTGGCTTGCCTGTCCACAGCCTTAGTCCTGTGTGTTTCCTCAGGGGGCTGTTGGCACACACCCAGCAACATGGGATCCACTGGACAATCTTGCAGAAATAGGGTATTGCTGAGACTAGGTACAGAATAAAGTAATCCATTCATAACTCACAGTGTAGCTACCTTTTTATTATTATCAGTTAATACAGAACATCATGCTGACTAGACTTAACTGAATAGAGGAGAAAGTGTTGTGCGTTGTGGATTGAACAACATTTAGAATAAAAAAGCCCTATAAACCACTAAAGGGAAACCAAAATAGCTGAGTAAATATGGCAGGAACTGAGATGCTTGCTTTCTCTTCCTTTCTTGGTGTAAGATTTGTACAATCTTCAGTAAGACAGTTAAACACCACAGCAGCACCCTCATCTGCATCAACTTCCACAGCAGTAGCCCAACAGTGCAGGTGTAGGTAGGCGTGAGATGACAGTGGTCTGTCTGGCTTAGCTGTCACATTGTGGTTATTTGCAGCTCACCTGATTTGGTTTGATTTGCAGATACCACTTAAATATACAATCAGCTGTATCTGAAAAATGTGTCCTGTATTACAACTTAAAACATGTCATAAGGGAATAGAGATTAACAAAAAGTGTGATATGTGAGACTTTTCTTGCACTGATATATGGGTCAGAGTTGAGGTTTAACTTCAGATCCTTTATTTCAAGCCTTTTTGGCTTACTTTCCAGTTTTAAAGTTGTGTTCTTTTGGTGCCGTCTGGGCACGAAGAAAGAAGTTGTCAAGATAACTCTACTTGTTTCTAAACCCTTAGCATGTGCGTGATGATTACTCTGCCCACCAGGTGCCCAGTGCCGCTTTGTTTACCTGAAAAGATTCTGACAGCCAAGCTTTATTCCTTGAATGGCACCATCTTGCCATTTATCTTAATTCTTCTGTTCCATGCCTTTTGCAAATCAGGATAACAACGCATGACAGAAGTTCTCTTCCCACTGCTATTGCTCACACAATCATGGTGACCCAGTAAAACTGGCACATATTTTCATAAAGTTTGAAGTTAGTGCAGTTATATACAATTGTCAAGTTCAGCATGCACAAGCTGATCAGAGTTTTAATGGATATAGTGTCCCTTAACTGCGTGTTGGAGTTATCTAGGTAAGAACCGTATGTCTGTGTTTTGTGACTTCAGTATATTTACCAATGTAACCACAGATGTAATCAGGCAATATTTGTATTAATACTATACATAAAACTGAGAGTTGCAGGATAAAGCTCCTGTTAAAACTACGTATGTTAGAAGATGTTAATCTCTAGATTATCTGCACTCTCATACGTAAACATTCTGGAACCATCTTTCATTAGAAATGTTTCTTTTGTTTCATTCATCACAAAGGGTAGAGTAAGACTTGTGACTTTTCTAAGTAGGGGAGGATTTCCCTGCCTTGGTGACTGATTGCTTTTGTGCTGGGTTGGTGCAGCACTGATGTTCCTGCACTTTTGTGATCTTATTTTGGTCTTACAGGTGGAATGTGTTGGCAGTGTGGACAGCGGTCTGAGCACCATGAGCTGGAGTCCTGACCAAGAGCTTGTTTTGCTTGCAACAGGTATCAACAACAGCTTGTAAGGTTTCTGCCTTTAGGAGTGAGACTTCCTGTGTCAAAATGCAAAGCACAGTTAAGATAGAAGCAGCAAAATATGAAGTTATGAAATTTGGACTAGGACTTAGAGAGACAAAAAAAACCACTGGACCCTGTATATGAGATTTCATTTCATGATCCATGAGGTGCTTTGGTGATCCAAGCAGAAGCTGTTCAGGCCCAAAAAGCTGAGTGTTATAGAATAATAATTAGTCTTTCAGATCTTCCAAGGAAGTATATTAATCTTGCCTCTAAAACGTAAAGAATCCTGCTTTATATCCCCATTTGATTTCTCAGTAACAAAAAACCTGTTTCTTGTCCTTTCATAGGAGATATATATGTCACAGGCTCAACTTAGCTATAAATGTCTCAGCTAGAAAATAAAATTGATCTCAAGCAAAACATAATCACAAAATGCTTGAGGTAGAAAGGGAGCTCAGGAGATCATCTATTCCAATCCCCTTGCTCAAAGCAGGTTACCTGGAGAAAGCTGCTGGGAACTGTGCCCACTCAGGTTTTGTATATCTCCAAGAATGGAGACCCCTCAGTCTCTGTGGGCACCCTGTTCCTGTCTGTGACCACCCTCACAAAAAAATTATTTTCTTATCTTTTAATGGAATTTTCTGTATTTTAGTTCATGCCTCTTGCCTGTTCTGCTGTCAGTTGGCACCACTAAAGGTCTGACTCTGTCTGCTTTACTGTATCCCACCTCCCCCTCCCACATAAGATACTTACACATACTGATGAGATTCCCCCTGAGCCTTCTCTCCAGAGCAGTCTGACTTCTCTCAGCCTCCCCGCATGTGACAGATCCTCCAAGCCCTTAATCATCTGGGTGACCCCTTGCTGGAATCATGCCAGCATGTCCTTGTCTGTCTTGTACTGGTGAACCCAAACGTGGAGTCAGTACTCTACACATGTCTCACCAGCACTGAGCAAAGGACCTGCTGGCAATATTCCTAATGCTGTTGGTCACCTATGCAGCAGGGGCATGCCGGTGGCTTATGTTCAACTTGGTGTCCCCTAGGACACATGGGTCATTTTTTTGACAAGCTGCTCTCAGTCTGTCCTAGTGCCCGAGA
Source organism: Rissa tridactyla (assembly GCF_028500815.1). Taxonomy (NCBI): domain Eukaryota; kingdom Metazoa; phylum Chordata; class Aves; order Charadriiformes; family Laridae; genus Rissa; species Rissa tridactyla. The sequence goes on from NC_071497.1 coordinate 16,830,043, forward strand.
TCATTATTTTCCAGGAGCAGGACATGGCTTTTTCTGTTATGGAGCTTTATGAGGTTCTTGACAGCCCATCTCACCTACATGACAAAGTCCCTGTGGACAGCAGCACAGCCTTCTGGTGTACCTGCTACTCCTCCCAGTTTTCTGACATCTAAAAGTTGCTGAGGGTCCCATCCACAACGTCATTAGTTAAACATTTGCCCTAGTGCCCAGGGGTACACCACCGGTGACTAACCTAAAACTGCACTTTTTGCCACGGATAACAAGCTTCTGAGCTTGGCAGTTCAGCTGGCTTTCAGTACACTTCACTGTCCTTTTACCTGTCCCATCCTTCATGAGTTTGTCTATGATGATGTTATAGGAGACAGTGTCAAAAGCCTTATTAGAATCAAGATAAATGACACATACTGGTCTCTCCATATCCACAAGTCAGTTACCTTGTTGTAGAAGGCTATCAGGATGGTCAGGTGTAGTTTCGCCTTCATAAATCCTTCTTGTCACTCAAGGACACGAGGGTACCTTCAAGTACCCTTGCCAGGTACTTATTTTGGAGGTGGAAAGAACTTTTTAACGTTAGGCCAGGAGGCATGTTTTTGAAGAGAGAAATTTGAAAGTGTTCTTCTGTTCCAGTTTGAGATTTTCTGCTTTGAAGGATGTGTTCTCTTTAATACCATATTACCATTAGAAGTATTGCTATATTCAAGTCCATGACAGAACAATAGGACAACACAGGAGAACACTGAGTTCTAATTTGCCGAAGATACCATTACCAATACTGTATGTAATGTCTGCCCTGCAGGTCAGCAAATGCTTATCATGATGACGAGGGATTTTGAACCAATTACCGAGAAGCAAATCCACCAAGTCGAGTTTGGGGAAGGTAAGAGGTGCACTGAAATGAAGTTGTTCAAACTGATGTCATTGGTGCATTGTGAGCATGTAGCAAGTAAAGAAATGTAACTGAGCACTTACTGGGCCCCTGGAGACATTTTAGACTGTAATGCAGCTGAAGAGGGATGCCAGTATTTCACGTGTTAGCTTATATTCAAGTAATTTCCCTGTACAAGAAGAGCTTTCTGGGCTATGTAAATTTCCTGCAGATCTTTAGAATTAAACTTGGATGGAAGGTGTGGGTGGCTTGGACCTGTGGTTGTGTTTTACAGCATTGTTCTGCACAGTATGGTAGTCTTCCACTGCAGTGATTATTTCTTCTTCAGGAAAGTTTGTTGCTCTTGGCTGGGGTAAAAAGGAGACACAGTTCCATGGATCAGAGGGAAAACAGGCAGCGCATCGCAAACAGACGGTATTATACTGGTTCTCTTATGTTGGGCCTATGCTGTCTCTGGGAAAACATGTATAAAGAGAGTTTCTGTTACTGCTGCGGTGCCAGTTTGCCACCACCTTCATAGGCTTCATCTGTTTGTTTCTGTTGTTACCCAAAATCCAGCATTTTTATCTTCCTCCTATTTCAATACTTAGGACTGTTCATACAGAGCTCAAAGCAAGATTTGCAAGTGCTAGTACTGGCAGAGGTAAAGCCACCCTTAAACCAGCATGACATATTTTGCTGAATATGTGCTATATACTAAAGCGTTCATATGGCTAAGAGATGCAGCATAAAGTTTGGCTGAGAGGAGCTCCCAGAAGGCAAGAGTAGAAGGATATGGGCTACTGAGCATCATCAGTCATGTGAGGCAGCTGCCTGCATATGTTAGCTCTTTGTTCCTTTGCCTGGCACTCCCTTGTTTGTGTCTTATTCTCTGTACTTTTTATTTGGTGAAAAGTCAGGTAGCTAAAAACACTCCACTGCTGGATTTTTCTTCTTGTGTTTTAAGTTTCAAAATTAAAACTGTCCTGCTGAAGCCTGGCAGGCTAGAGTAGAGAGACATAAATGTGGCCTGTTTCAGCTTTACTGTTAGGAGGGACAGGATGAGGCTTGGCTGTATCTGGGAAAAATATGCCTAGTTTGACAAAGTTGAACCTTTGAACAGCTGCCTCTCTGTGTGTATTCTGGTGAGATTATTTTTTTCCTGTGTTGTTCTGCTAAGAACCTGTTTTCCTTGAAGAACATTACTTCTCGTCCCAGCTTCTGTCTGCATACAGACTGTCTGGATGGTATACCTTTCTCCTTCAAGGGATTGTAACTCCAGTCATCAGTCATGAACAAACCCTCATTCATCCTTCTGTCCAGCTTATGTACAGCTGGTCTATAAGCAGAGACCCTGGTGGAGGGAAAGGATGGCATGTGATCATGTGAATAGTCATATGCACTTCCAGGAGGAGCAGATTGAATTTACAGGCAGTTTTAATTCTAGTATTTCCTAAAATAACATTCTGAGTAATGAATTTTTAACTTTGCAGCCTGACAGCTTTTTAATGGATTGATTTCATGCCAAGGCTTTTGAAAGAGCTGGCTTAGCAATGCAGTCTGTTTAGACAAAGGCAGCAGTTGCATTCCCAAGCTTTGATGCAACTTTCTTTTGTGTGACTTCAGGAAGTGTCACCTACTTCAGTCTGGGATGACGGCAGGCCTCGGGTGACCTGGAGAGGAGATGGGCAGTTTGTTGCAGTGAGCGCTGTCTGTCCGGAGACAGGTACAAGACCAAACTTAATTGAAATGCCAACATGTGTAAGAGTCTTCTTATGCAGAAACTAGGTAGGGCAAGAACTTGCTGGTATTTGTCGTCTCTTGGCCATTTAAAGCAAGAGTGAGTTGAGCTAGTGAATTGATCTTTTCTCTGTTTTGATGTTCTCAGAGGCATTTTATAGATGTGATCTTTTGAACCTTTCTTTGCAGTTTGGTTTTCGCTCCAGTGAGAAGCCAGGAGAGGTTACTGCTGAGTAGTTACTATCTGAACTGTGTCTTTCAACAGTGTTAAATCACTGTTCAAGCTCTAAGTAATCACTTATGGGCTCTCAGTACCAAATGGATGAATCTGTTTGGGTTGCCATACCGACTGTCCCTCACACCAGCAGTTTTGGCCTTGCACACTTTTGTTTAAATACTGGTAATACTTTTCCCTAGGTTTTGCCCTAAAGCCAAAGAGGTGATGAGCACATACATTTCTTCTAAGACTGTAATTGATGTCTTCCATGATAAATATGGCTGAGCATTTTAAACGTATTGGTCAGCATGTTGAACTGCACCAAACTGCGCTGCTCTTCCACTAGTTTGGGTTTTTACCTTCAGTACTTCAGATTAGGGAGGATCTGGCGTTTACAGGGAGATTTTAACATTACTATGGTGACAGTTGGAGAGGGAAATGGCTATGACTGAGCTACATCAGACTGAAATTCATACTCGGTTCCTTTAGAGTCACTCAGTTGCTATGGGAGAACTGCATGAGATAGAATAAGTTCTTACCCCGTAAGGTGTAGAACAGAAATCTGCTTTTCATTCATGTGCATCAAAACTTGCTCTCCTGCCTGTATAAAATGAGAAAAGTCTCTTCCCAGTCCTTTCTTACACCTTTCTCTCATTGCTCTCTCAACCTGTAGGTGCTCGGAAGGTCCGAGTATGGAGCAGAGAGCTTGTGCTGCAGTCAACAAGTGAGCCTATCTCAGGATTAGAACAAGCACTGTCCTGGAAGTGAGTAGCAAAGCAATCTGCATGCTGGTAGCAGAGTGTTGCTTTTCATTCCCTGGTCACAGTCTTTGATCAGCATCAATTTAATTTCTCCTGTGTTTGTTTATTTTTCCCAAAAACTCGAAGAAAGCTTCCTTCTGATCCAGCATGAGGAAGAGTAGCCGTTTAAACCCTGAAAAGCCTAATATTTGCATTACATGTGGGAAAACGGGATAGATTCTCTGTCATAGTCTCAATGTCAAGTGTTTTTGGACTCAATTGTATAAATAGGAATCTTACTGGTCCTTTGCCAGTGCTGACATTTACTTGGTCACCTGAGGATGTCGTGAGCCCTGGAAAATGTCTGTGCTGGACCTATGACTTTGTCTGAACAGGGCTGAGGAAAACACATCGTTTGCTGCCCTTTTCTTCATGTCTCTGGAGAAAATGTGAGATGATTGGTGTTTAAAAGGACAGTTAGTGATTATGTGAGCAACTACTTTTCATTTGGCTCTTTTTTTAAGGCCCTCTGGAAACCTAATAGCATCCACACAAGAAAAACCCAACAGACATGATGTGGTTTTCTTAGAGAAGAATGGACTTCTTCATGGGGAGTTCACCCTCCCATTCCAGAAAGGACAGGTCAAAGTAAGTGCTGTGTCTGAGCTTCTTTGATAAGAGCATAATGGAGATGAGGACTAGATCTTTTCCAGATTCTAGGAGGAAGTTTTTGACTTAAAACTTAGTGCTGGCCCTAATGGAAAAAGGGACCTGAAAAGTGAGCAGTGAAGAAGCCTGTGGAGAAGATGCATGCCCTCTGCAGGCCCATAGTACAGAGACAAGTACAGAGGGATTGTAGCTCTGAGGTGCTTCTGGCCCCCGTATGCTGTCTACAAGGCAAAAGCTTAAAAAATGCTGTTCAGGCGGTTGCAAGAGTGGGGTGAAATACATACATTATCCCAAAGCAGGGAATTGAGAAGCTACTGCAAGGGTGTTACTTCAGTTTTGCCTTTGGATGCTGAGCAGGTGCTTCCCCAGTGCCAAGGAAAGCGAAGAGAACACTGCTGTCGTGTTTGTGGTTGTATTGCCTCTTCAGCTGTGTGGAACCAATGTGACAGGTTCTGTTTCAGGATGCTTCACTCCAGCTGTCGGCAGCTTTGCAGTACGAGGGCTACATTACCGTATTAACCCATGGACCTTATATTGTTGAAAATAAGGAGAAAGTCATGGTCTTGCAAACCAATTGGGAGCATACTCCATCTACACAGAAGCAACAATATCAGTAAGAGCCCTGTTTGTTTCTGCAGGTTAATGAACTGCTTTGGAATGCAGATTCTACAATCCTGGCTATATGGCTGGAAGATGTGAAGGTGGAAAACGCCAACCCAAACAGTTACGGTGAGAGCACTATGTGAGGTTCTGTCTCTTAACACTTGCCTGCAAATGTGGTTAGCAGCGGATATTCCTTTGCAAGTTAGGAGACACTGGGGAGGCTTACCTATAGTTTGGGACCCCTGTGCGTGTCAGAAAGAACTGGTAGTTCTTTGAGCCTGAGCTCAAAGCATCTTCCAGGCTGCTGTAGCTGGAAGTGGTATTAAAGGAATGCTAAAGGTGTGAGCCCTTCCTAAAACATGGTGCCTTCTATCAAGGGGAGCTCAAAAAATTCTAGGATTGACTCTTTTGCATGAAGTCTGTTGTTAAGTTTTCTTGTGCTGGGTGTTGTATGACACAGCCCATGGACTGTAGGCTAGAACTATTATTTTCATTGCATTTAACCCAACCCTAGAGCACGGGGAGGGTTTGAGATGGGTCTTAAGTAATAGCCTGTAGTAACCATTTGTTTTTCTGTAGTTCAGCTGTGGACCACAGGGAACTATCACTGGTACCTGAAGCAAAGTCTACATTTTGGTAACTTGAAGGATAATCAGTTGGTGTCGCTGCTGTGGGACCGAGAGAACCCATATAGACTGCATGTACTCTGCCAGGATTGGCATTACCTTTCCTATGACTGGCATTGGACCATAGACCATGGAATGGGGGAAGACAGCCAGCATCTGGCAAAAGTGGCTGTCATAGATGGAGGTGAGCAGTGGGACTGCTTTGCAGCTCTAGGGTCAGAAGGGGTGGCGTAGACTCTTGGATGCAGGCTGGATGGGATATGGTAGTTCTTCTGTTAGCTGCTGTTTCTACAAAGCTATTAGTGAGGGGGACCATGCAATTTATGGATGCTTCAGTGGTGTTTCAATGGAGTGCCTTAGCAGGGCACAGCAACTGTATTTTCCTGTAATGTTGTTCCTACTTTCAGTGAAGAATCTAACAAGAGCCTCACTAACATTTGGACTGTGTTACAGCTTGGATTTTTCTCCTTTTTTCTTACACAGATAAGGTGCTTGTCACAGCGTTCCAGCATGCTGTGGTGCCTCCACCCATGTGTACCTATGAGCTCCAGCTCCAACAGGCAGTTAATCAGGTTGCGTTTCACATAGATCCCAAACGTAGTGGAGACATGGCTATCCTGGATGCTGATAACAAGATCTCTGTCTACAGATATGGTGAGAGTGTGTTGCACTGTCTTGTTAAAGGAGACTCTATGTCTCTGAGAGCAGTATCCCAGGGGACTACTAGGGTGATGGTCACTCAAGCCATTAGTAGTCAGGAGCAAGATACATCTGGTTCAACTGTGGACTCAAGCTCAGTTCTCTGTGTGGCATAGGAGCACTGTGAGGGTGCATTAGCTTTGTAAGAAGGCAGCGTTGAGCACTTGTCTGTGTGCTTATGCTGGTAAGATCCCCCTGCCTAGCTTAGGCTTGAATAGAGTGCAGCAAGTGGTATCTTGTATAATCTGTTCTGATGGCATGTTGCTGTTAGGCACTGGAAATGTTTGGAAATAGCTACCTAGGGTCTATCTGAGGCACCCAGCACTTCCCAAAGCAGTCCTGTATATGCTGTAATATTCAGCATGCAGTGAGACCAAAGGCTGTTGATACTGTCTCTGAGTCTTGTACTGTGACATTACAAGGTAACTGTGTTCCTCTGGGTAAGGTGTTGGCTGTACATGTAGGGATGACTTTCATAATAGTTTTCTGTAGCATCCACTTTTTGATAAGAATGGGAGAGGAAGGGGCTCTGTCGGCAGGATCTCTAAAGTCTGCTTTGTTCTGTGTTTGCTAGGACAGAGCACAATTAATGACCCCACTGTCAAGTTTGGAGCTGTGGGTGGAAATGGATTTAAAGTAGCTGTGGAAACACCATACCTGGATAAAACGTACAGGTAATATAGAACTAGTACAGCTGTAGTGGGGGAAAAAAGGGTGGTGCCTGGCTGGATGTTTTAGAGGTCATAGCTCTGACCACTTGTCTCAAGATTTTGAAGATGTCAGACAACATGGTTTCATTGTGCTGACACTGTGGCTGCAACTAGTGCTTGACTGAGGAGTTGATCTAGTGGGAGCAGTGACTATGTCTGTGACAGCACTGAGGTAGCCTTTCCTGTGCCTGCTGCTCTTGGTATTATGGTGCTGCACTTTGTGCTCCTGCTCTCAGAGCCAAAGGAGTGGCTGTGCAGTGCTGAGGCCCACAATCACAGCACACTGAGCAACAGAGCTGCTTGCATGGTAGAGATAATGACAAGGTAAAAAAACCCACCTTGTTCTAGATTTGTTCCCATAAATGGTTGGCTTGGGAGTAGTACTGCCTAGGGAAAACAAATGGGGCTCCTTGTGTCTCATCCTTCATCTCCAGCCCAGCCTGTGGCAGGATTCATGCTTTGGGTGTGTGTTTGTGCATTGGAGCCCTTCTAGCCGTGCTGTGCATCTGAACAGCCAGGCTATGCCTAGGAAGACCTTCACCTCTCCAGTGAGGTGGCCTACTGAAATCAGGTTCTGTTTGTTTCTCAGTCTCTCTTATTTTGTGACAGAGTTGATGTGGGCAGCAACAACAATGAAGTGATGAATCCTCTGGGGCTCCGATATCTCACCTGGCTGCCAGATGACAGCTTCCTGGTGGTTGGTCAGGGTCAGCATGCTGCTCAATCTGTTCTTCACCATCTGACTGCAGTGCCTTATGCAGCGGGAGCTGAAGAAGAGCGCCTGAATTTACGGTACTAGAGATCTGTCAGTTGTGGGTGAAGTCTGAGAGCACCTCTGGACAGTGCCTAGAAGGAATTAAGTCCCTCAGTAGACATGCAGCCCAGAGGCTGTGGGTTGGAGAATTCAGGTCTCTTCCTGCAGGGGAACTGAACTGCCCAAGAAGCTGCATACCAGTCAGCACTTGCCTGTAGTCCTAATGCCGACACCCAGCCTGACAAGAGGCTGTATGCTAGCATGCTTGTGTCAGTACCAGATGGCTCTGTTCCTTTGTCTGAATTCCATGCCCTCAGGATACTGAACTTCACCATTCCACCCATTGCCCACCATTATTAAGGTCCGGAAGGGTACTGGTAGCTCTTGTTACTCCTGTCCTCCTCACCTGATGGGCTTTGTGGAGTCAGTTGAACTAAAACCAGATCACAAGATGAAGTTACCTGGGGTACAGAAATCTGCTTTCCAAAGGGATCCCGAGAGTAGTTTTCTACAGCAGTCACACAGCAAAGACAGGCTGATTTGCATATGAACTGTAGATTAGAACAAAAGAAGTGTGGGCTCTGCAGAGTGCTGTAAGAATGCAGACAGTGACTAGCACAGTTAGGCAAATGCCTACTGGCTGGAGTTGCTAGTGCTCTGTGCTGCCAGTGTCAGCTTACATAGGTGTGAAAAGACTACAGAAGATCCTTACATGAACAAGGCCCATGAGGTGTGCATCCTTCCATCTGGACACAAGAAATGCAAGGTCTAGGTGTTACGTGTATCTCCTGTGACTGATGTTATGCGTCTTGCTCCAGGTTTTCTGTGCCTGTAGATGGGGAAGTGATCAGCCTGTGCTGCAGCCCGGTGACCAAAACTGTAGCTCTGCAGCTGGCTGATAGACAGATCCTGAAATACCACTGGGGTAAGCTGGGTCCTATTAAAGTATCGAGTCTGGGGTGTAGTTACTACAGATTTCTCAAAATATTTAACGACATGAGTTGACTTTCAGGGACATAGATGACTTTTGCTGGTAGTTGGTCCTGCCTTTCATGCTCCCTCTGCTGCCAGAAATGGGCCCAAACTGGTGATTTGTGTCAGAAAGCAGTTAATGTTGAGAATCATAGTTCAGACTTTATGATTTGAAATGATTGGTTAGTGATTTCAGAAGTGCTGACTGACTGCCATGTCCTTGGCACTTCTCTACAGCGGAATAAAGGTGCTGCTGAGCCCCTAGAAGTTGCCATCTTCCTGTCTGCTGTGTCCCGGTCTTCTGTTTGTGTCAGCATTTCTCCTGTCTGTCAGATAGTATAGCTTATTCCCAGCTCCAGTTTTCTTGAGATACATGTCATGTAGTTGTAATGTCTGAATCTTTGATTGGCTGTAAAACAGTTTGATCTTTGTTGCTCTCTAGAAGCTTCTACTCCAGTTCTTGAACCCTGGAGGACCAGCAGTGGCTCTAGTGTTCAGTTCCCCCACCCTTGCGTTCAGACTTCTATCACAAGGATCGGTGGTGAAGTAAGTAAGACTCTGTAAGACTGTGAGCAGATTAAGTTCCCTACTTGGTTGTTCTCTGTGTCGTATGTGCACCATGATCCTCTGCCCAGGGTCCAATGATGCTTCTTAACTGCAGTCTTCATAAGGCCCTATGCAGAGCTCAGAGCTTATCTTTCCCTGTCTTCTAGAGCATTTCTTGTGATTCGCAGTTAACATCCAATCTCCCTGTTCTATGAGTACAATGAATAATGTCATTGAAGAGCAAGAAATGTCAGATTTAAAATTTCCAGCAGTCACTGCCCTGCTTTTTTTGAAAGCAACATTTTGCTCTGTTTTATCTGAACTTGCCCTATTAGCAAATATGGTTGCATTGAGTTACTGCACATCTCCTACTACTGGTGTTTCTTATTGGTGATGGTTTCGTGATAGTTAGAACAGTTTAAGGAACGACTAGCTCTTTTGCTGGTAGTTCCAGAGTTTGTTTCCTTCAGCGTGCATCCAGGTGAATGCTGTATGGAGTTGCTTTGCTGTGCTCTGTACTAGTGCTTTTCCTCTGGTATTTTGGACCAAATGCTGCTAAATAAAAAACTAAATTATCTGGCATGGTTTCTGCTTCTATTTTGTTACTGTGCAGTCTCTGTTACAGGGTAGACCAAGCTGGGTTTCCCATTAGAAGTGTTTAAAGACATTTAAGCAAGCACTTCTAGTATAGAGGTTGCATGACTTCCTGTCCAGCTTCTCTAAGTAATTCACATAAGGTACTTAGTACCTAATGTAAGGTTCTTCCATCCAGTGCTAGTCAGTGTTGCGCAACACTGGAGGTTGTGACACTGATAGCTTATACTTATTATCTTTTTTTTTGCAGGAGATGATCTTGGGCCTCACAGATCGATGCCGTTTTTTTGTTAATGATATTGAGGTACCAAAGTTTTTGCCCCTCATTGCATACCCTTTCTCTCTGCCAAAGGCAGCTTTTTGGTTCTGCTCTATAACGCAATAAACTACATCATTTTTCTACAGGTCGCTTCCAACATCACCTCATTTGCAACATACAATGAGTTTTTGTTGGTGACCACCAACTCCCACACCTGTCAGTGCTTCTGCTTGAAGAACATGTCAGCGAAAGGTAAACGCCAGCTCTGACTGCCTGATGCTGGCAGCTCATGGCCATTGTATTGGAACCACAAGATGTCCCCATTTTTCACATCCAAACCTGCTGAATTTGGGTCACTCAGAACAACTGCTTAAGAGATGGAGGAAGAGAGCTGCTTTCAAAAATGTATCAGAGAACAAGGAGCACAGGGAACTGACTTTGTATATCACTTCCTCATCCCAGGGAGCAGGATTTGTCCTGTAGTTGTTGTTGTTTCACTGTTTTCAACAGCTTAGCCCTGCATTCTCTCCCTCCCCTTCACATCCAAAAAAGAAAGCGCTATGTGCTATTTGAAGGAGTGTGGTAGAGAAAGGATCCCAGTAAAAAGAGTTTCTGGTGGCAGCCAGCTATGAGAGGTACGAGCACACTGGAAAACGTAGGATGACAGCTTATTGGTCCTTTACATCTTTCAGTGCTTCTCTCATCTGGTCTGTTGAGCTTTGTGATCCTGTTGTGTTGGTGACATCTCTCTACTTTGTGTACAGCAGTGCCTAGCACTAAAACGTCCTCTTCCTGTCTGTAACCTTTGAAGATCACTCGTGTATTGTTGACTCAGTTGGTCCAGTACGACCTTGCAGGGCCACATAGGAAAACCTGAATGGGGCACTGTGCTGCGGTGTGCCATGGATGCTGATAAATAATGCTGTTTTCAGCCCTTCAGGCTGGCCTGAGCAGTGCTGCTACACCCAACAGTGAGACCCTGCGCAAGGTGGAGCGAGGTTCACGTATCATCACTGTTGTGCCCCAGGACACAAGGGTTGTGCTGCAGGTCAGTGCTCTGCCTCTGTCTCCTCAGGTCTGCTATCAAGGGTTGTAGGGGGCCCGTCTCAGTGGGCAGCTGACCAAACTGCAAACAGCGTGGGCAGTGCTACAAAGCTGCTACCCTGTACTGCTGCAGCACCGTGCCTCACAAAGCTGCCTGGCTGGATACAGAGGGATTTTGAGCATACCTGTGGGGGTTAGGTTCAGCACAGGCAGCTGGGTATGTACAGAGCTGGGAAGGACTATTCAAATTCCTAACATCTGAGCTAGCACAGTGCTATATATTCTGGCCTCTCACAGTGGATTTCAGGCACACCTCTAAGTACTTGCTGTATTTGCTATCAGCTCTCCACTAGCCTTGGCACTAAATTTGTCTGAAGTGCTGAGGTTGCTCTTCAGAACCAGCAGAGGTTCACAGAATGGAGAAGGATGTCATTTGAAAGGCACCTCTGGAGGCATGTAGCCCAACATCCTCCTCAAAACAGGGCTAACCCGAAAGCTTGATCAGACTGCTCTGCGTCTTGCCTAGTTGAGTGGAGTCCAGCCTCCGAAGGAAGGAATGTTTCTGAGCTGAGAAAATTTTCAGATATTTTCCCACAGTCATAGAAATTGCATAACCTTTGGAGTGAAAAAACAGGCCTGTGCACCTGCAAGTAGCAGGCAGGTCTAGAAAATTATCCAGTCCATTGCCTTCAATGTAGGCAGAGTAACTACAAATAGGTAATTGTGGTCATCTCATGTTGCAGATGCCGAGAGGAAATCTGGAGACTATTCACCACCGAGCTCTGGTTCTTGCCCAGATTCGGAAGTGGCTAGACAGGTAAATAGCACTGGTGTGTTCTGATCTTCCCTCCCCTAGTCTGCGCTGTTAGAGGCTGGCTGTCCTGGTTTTGTGCTGGAGAAGGGAGGGAACTAAACTCAGAGGAAGTGACTTCATTAGTGGGAATGAAACTGTTTCTGGGGCTACCAGCTAGAAGTCCAGCTTTCATCAGTTGCAGGTGCCTCTCACTTCACCACTGAAGGGCTTATATGTGTGCTAAGACTGTGCAGGTGGGAGAAATCTTTGTCTGCTCCATTTTCCAGACATCTCAGTCACTTTGTGATGAAGGTTGCTGTTTTTCATGTTTGTTTATCTGTTTAATTGATTTACATTTAAGTTTGAAACAGAAGTTGGTCTAGTGGACCAACTAGATTAAAATTTAGTTCTCTGTTTTAAGGGAGGGAAAAAAATAATGCAAGGCCTGCGTTGCTTCCTCAACCTGGCGTGCTGGTCTGTCCCACTGCAGAGGCTGGCAATGAACAGGATTGACCTTGCACGTTTTTTCTGGAAGGCAATCTACACAGCTAATTACCTATGCTGTTCCCTTCCCAGAGGGTCTGCGCTTACCTCTGGTCAGTTGCCTTTATTTGCAGGTATTTCACCTATCCACTATCTAAACTATCCCACTTGGCTTATTCCTCCAGGCTTATGTTCAAGGAAGCCTTTCAGTGCATGAGAAAGCTGCGAATCAACCTCAATCTTCTCTATGACCACAATCCCAAGGCAAGTATGCCCAGTTCTGTTGTGTTGTTTTCCGTTTCCATCTAGCCTGGAATCCATTGACATTGAACAGTGGTCTCAAAAGAGTAGGTGGTGCTGTCAGTTCTGCGTTGGGCAGAGATGGCTGCTCTGCACTGCTGCATCCTCATGCAGGCAGACTGGATTTAGCATTTCCTTCATCTTGTACATTTGAAGAATGTCTTTGAATTTGTTCTTGTACTTAATGTACTTGTTCAGAGTAATGGTAGTAATGCTGTTGTTCATTTCAGGTATTTCTGGAAAACGCAGAAACCTTTATCAGGCAAATAGATTCTGTGAATTATATCAACTTGTTTTTTACAGAACTGAAGTGAGTATAATTCTGCAAATGGAAGCATGCATGTAATCAGTTGTGGTACCTTATTTTGTCAAAATATTTTCAGCTCTTAAGTTTGGGCTCAAGGAGCCAGAAATCTGGCATGTTAGATCATAAAGACTTGAGTAAGCTCAATAGTTTCAGGGACAGTCAGTGTGTCTTGTTGGGAATTGCAGCTTGCAGGAAGCCATTAGATTTTTCCAGCAAGGGATTAATATATCATCTGACTGCTTTGACTTCTGTTTTGCTGCACAGGGGTAAATGTGAACAGAGAAAGTTTTGTTCCTTCATAAACAGGAGCAAGGCAGCACTGCTTATCTGAAGCCTGAGGCCAAGATAAGATTTTGCTTAGATTGCCAAATCAAGTCCCCTTACTTCTTTCTCAAAGGTTGAGTGACAAGAGGCTTTAGCGCATTGGTAGCTTCAGGACTTCTCAAGCTTGCTGAAGTAAATAATTGTTTAGGAGCTGGAGCTGTCACTTAGGCATTCTGTTTTATTTTCGGTTTTGACCTGACCTTAAATCTTTGTCTAGAAATAAAAGCAAATGGCTAAATTTTCAGAAGTATTCTGTGCTCTGAATAATGGATTTAGGAGAAGACAGCTGTATTCTGAAAATCTTGCCTTCTGATTTTTTGTGCAACTAAAGTAGTTGTTCTGACCAGTTTTTTCCATGCCTGTCTAGGCTGAGAATCAATTGGGATGGATGAGAGATGTCGGAGAGCTTTCTGGTAGTGTGGCAGGTTGTGTGTGTCAGTACTGACTGACATGAGCTATTTTGTTGAGTAGTTATTTTCTGCATGCATTTGTGTTTCTTAATGTTGTTGTCTGTGCTGGGCTATGTGATGAACCATACTGGTATTCGTGCTGTCTGTTTTTATTTAGAGAGGAAGATTTCACGAAGAGTATGTACCCATCTCTGAATGGTAGCAGTAATGCTCAACCATGCCAGTGTCCTGATCAGAAAAAAGTAAACCTCATATGTGATGTGATGAGAGTTGCCATGGAACACATTGACCCTCAAAAGTAAGTATTTTCTTACCATAGCTGAAGGAACCATTAGAGAGATTTCTAGTGAGTCATTTGCAGAAAGCAAATCTGTCCTTAACATCAGTTGTTTTGCTTCAGATCCTCTGAGGTGAGCCTGTGCTCCACAAGACTTATGTAGCCATAGCTTCCATCTGTTGATGATGCTGTCCTGAAAACCACAACATCTACTAATTCCACAGATAGCAAAACAACTTTTTACTAGAAGAATTAAAGTAATAGATGCAGGATGCTTATAAGGGTTTAAGAAATACACTCACTGTATTACTTAACTGTTCTTACAATTAGGAACAGTATGTGTGGCATAGGGGACAGAGACACGTGAGCAAGATTGTCATCTCAGGGAGATGCTGGCTTTTTGGAGCAGCTGGCCTTTCGGAAAGATCTCAGCTGTTATATTTGAAGCTGAGTTACTTTTGTAAACCTTCAGCTGCGCATTTCTGAATGATTAACTTTTTGGTAACTATCCTCCTTGGATGAATCAACAACAGACAAGGATAAAGGGTAGGAAAATAGGATAATAACAGTGGTTAGTGAAGCAGTGTTCAAGCATTGGCAGTTTATATATGAAATAGTGGAAAGAGGTGCAACAGATGTTGGGTTCCTGTTGAACCCTGAAAATTTAGATGCTTTTCAGCAGATGGTTTTGGAAAACAAACCATCCCCTTAGCTGGGAAAGCTATTTTGAAATAGTACACGTGAAATGTGTGAAAGTGGAAATAACCTCCTAGAAAGCTTTCCTTTTATATAAAGACCACCTTCATGACAAATTTGATTTGGAAAACTGTGTCCAGCTATCTGAGCTCCCAGAGAGATGTTTTATCTCTCCATTATGCTAGCTGGCATGATAACAAAGCTCATTCTACTCAAAACGCACCTCCAGTCTTGTGACATGCTGAGTAGAAAAACCTTTCTGGTATATTCTGTTCTCTTCCCGTTTTTCCTGCGTTCCTTTAAAAAGATTGAAATACCTGAGTAGTAGTTGGTTTTGTTTTTTTTTACTAAAATGTAAATTAGGACTTGCACAATGTGTGCTAAAATAGGAATAAGCAGTGTTTCTGCCTTCTTGCTTTTTCATTTACTGCTTCTTTTTTCTTCAGATACTGCCTGTCAATACTGACAGCGCATGTAAAGAAGAGTCCTCCAGAACTGGAAATTGCTCTCCAGAAGGTTCACGATCTTCGAGGTGTTGTATCAGGAACTCAAAAGTTTTGAAAATGGGTGGTTTGCAGGAGCTTTCATTGTTAGCATGGTTCACCCTGAAAATTATTTTAAGATGGCTGTTCACGGAGTCAGCCAGAAAATAGAAATGTACTTGAAACTTGTGTATTAATGGAACAGCAGCCTATTAGCTAAGATACACTGCTGTACATGCCCTCAGCTCATCCTTTAATCTAGGTGTGTCAACAGACAGCCCAGAGTTAGAGCTGTTCTCTCTTTCAAGTCAGAACTCTGGTTATCCCAGCATGGAATAGGAAGTTCCCATTCTGGGGCCTGCTATCTCGAACTGGCAAACTTTGCGTTTACTCTGTGCTGATACTTCTGACTTGTCACTGTTGCACACGTCACAAGTTAACTATGCTTAGACTGTCCTTGAAGTTCTCCAGGAAAGGCAAAGTAACTTCACCTGCAAGACAGAACAATCCATTAGTTCGGTGGTCCCTATCCAGTGTCAAGAATGTGCTTAATAATGCATGCCTTCCTTACAGCAGGGTTCCACTGCTGGTGGTGTAACTGATAGTATGCTTCTTTATCTTGTTACAGAAAGCATTACTCCAGATGTCAAAGCTGTGAGTGCAGAAGAAGCACTGAAGTACCTGCTTTTCCTTGTGGATGTCAATGAATTGTATGATTATGCCTTGGGGATGTATGACTTTGATTTAGTCATCATGGTGGCCGAAAAGTCTCAAAAGGTCTTGGCTTATAGTTCCAGCCAAGGAACTACTTTTCTTCTTTCCCAGAGTTTCTTTGTTGTTTGTGGATCAGCCCACATGTTTTGTTGGTCATAGCTCTCCACCCAGGCAGGATTTCAGTTGCTCGGAAGTCCTGTATGTGGTTGGTGCTGGGATGGTGGTATATCTCTGCATCCCTTAGTAATTCCTGAGCACAGCTTTGGAAACTTGCTTGTGCTCAAGGTGAAATAGGACTTTTCTAGAGCAACACAGCAAGGTAGCTCTGAGGAAGGGAGGGACTGTGGTCTGAAGTGTTATAACCGCATGCCTTGCGTTAGCAGTTCTGTACTCTTTTGATTCTTGCTTATTTGGTGGTGGCCACAATAATAGTGTGTATCTTCCAGCAGGTTTAATTTGAAATCTGAATGCTCATCAGGATCTTCAGGGTTTCCTAATGTTACAGCAAAGCCTGATGACCATCAATTAAAACACCCTATTCATTTTAACAGGTTTTATGACCTTTGGTGTGGGGGAAGTTGATCAGCTTTACAGCTGCAAATTTATACATGATAATAGCTAATAGAAGCAATATTTGGTATGATACATAGCCTTGAATTTTAAATGTCACCAGCCTTTAGGTGCTGAAGTCCATGTGGGAGCCTCGTAATTTAAGTTAGTCATTCCTGGGAAGAGTACATGTAGAGAATTGATTCTTAAAGATGGCTTAAATTTTTAAAAAAAAAATAAAAAAGCCTTTTTAATGTATTATTATACAATTTTAAATGTGGGACTGTCTGTTGGTGAAGATGGGGACAAATATGGATATTACCAGGTTAGCTCAACTGCAGTTTTTATTATTCTTTGTAGGACCCAAAAGAATACTTGCCCTTCTTAAATACCCTCCGGAAAATGGAAACCAATTATCAGCGATATACAATAGACAGACACTTGAAGAGATACACGAAAGCTCTTGGGCACCTCAGCAAATGTGGTAGGTGTCCTGCATACCCAGTGTCTCTAAGGAGAAATTCTGCAGTGAAACATTTCCATTTTGGAGAGCCTTTGTGGGGAAATAGCTGAAGAAAGAGAAGGATTGCGCAAGGTCATCTTCCCTCCCAGTAGTGCATGGTTAACATACTTACTTCTGCTACATGTTTTTTATAGTGTTGCTTAGCACAGGGAGAATGTTTACTCTCATCATGAAGTGTGAGTCTTGTTTTGTTCCTGTTGTAGGTGACTTGTCCGCAGTTAATACTGCTGGCAAAAGTGGAGCAAACCTCAAGGAAGTGAACACTGATTTTACAGTAGTACAATAGATGCTTTGTGCTCTTTCACCCAAGCACCTCTAGTTTCTTCCTAACGCAATGAACCCAGTCTGGCTGGGAGCAATGAGAGCCATGTGCTTTCTCTTGTTACTGTGAAAAATAAATTATTTCTGCAGGTCCTGAACACTTCTCTGAATTTCTGAACTTGGTGCAGGATCAGAATCAGTATTGTGAAGCCTTGAAGCTGTACCCCTCTAGCAGTCAGGAGTACAAGGTGTGTAAGTAGGTGACACTGCAGCATGCAAGTTCTTTATTCTCTCACACATGTGTTTGCACGTCGTTTGCACATTGAGTGAGGGAGGGAATGAGACAGCAGCTGCCTGCATTCAGGTTCTGCAGGTCATTGCTATTCCTGTGTTGTCTGAGACCCTCCTCTGAGATAATAGCTGGAATGACTCTCAGCACTGACCCTGCGAGGTCTGGTCATCAAAGGAGTGGCTGTTACTTCTTTGATCATGTGGCCAGGAGAGCACCTGGGAGTCCAGTTACTGCTGCACTCGTGGTATGCTGGAGAACTCCCGTTACCACAGAAAGACTTTTCTTCCTCTCTTGACCTTTTTGATACCAGCTTTCTGTCTGGCACTTGCAGATTATGTGGGGACCTTTGTTATCGTTAAACTATTCAGAAGAGTGCTATAGAGCTTGGAGCACTTGCAGATGTGCTGTTTCCTAGCATGTAGTGTCCCTTGTTGGTTTCAGTATTACTGAAGAGCTTTAGCTTGCCCAAGCCTGAGGTAAAACGTAAATGAAGGTATTTAATATAATTTCATTTAGGTATTGTAAATACACAACACACAAGCCTTTGTAAAAGAAGTAGATCAAGTAGTAATAGGGGATATTCAGAAACTCCTGTTTGCAGCACAATGAAAGTAGAAGGGACCCGTTCCTCATGTGGGAAGTCTGTTCCTAACTCTGGCTCACTGGGAATGGTTCTTTTTTCTTCTGCATTCTTTCAGTCAAATCCACCCGCCCCTTCTTGATGGAGACTGTGAGCTTTGAATAGCATAGTGATCTCAGGGTATTGATTTACAGCAGCTTGTGCCTATAGAGTTGTAGGGCTTTCATCCTCCCTTGTGCCAGTGTTTGACTCCTGGAGTATGTTGGTTCGGGGAGACATTCTAACAACCGCTCATGTGAGTAGGGAAGAAGGGGCTGATTTCCTGCAATATGTAGTTTACCCAGCTTTTGGCTTTGTGAGTTAGGTACCTCCCCATGTCTTTTGCTTTAGCTCTGTGAAATGTCTCTATATGCTAATCAGCCCTTGGCTTGATAAAAAGTTCAGAATGGGGTAGGAATATTGTGCCTGGAGGTTCCTTGAGGGAGGGAGAAATAGGCTTTTGTAGATGGGCACTTAATTTCTACTAACGGAGGAATGCTACTGACTCTACATGTCATTTCTTATTTTTCTTTTGTCCCTTTCTTGCAGGATATCAGCGATGCATATGGGGAGTACTTGATTCAGAAGCAGCTATATGAACAGGCTGCATTGGTATTTGCTCGTGCTGGCATCTTTACAAAAGCGCTTGATGCTTTTCAGAGCAGTGGTAGCTGGCAGCAAGCCCTGTGCGTGGCGTCACGGCTTGGTTACACAAAGGATAAGCTGTCCAGCCTAGCACAGAGCATGGCAGGTAGGCCTTGAGATCAAGTGTGCAGAGCGAAACTGGCTGCTGCTATTGTTGGTTCATTTTGACTTTCCCTGAAGTTTAGCAAAAATCTCAGTCTTCAGTAGCCTTTTTCTTAAAGGGAAAACAAAGATCGTATGTTTTCCAAGGGTTTGGGCAATTGAACATCACTATTGTTTCTCAAAGGAACGAAAAGATGCTGGAGCTGAGCTGGTAGGCACTCAGGAATTGCCAAGCTAGCTGTGGCCTTGGCTGCCCCATGCTGATTGCTTCTTGTGCTTTTTCCTTGCAACCAGTTGCCAAACTGCTATTCCAAATTGTTTCCTTGGTTAACCTCAGGGAATGGAGATTCTTGGAACTGACATGACTGTGGCCTCTAGACATGATTGACATAAGTACTCTGCCTAGTCACAGACCTTGATGGCTATTGGATAATTCAGAGTTCTGTGAATTATTCTGTGAAAATTCATGTTTTCTCCTTGAAGGCTGCTAGCAGCTATGACTAACTTATCTGTGTAAAGCTACGTGCTGTTCTACTGCTGGAGAAAAAGATAGCTGGCGTAAGAATATGTGCTCACTAGGACATATCAGACTGCACATGGGAGATGTGTTCTGGACGTGGCGTGTATTTCAGCAAGAGAAGTGGAGCATCATTCTGACTTTTGCCTTACTCAGAGACAGAGTTTATGAAGGGCCCACTTACATAGTAGGAACGTGGTTCCTGGAAGTGTAGTCTTCCAGAGTTGGATATTCTAGTATTTTCTTTTTCTGTCATTTAATGTGATTTGGATCCTTCATGTCTTGCCTTTAACACTTTTTCTGGTGCCCCTCTTAAATCACAACTGTAGTTTAGCAAAATGAGCAGACACAAACTGTCTTGGACGAGATTGCTTTGCTTAGGTAATATTTTTTTTTCTGGTGTTACGTACCACTTGCTCTCTTACCTTGCATCCTAGGATATGAACCAGTGCCAAAGCTGGTTGTGACCTCTAGGGGACTAGAAGCCCTGAATCCCACAAGCTTAGTGGTTGCTGTCCATACCACAGAGAGCAGGTGGCAAAGTGCTCCGTGCAGATAGCAAGGCTGCAGTACACTGAAGCTTTTATAAAAGGTTTCTTTTTTACATCATGGCCCCCTCAGCTTAAGAGACTCTTCACTATTTTTGATTTAAACTTGGGGAAAACATTCTTCAGCAGGTCTTGAGGGATGGGCACCAGCAATTTCATAAGCAAACGGCTGATGATGATGAAAGTTAATGAATTCTTGGCATCAGGCAGCCCTTCTTCCTACCTGCCCACACACTTACTGAATCTGTCCAGTAAAAAGTGCTTCAATGAGTGGGGTTTTCCTCTACTTTTGTTGTTTAGTAGCACAAAAATCCAGCTGCTTCTGAAAATCTGAACTCTACCTTTTCTTGTAGGAAAACTAGTTGATCAGAGAAAGTATGCAGAGGCAGCCATACTCCTGGAGCAGTATACTCAGGTAATGTAATTACTCTTCTGTCTGTGCCCCAGTGATATCCTGTATCAGAGGTAATCCATCTGTGTTTTCTCTTTTCCTGGGCCACATGTGACTCCGTGCGTGCTGACAGCAAAACAGTCTGTGCCATGGGCTCTCTTGGGGAAGGCAGAGCAGGTCCAGCAGATGCAGTGAGCAGGGTGTGGGTGAATGCTGTGTCCCTGAGTTTTTCCACTCATGAAGCTGCCTCTGCTTTGGTATGAGAAGCTTTTGTCTCAGAGAGCTGAAGCATAAGGACTGGAGTAAAGAAGACAGCTCCAGAGAAGTAGCATAGTTTGTGTTTGGTTTTTTTTCTTAATGTCAGCACTTCAAAGTAGCTGGCACAGTAGTGTTTTCCTGTCCTGACTGTGGTGTTGCTTCATAGAAATGTGCATCTGAATAGATGCTACCTGAATGTGTATTACTAGCATCAGTAGCAGTACACTGTTGCTCTTTCTTTCTAGGACTATGAAGAGGCTGTTATCCTGCTCTTAGAAGGGGCACTCTGGGAAGAGGCTTTAAGACTGGTAAGACATTTCAGAGCACAATAACAAGAGTGGAACTATTTCTTTAGTGTGCAAGAACAGAGGGATGGGATCTGTGTTAGATCTTAAATAATACCTTGTTTCCTCTCCCTGATCCAGATTCACAAGTATGATAGACTGGATATCTTGGAGACCAACTTCAAACCTGCTATTCTGGAAGGTGAATCTGCAAGAATCGGAGACTTCTCTATGCTATAGAGGCTGAAGAAGGTCTTTACTGGCTCTGTGGGTAGTCACAGCACTCCAATACTGGAAGCTGTATAGAAGAATGCTTTGATTCTGCCTAACTGATGCTGCCCACTTAGCTGCATCTGGCTATACTCAATGCAGCTTGAAGCCCTGCAGTGTCATGGGCTCTTTTTAGCTTAGTCAAGCTCCTTTTGAGCTTTTCCAAACCTCACAGTCACAAACTGCAGAGAGGTCTGTGTCTGTATGTCCATGAAAAGCAGGGGACAGTCCTTGTTCCAGAGTACATGTGGTAGCAGAGCTATGGACTAAGAGAATGGCTGGCTGTCTTACAAGCTTTTTTGAGTAGGTTTTTTTAAATATGATTTGATACCTGTATTCTCCTTTCCATCCAGGAAGGGTGGTTGGTTACTATTGGTTGTTTTTCCCTTTCATGCTATGGGCAGTAGGCTTTATGAGTCGAGGGATTTTTGTCTTTAATTTGAACCTAAGTAATGTAAAGAGATTTGACCAGAGAGCTTTCTGCTCTCCCTGTGTCAGAAACAGACTCTTGTTCTAGAAAATGCTTGTCTGGCAGGTTAATTCACTCTGCATCCAAGTGCACCTGGCTTGGTGGGCTCCTGTATTATAAGCTTTGAATTTCCTTGCGCTTGAGTCCTTTTCTGTGCTTTGCACCTTACTTCTGAGTTTGAAACACTGTGCTCCTTCAGACTTCTTGTGTTAAAAAAAAAAAATGCTCTTCTGGTTCTCTTGCACTAATTTTCACATTCTGATTTTCTTAATGAGCAGCTCAGAAAAGTCAGATGATCTTCCTAGATTCTCAGAAAACAGCATTTCTTCGCCATAAGAGTCGCCTGCAAGTGGTCCGAGAGCTGAAGGAGAAGGCTTGTGAGAGCCTGCAGGGTTGGTATTGAAATGCATATGATTTTCTCTGCATAAGTAACCATGATCATCTTTATGGTTTCCATTTGCCCTGGAGGAGCTATGCTGTCTTCTATCTCCAGTGGTACCTACAAGAGTAGAACAGCATTCTTCTCGCCCCCTCCTCACATCATACTTGGACTGCAGTTGTTTGACCTTGCTCATTCTGTAAAGACAGCTTTATTTTCAGTGCTGTCTGTGTCACAGCTTTCATGGGATCAAAATGCACCTTAAAGCTCTTCAGAATGACACAGCATTGTCTCCACAGTGACAGCTTGCCTGTGTCAGTGCCCAGCATGTCTTTTGTGCTGAGTAGTTACTATGCCTATTCACCTGCCAGCTCACACAGGCTCAGGGAAGCTTTATGAAAGCAAAATGCTTTGTCCTGGTCCAGATTTGCTCCACTGACATTGTCATCTCTCTTATTGTGCTGTTTAATATCACAGTCCTCACCAGCACAGAGGAACAGTGTTCTTTTCACAATTGGTGTTTCTTCTTGTGTGCTGTTTGAGTGGGACTGCGAGCTGTAAGGCTCCAAAACGCCAGCAGGTAGAATGCCCAAGCTGCATCTCAGCAAGCTACATAGATTACCCTGAGAGAAAGCTTGGAATAACCGTGACCTTTTTCTATACTATGATTGTTGTTAAAATGTTTTGCAGATTATGAAATGCCAAATTGCCCAGAATTGGATCTTTTCTCTGAAACCAGCAGTGTTGTGACAGCCAGCGACATGAGCAGCAAATATTCACACAGCAATTCAAGAATATCCACGTAGGTATCTGCCTCCAAATTAGGTAGTGGCTACCCTGGCATTAGCATTTGGGAGGGCAGCTTGCTCATGCTTGGCATGCTCCTCCTCGCAGCTGTGCGTGCCTTGGAGCAGCTTTAATTACAGGCATTTCATGGTTATTTTAACTCTTACTGGGAGGGAGAGAGCAGAAAATGCCAGAAGCTACTAGTGCAACAGGAACTGAGTGCCCAGCGGAGGAGCTGTGAACACAGACTCTCGTCAGGAGCTGACTCTGTGAGTGTCGGGCGTGTTGCCAGAATAGCTGCTGGAGGAAGCTTGACAGAATATGCGCAGAGCTCCTCAAACATTAACAGCTTGCATGTGTGGCTTGTGCTTTGTCCTAGGTTTTGCACTTGATGGGTGGGGGTTGCTGATAAATCTCATACCAATGTCTTCCCACAGTGGGCGTCTGTGTTTCTTTTGAGTGCTCTCAAGAATGTGAGCTGCATTATGGGGTGGGGTGCATTAGAGGCCAGTGTAGTCTGTGGGACTGCTTCTGAATTCCCTAGCTGAAACGTGGAAAAATACAGCTGTGGGAAAAGTGTGGACTTTTTGTGCCCCAGTTGAAGAGAATGCAACCTTAGCGTTCAGCATACATGTGTCAGAGTGAGCTGATCATTTGTGGACATTATGCAATTAGTACTGGCCTGTGATTAGAAGTTGGTTTCCTGTCATAGTACAAAGGAGCTGAGCTGTATTAAGCAGAAATGAAATTGTGCGCAGGCATCACAGATCGTGGCACCAAATTGTTTTAAATGGAGCTCAGATTTGCCTGATAGTGACTGCTGACAGACAGTTTACCCTATTTTGTGCTTAGATGCTTTAACCTTGCTGGAACACAGAGCAGTCCTTTCTGTAGTAAAGAAGCAGACCAACTACTGACTTGTGTTTCAGACCACTAAGCATATTGGTTGGGTAGCATTGAAAACATTCACGCAAAGGTACATAAGCTTACATGCAGTCCCTTCTAACTGGAGAGAGTAAGGACTTAAGTAACACGTTTCATGCCCACTGTTGATGTTCCTTCAGACTTACCCTCTTACAGCTAATCCTGTTGTGCACACTGTAACTAAGCATCCTCCTTTTCCAGGCGGTCCTCAAAGAACCGGCGGAAGGCTGAGCGCAAGAGATACAGCTTGAAGGAGGGGAGTCCTTTTGAAGATATGGCCCTTCTGGAAGTCCTGGGAGAAAACGTTCGTGCTGTTGAGACTGTGAAGGGTACGGCACTTGATGATCTTAATGCACTCTGCAGCTTCTGAGGACAGCTGAGGCAGTGTGCCCCTTCTTGTTCTTAATGAGTGTGATGGCGAGAGATGGTCCATAAGACCATCCGTGTTGGACCTGATTTAGTTCATCTGCCTCTGAGCCTGGAAAAACATGTAATAATGTGAGCTTTCCGCATTTGAAGTTTGGGAGCAGAGAAGTGAGACCTTGTCAGTTCTGTGAGAGACTTGTCTCACATTTGTGCTCAGGTACTGTGTGGGCTGAGTAGGGACAGAACCAGTTCTCAATTGCTGCTCCCCTTCCTGTGCCCTGTTAGCAGAGAAATAGAGCTGCTTACTTAGCATACCTGCATTAATTGCTCTTGCTTGTGCTTCTGTTCTCTCCTGCAGGAGACATACACATCCTTCTGAAGCAGCTTGTGCTGTTTGGTTATGATGAGCAAGCTGGGGTGCTGCAACAAGTCCTAGAAGAGGTTTTGCAGTTGATGGAGACCTCGATCCCAGAAATCTGGACTCCAGACCTGCAGCAGAGCTCTGTCAGCTCGGTCTGTGCCCACCCACAATACCCATCATGCCTGACATACAATATCAAGTATTTAGCAGTGTTTTGCATTCACCAGCAAAGAGTGCAGAATCCTTTTGCTTTGCAGATCTGTTTTTTTTTTCTGTAGAGGCAAAATAGATACTCTGCAGTACCTACCAAGTCAGTACACTCTAGGTGTGTACAACAGGTATAGCCCACTGTTTCCCTTGCACTGAATGCCACATTGGACAGGATGAGGTCTCATAAAGCTTGTGTTACCTTGTCCTAGTGGTGACTTCTTTTCGTAAGCTCTATCTTAAGCAATTTGTAAAACATAGGAACGTTGTTTTCTCTTTTAGGCCTGACAGTTGAAGTGTTAGCATAGCTTATATGTACTGGAGTAGTGTTGTCCAACCTGGTGTTGTGAAGTGAAATGCTAGCAGACTGGTCAATTTAGTCTGGACCAGTATATGATAAGGAATATATTGCAAAAAGAAGGGTTATGTCAGGCTTCTGTTTCCTTTACACAGTATAAGGAGATCACTAGCACTGCACTTAGTTCCCTTCCAGAGTAAAAGTCTTTATTTCTAATAAGTAGTTTCTGAGCACTGATGGTGAACACAAGATATTCCCCAGTATCGTCTCCTTAACTACTGATTAGCAAGACTCTAAGGAGAAATTAAAACTGTTCTATATGATGGGGAGCTGAGACTCTCAAATTAACTTTAAATATTGCTGTCGCTGTAATGAAATTAGTCCTGCTAAGTCGTGACACTTACACTGCTGTCAAAAAGTAGGTGCTGGGATAATGGTTCTGTGTCCTGAGAAGCTGTCCGAAAGCAGTTCCCTCTTTCTGCCTCTGTGTTAATTTATTCTGAGGCATTGCTGGGCTTTGGTCACATATTCCTGGTCGCTTTGTACTGTGAGGTCTCCTGCAGGCAGTGCCTTCTGATTTTGGATACTAACAGCAGAGTTTCCTTTGTAGGTATCCCTGCTCTTAGCCTTGCTTTGTGCAGGTTGGAACATGGGTATTGCTTCTTCATACAGGTCCTGGGACCCAATTCAACTGCAAACAGCATTATGGCTGCCTATCAGCAGAAGAGGATGATAAAGCCTGTTGTACAAGGTTAGTTGAAGCTGTGAGTGGGTGTGAAATGTCAGTGAGGTCAGCAGGGTTTGAGGCTCTCGAAGCATTGCTACTTGCCAACAGTTGTAGCATTTATGCAGTTGTAGGAGTTTCTTGCTTTTCGTTATGGTGTACCCTCCCTCCTTGTGGCAAGTGAGAAACCTTAATAAGGTTTTATTTGCTCTGAAGTCCTGTGCTAAAAGGACTGTCTGAATTGTACTCCTGGCTTCCTGTCTGTGTAGTGTCTGTCTGTTGTGAGGGAATTGGCAGTCTGAGTTCTTAGAGAATGTGTTAGATAATTCTGCTTGTAACTTACCAGCTGAATTTTTCTATTGGCTTTGTCAGCCAGGCCAGGCTCTTGGCCAGGCCAGGCTACAGTCTGTTGTGGTGCTTTGCCATCTTGAAATCCTTGCAGCTAATACAAACTTAGGGCTGAGAGACATAGCAAGTGCTGGTCCCATCTCCCCTCTGTTTTCCCTCTTCCCCACTAGTCCTGGAATTGCCTGGAGAAATATTTTAATGAACCTCTAGATGCAACGTGCCTATTGCCACTTGCCAGGACTGGCTCCGTAGAAAACCTTGTGCCTCTTGTTCGCACTTAACAGATACAGCTAGCTGTTGTGTGTGATGTCCCAGCTATTGGTGTATGAACGGGGTTTTGCTCTCTGACATTGATTGTTGCCTCCTCATTTTGAACGGTAACGCATAATGGTGAGGGGCTTGATTTGCCCCAGAGCTTGATTTCTGTAAGCAGTTCTGCTGGGGGCACTCTTCTGAGTAGGCTGGTGATCAGTCACTAAAAGGAAATGCTGTGTGTCAGAGACTTCTCAGTGTCTTTTGGTAGAAAGAAAAGCAAGTAAGTAGTTGACAGCTCCTGAAGAAACCATATTGCTGTTACGCTTGGTTCTGACACTTGTCCTGTTTGCCTTTCAGATCCAGAATTACTTGTGGCACCAAAACTCAATAAAAATCTACAGTGGAAACTGCATCTTCTCCAATAACTAAAATCCAAGGCATCCCAGTGGACTCTGAACTGTAACTTTTCATGTAATCTCATTACATCTTTACAGAAACCATTGTTGTCCTGGTGTTTCTGATACACCATTCTTAGGGCTGTTGCAAGTGAAGGGTCCCTCCACCTGATGCAGCTGTGACTGTGACCTGATATGGCATTGTGCTAACGAGGACAGACACTGATATCCCATTGCAGAGGTGGGACGTGAGGTTGGGGAGTAACAGGATCTGCAGCTGTGGATGCTGCTGGTTGAATCCAACATCTCCCACCACTGTTCCCTCCCTTCTGGATGAAGCAACCCCACCAGTGTTGGATGGGCTATTTTCTCTGCCATCACTCCCTCCCGTGGATGGTACATGCCATGATGACAGGTCACATTTTAAGGTGTTGAGCCTGGTTTAGAGATCTCACCAGTAAGTCTATACCAATAGGAAATTCATGCTAAATTGCTAAACAAATTAGTTGTGTTTTCTCTGTTGAAGCTGGATGTTGGTAATACCAGATTTTCACCAGAATTGCTTTGTTACATCGGAGAGAACCGTGAAGTACCAACAGCCAGTTGTGCCCTAAAGCGTGTCCATTCGCACCAGGGAGATCTTGGGTAGAGGGAAACTTAAATAAAAGCAGGGGGGAAGGGGTGGGGGGTGTCAGTGTCACACACTGCTGAGTAATACTACACTAATCTCAGTTTAAAGATCACCTAATGCTGCCGTATAACACTGGCAGATCAGGAGCTGTACCCTGATTGTGCTGTGTGCTATTGCAGAACTGTTTCAGCTGGAAACTGATCAAATCTCATACCTGAGAATTAGGTTTTACCCCAGAATACTTCTGCAATCTGACTCAAGAAGTAACAGTGGTAGACTTGGGAGCAGAGGGAGGGGACAAGCTCTGGAGGCGAGGCTGGAAACCCTTTTCAGTGGTTGCAGCCCCTTTCTCCCTCCGTTAATTTTGGCCTGGCAGCTGCTGTGTCCAATGCAAGCCATTTCAGTTAGGTGCTGTGGAAAAATGCCAGCACAAACAAGGCACTTCCTGTCTGTTGGAGGTCTCTAATGACACAGCAGTGGGCTTGTGCTCTCACTGCACAGCATTAGCATGTGTCTAGTGCTACGGATCGTCATTTTTGTCGTGCAAAAACTCCATGGTACTGGGATGGCCTGGTGGGCTTGCACTGTATGTGCTGTGCAGGCTTGGGGTTGTTGGAGTGAAGTGGGGTGAAACAATCCTTTATCAGTGTTGCATGAAGCATTGGAGTGGTCTTATTTCCAGCTGTTCTGAGTTACATGGCCCATTCTGGGTGGCGTGGGGATGGCTTAAGCCTGTTGTCAAGTGCTGTGACTATCCTGGAAAGATATTCTCCAAGAGTAGGGTCTTGAGATGGCAAAACACATGAAAGGCTGCACAGGGTGGGAGTGTTTTACTGGATCTGGGTCTTCCAAATGGTAGCAGAACATAGTCCAAGGTGAAATACAGAAGCCATCTCTCGTATCTGGAGAAAGGGGTGATGAGGGAGTCTAATCCTCTCCAGGGTATGGAGGGCTCTGGCCCTGCAACTGGAATGCAACACTGGCACCACTAATTCCTGACATTCCTAAATCTGATGCCAGGAAATGCTGATGCCTTGTGCAGCCTAACCTATAGTCTAGAAAGAGATTCCCTCTTTAAAAAAATCCAAGAAAGGGTAGAACTACTGGTGGCTTACTGAGGATTCATGCTTGTGCCTAAACACAACAGTTCCTTTATGTATATGGGTTCTTCTCTTTTCAAAGCTGAAGACCTCTGGTCTTAGGCATATTTTCCTGTTCTTTCTCAGGGCAAAACCACTTTTAAGTCTGCCGCCCCAGTGGAAGGCCAGTTTTCTAAATCATTCATATGGTAAATTCATCACTGAACTCCATTGTCTTCCCCTACCCCTCTCCCTCCTGAGTGAACTTTGACTAAGGAGCAGTAGAGCTGGAAGCAGCACCTGGTGTCCCCAGCGTCAAGGGGGAATGTCCTGCCTCCTGCTTCCTCCTTCTGCAGGTGCTGAACCTTGGCTTCTTTTCAGCAGCCGCCAGGACTCTGCTTTCCCTTGATTTCTACTAGGATGTTCTTCTGCTTTCTTAGTGGTGGATGTCATCTTGAAATATATTCTGCCTTAGCTGCTGTCTTTACAGACGTGTTGAATTTCCTCTTCGGAGTTCTGTGGAGGCTCGTACAAACATGCAGTTATCAGGAACTGAAGTAAGCCATTAATACAGAAATAGGGAGTTAACTTAAGGAATGTCCCAATTTCTGAGCAAATGTGGCTGTGTGGAAGCCTGCTTTTCTCATTAGAGTAGAAGTTTGTCACCTGTCTGCTGTCTAGCTTTATTAAATACAAAATACAAAAGAAAAGAACTATTTCAGGCACACAATATCACAAAAGTAACAGCTCCAGCAGAAATCTGAGTTACAGCATGGGGGAGAAGGGGTGTGCTCTTGAATTGATTCAGGTACCCTTTGTCAACACTGGTCATTCTAAGGAACACCATGTCATCCTCAGAAGCACTTCTTAAAAATGCAGGAGGGACCATGTTCTTCATATTCACTGCTGTAAACCCAGAGCTCCTGGAAAGAGTGGAGTGAGGCCAGAATAGACCCACCAATCCACACAGAAGACTTTCTTTGAGGGGACGCAGCTATGATGAGGTTGTCACTGGGGCACATCCTGGCCAGTTCCATCTGGAAGCGGTCAGCAAAGCCCTCCATCATAGTACTGCCCCCACACAGCAGGATATTTCTCAGCATTTTTTTGTTGATGTCACCATCACATTTCTGGAGGCAGGCAAGTGTCAGCTGCAAAAGCCCTGGCTGCTGTGAGCCAAGTAAGGCTGGTTTGAAGAGCACTTCAGCACAAAGGAATCTCTCCTTGCCTACAGTGACAAGGTGTCGATCCGGCAGCTCATAATTCATTTGTTGGCTTTGAACGGGCAAACTCAAGTCCTTTCTAAGGTTCAGAGAAGTGTAACAACACTTCTCTTTGAGATCTTGTATGATGTTTAGCTGGTGTTCTGTGAACACGTTTCCAGACTCATTTAGTAACTTCATGAGGTAACGTGTGATGTCCAAGCCAGCATAATCTACTTTCCTGGTGATGCTACGTATAACATAACCTTCATAGACAGGAACAACATGTGAAGCACCATGGCCACTTTCCACCACGAGAGCTGAGGTTTTTCCATAAGAGTACATGGATAAACAGGACTGGTAGGCAGTGTGGATGGCAGGCACGTGAAGTCCTTCAAACATCATCTCAGCATATCTCTCCTTGTCAGCAGTGGTACACAGGGGAGGCACTGACACCAGAACAGCATGGTCCTCTGGCTGAATCTTCATCTCCCTCTGGAAAATAAACTCCAAAGTATCTTGGACACAGTTCCAGTCCACGACTACGCCATGTCTTATTGGGCTGATGAGTGTTAAGGGTACGCTGCTGTTCTGAAGGTCTCTTCCAATAAAGGTTTCTTTTTGATTGCGCCCAGCCTCACCCATGGGCTTACCAACTGTAGATGAAACAATGTGGGAAGGACACGGGTCCCCTCCAAAGCCACACTTGAAGTAACCTGTGCCAATGTCTACGACTACCGCTTTAGTTCCCTTCATGGCCTGGAGGCTGCCCTTGGTCACAGGTATGTGGCTGTTCCTTGTAGGCTTCAAACAGCTCGCACACGCTGCTGCCGTTCTTGCAGACCTTTCCTGAACAGCTGTGACTTCATTTGGTGAGGCTGGACGTGCTTCTCAGTAGCATTGCCCTGCCACCACTCCACCTGGGGCCAGCGCAAGCAGCAGACCTGTGCCTGGAGCCCTGGTGGCAGTGGTTCTACTGATGCCAGTGGCTTATGACATCATACGTAGGCCTGCCCCTCAGGAACCAGTGCTCCGATGCAAGTGTGCAACCATCATGACTTAGACAGTTGTGTGCCATTTTTGTGTAGATGGATTGCAGGTCTTTGTTCTTCTCTTTGACCTGCTCTGAGAGGTTCCCCAGATGCCATGAGCCGTGGGGCATAAACAGTGCGTTTAACTGCAACGCCATGTGGCTTTCCTTTCTGGCCTGCCTCTGCCACGTGAGGAAGAGCACGGTTCTCCACCATTTGCCATTGCTGTTGGTCCAGAATAGTTCCTGTTGCTAAGGTCTAGCACTGCTGTACTGCTGGGGCCAAGTGAAGCCCTAGTTTAACTGTCAAGAGTGAATCCCTAGACTGGATGGGCTTTTCTCATTGTTTTGTTTTTTTTTTAAGTTTTGCTTTCTAAATTAAGGCATAATATTACTAGTGTCAGCAAAATCCAAAATGTGACTGGTGTTTGAATTCAGGCCACAGCCAAACCCTCACCCTTCCTGTCCCCCATTCCACTATAGGAATGTCTTTGTTCTTTTCCAGCAGCAACAGGCCACTAATCACCCCACCAGTGTATAGTAACACGCTGCTGCATAGAGGCATGGAAGGACACCCTCTCCCCACAGAATACGTTATCAAGAGTTACACAGCATTTTCCTAGGATAAAAGCTCTGTGTGCTCTTTTACTGAAAGCCGTTTCACCCAGAGGGCACATTAGTTAACAACCAAAGCTGGGCTTAGGATGAGACGGAACCCTACAAACCAGTTCTGGACCCAGAAACAGGTTTTTATTACTACCACTCTGCTGCCTATCTGGGAGTTCACATCTTGATGACCATCAAATGATAGCAGCTCACCAAAATCCTGATGTGGAGAAACAAAGCAGCATTAAACCACACAATTTCTGTACCAGCCTCAACATAGGCACCCAAGCAACAGCCAACCTTGATAGTTCATTGCCCTGGAGAACAGTAGAGCTGGTCATTGCATAGTATACATGTGGTTTTATATACACTAAAAAATCATTAAATACATTCTTGTACATGACAGAGCTAGGCTGTCCCTCTTAGAGCCTGTGCAGCAACTACCCTGGCAGCCTGGCGGGGGGCAATGCCCGCTCCACAGCCACGGGGATGTTCAGCAGCACTCAGTGTTCAACCATGCTGTGGCACAGCAAAGGGGGGACGCTGCAGATGATTGATGCTCCTTCCCATACACTCGCAGTACATTCCTTCGACAGTTTTGCTGTCAGCCACACCAGCCTCTGCAACGTTACCACTTAAGAGAAACTTCAGAGAAAGACCCCTAAATCATTGTTTCTTTCCTTTTTCAGTAGAAACCTATACCTGCACTCAATGCCTCAGCTTCTGAATTAAAATAAATCCTTTCATCCAAAAAACCACTTCTTCCAAACTTCAGTTCGTGTACAGATTAGTGTGGTAGTACCACAACAAAGCTGCAAACACACCTTCAATTTCACAAGTCACTTTATTTTGTTGTGGGTTTGTGGGTGTTTTTTTGTCTAACCTATTACAAAGTTAATACACTTCTTTTTGCCACATTACATTTGTCATTCCAGTTAACAAAAAAACCTCCATGTCCGCTAACATTTCAAGGTCTTTGTTTTAGCCTGAAATCTGAAGACAGGTTGTCAGATGATTTTTTGCAAAGTCATTTTGGCCAGTGTCTCCTGAGATGTTCCTTTAACTGTGGGATAGTGGACAGCTGCTGTTTGCAGCGATGGCACCTGAGGGGCAACGTGAGAAGTTCGGAGACATGATCTTTCACCATCACTTTTCCCTTGCTTCTTACCATTTCTATCACATCTGAAAAAAAGTACAAGATGAGAGGTATTGGGACCATGTAGCATCATGAAACACATGACACTGCAGAAACTCTGCACGCTGCTTCGTATGTACAGCATGTCATCACTGCATTCTAATTCAAAGCAGTCACAAAACTCAGTTGACTTTTACTTAGTGCTATTCTCCAATATCTGAAATTACATAAAACCTTCCACTTACTACAATAGAATTTACAGCTTACACATTTGTTTGGAAAAAAAGCCCAAAGCCAGAAGCCACGAGCAGGATTATGTTATGAAATGTAATCTTTTCAAATCATTACCTTCAGAGTTTAAGAAGTAGTCTGTAGTAAAAGAGTTCCAGTGCTTTTTGGTTTTCAGGGCCGGAGAATCAAAATCCTGGCTGATTACGTGCAAATGTAGCTGACTGAAATATATTAGGTAGGTAAGAGAGAAGAACAATGTTAATGCTTGAGGTTCTTTTGCAGTAGCATCAGTTGCAGACATGGTTCAGCAGAGTCGGACTGCCAGCCTTATGGGTCAGTCCTACCACGTCTGACCCGCAGTCCTGTGACAGAAGAAACCCAGTCTGTTTGGGAAGCCCTGTCTCATGCCAAGCGTTTCACTTAAACAGTCAAGGTCACTACTCTACACTACTCACTATTCCTGCTAGTTTCCAAAAAGGCAGAGGCAGTGGTTTTAATGAACCAAAGGTTTAAACTTCACAGAGTACGTGAATGGGACTTGACCAGTGACTTAAAGCTTCATCCAAGAACTGGAGAACACCTTAGGAACATTGACTGCAATACCCACAGGCATTTGGACGCTGCAAAATCTGGGCTTACTTACACACATGTCTCAAGTCCTTGCTCAGTATCAGGCAGGACCTGATGGGCTTAAGAGTCTGTCTCTGATGCCAGATCGGTGCCCCAGGAGGGGGAAGGCCCTAGCTCCTGGCCTTTGGCAGCATCATCTCTTTCGCTGGGACTGGACCACAAGTGTTCTGTAGCCCCAGCTGCAGAGCTCTGCTAGGGGAACCCAACAGGCATCTCCCATCGGACCCATCGGCACGTACGCAGCAGTGTGTACGCAAGTGAACCCAAAGCACTTGGATACCAAAATTTCTGGTAGCATTCAGGAGTATTAGTTGTTCTTTAGCAATGCCAGGTCACATTACAGGTTTGGAAGAACACAGTCTCCACCTGATGACTCATCTAGGTCTTACCTCATACTGGGGATAGCATGGTAACCCAGTCTGAACTCCAGACTCTCTCTGTCAGGGCACTGTTCGGTCATTTTTTGCCCAACTGCGTGCATGTGTTCCAGGAGTTCAAGATGGTCCCTGGTGAGTGACTTCAGGCTTGAAATGGGGTCCCATGGTAAGACAAGCCAGTGGTAACGTGCTTTAGGATATTTATCCTTGATGACTACAGTCTTTTCATCTTTGTAAACCTTGCAAAACAAATAACTAGATTATTTACTGATTGAAAGTTAAATATTTTATTCCTATAAACACTGTATTTAGTGTATTTTGAGATGTTAACCACATACGTATCCCATTGTGGTTGCAGAAGTCTCTGAATACACATATCTGGAAAAAAGCCAGGAAAGATTACTAGACAGGGAGAAATATCAAGCAGCAGAGCATTGCACTCAAAGGAGGACTTTTGCTGGAATGAAGTTGGTCCAGGATATGCATCCTCTTCCATACCACACACCAGGCAGCTACAGAGAGATGTTCCTGCATCCCTCTTCATATACTTTAAGGAAAAAGCTTTCTATTCTTATATAGCAATAAGTTAACCATTGCTACAGGTGGATATGAACTCTCTTGAAAATCACCTGGACTCAGATACCCGTGAAGTCTAGAGACTGCTTCCATCCGGCTACATTCAAGCTTTGCAGTCACTGAAACAAAATCACAGTACTGTGCTCAATATAGAGCATGTAGGAATGCACTGGACCGCCTCCTCCTTCGCAGATTTCTGGAGTGAAACACCAGTCTCAGAAGCGCTACAAATAGCATGCTCAGTGCTGCAGACCGCTGCCGGCATTACAAAGACAAAAACATTCAAGTCTGAGCTATTTCAGTTCATGCTACCCCAGTGCTACTTCGTAAGATCACTCACAAAAAGGAGAACAGACTCCTGTCTATTGTGCCCTTTTTCCCTCGTTTTTTTTTTTTTTTTGCCTTCTGCAACAATTTGATGCAGCTGATGCAGAGAAACAGTAGCAAAGCATGTGGAGAACAGGGGAGACAACCCGTCCCAGGCAATAGAAATCTGTCCAGTTATGAAGCAGAAACTGTGTGCTGTGTCTCTGGTCTCTTAGCAGCACATCTGTTGGAGAGAGATGGATGATGTCTTTGTCATCTTTGCTAATTATTCTCATGTGTTTATACACAGAGCTGATCAGTCTTGCTCTACAGGAAGGAAGATTAAAATTTTATCAGCATGCAAATCATACGACTGATTCAGCAGCAAGACTGGTTGACGCTGTCGTATTTTTATATACACACATTACTGTCTGCATATGCACCCAGTGGGAATGGCATCATGATCAAGTGTTTTCAGTAGAAAGACATATTGCCATTTATTTAATATTTTATTAAAATGCAAAGCTAGGAGTTCTGTTGTTTGTGTATTTAGTTCAGAACCACAACCAATAAAGCTAACACTGAGTCACAAAGTTTGTTCTAATCATTTGTGTTCTAACATTCAAAGAAAAGTTTTAAAACCAGCTTATTTTTTGGGTCAAGAAAGCAGTGTCTCGGCAAGTGCTATATGAAATTGTGCTTAAGGGGTGAAGATTAAGCTTCATGCTTAAAAAGAAAGCAAACACTTTCAATAGCTTTATTCAATAGCTTATTCAATAGTTTTATCATTCCCCATAGAAAGACTCATTTGAAACTGCTGGCATTTCCAGGAGAATGGGCATCCAGTTCTCCTGCAACTCTACGCAGCTCAACACTTTAAACTTGAATTATTAATAAATAAATTTAAAAAAAAAAAAATCAATCAAGAAATAGGAACCTTCTCATTAGTTATCAAGGGAACTATTTTTAGCCTGAAGGTGATCACCACCTGAAAGGGCCCAGTGAGGCTACGGAATCTTCACCATTGGAGATCATCTCAACTCAAATGGACAAAGGCTGGGTCAATCACACTGTGCAAGTGGTCAGACTGGGTGACCTCCAAAAATCTTTTCCAACTGAAATTACTCAGTGATTTCAAGAGCCAGGTATCACAGGTGTCTGTGATATCCGTCCCCTGAACACATACTCTTGCTGAGAAGTACCAAGGGAAAAACACATCTCTAATGTTAAGATGGACATGTAGCACCCAGCTGGCGAAAACCCAAGCTAAATGTACCCAAGCTTCAGGCCTTACTCTGCCAGACAGTGGAATATTGATGGAGAGCATTCTCCCTATTTTTAGAGTTGAGCTAAAAAGCTTATTTTTGAGAAAGAGTTGTCTGTATGTTTGCCATAACCTGAAAATAAAATGAAAGTAATTTCTATACGTGGATAGGGAAGACTCGCTCAGAGCTCTCTCAGAATACAATAACAAGAAAGTGTGTATACACTGCAGCCATAAAGGACATTTGTCAGATTTCTGCGTCTTGATTCTGACTTCCCCAAAAGCAGGCAGCAGACAACGAAAAAAGAGCTCAAGCAAAACCATTATGCAGCCACAGGGAAGCAGAGGGCGGGAGGTCCATCCGCAGAAGGCTAAAAGAAACCACCCAAAAAATTCCTGCTGGCACAAAGAAACAGGGTGGAGGAGGAGGAGGAGCCAGGGGTCACATCCTGTCAGCAGGCACAGAGGTGCTGAAGTTAAGAATTTGCTGGAAACCAGGAAACTGCGCCATGCTGCTGACAAACAGGAACCTCCATTTTTCCTGGGGGTTTCCCTGAGGAAACAAAGCAACTGCACTGCTTGCCTGCTCTCACAACAACCTACTTGAAATTTGTTGGCCAAATCTGAGAGTGTAGAGAGCTCAAAGATAATTAAGATAATGACATTCTGCAAAATAGTAGAGACTGGCAAATTAATGCTGATACAGAGAGAGATGCAAGTACAACTCAGCCCTTACACAGTACTCCAATGGTTAATCAGACCATTAAAGTAAACTGCAGAAGAAAGAAATAAATTAGACAGGAACTACTGTAAAGTACAAGACTGCAGCTCTCACCTGCATTTTTGGATCTTGCATGGAGCTCTTTAGACCCTGACTCCAGTGTCCTAAATGTTCCTAAAGCACAGAAGAAAAAAAATAATTTTGTAAGAGAATTAAGAATCCAAGTATATATTTTAAAGCATTCAGTTAAGTACTTTAATACTTTCATACTTTCAGCTGAATGACAGCTGAATTATTTCCTTTCTATAAATGCCAACACACCTGCTCTAACTGCCCCCACAAAGCTACTTTTGAAAACTTTTAAGAAGATACTGTTAAGATTCAAAGTTTAGTCCTTCAAATGTTGGAAATTTAACAACAGAGAGCTCTGTTTGAATTTAATAATTTGCACGCACGTGCTATAGCACAGTCCTTGATTACTATTGATGACAGATTACTTTACTAAAAGAGCCTCTGCTTAATGGATCACAAGGGCCAAAGGAAGTATAAGGATCTCCATTAACAGTCCTACCACATGCTGCTCTGCACAGAACAAAGAAGTGGTTGCGGTGTGTGGCCTTACTCTTAGGTGTACTTATTTTTTGATGTAGTGCAAGGAGCTGCTTGTACAGAAAACAAGAAAGGAACAGGAAGATCAAGCCAGCACCAGCAGATGTCTCATAACTTGATCTCTGAACACCTAATAGAAGGTGCCTTGAGTGCACTTTTTTCAAAATAGATATTGTTTTATCTGTTCGGATCATTTTACAGGCATCATCAATCATGATCTTCATCATATTCTTATAGAGAAAGTTGTTGAAACATTATTATAGTGCTGACAAGAAACAGCGTGAATCAGCTTGTCTCCCTGCTCATACCATGACAAATCTTGCCCTAATACAACTACCCTGAGTTCACAAGTGAAATAAATGGTCAACCCCCTACAACCTGGGACTGAAATTTTGTCCTGAGGGGTTTAATTTCTGTGCCTTCTCCTCCAGCAACTGCACTGTTATAATTCCAGATGCACGAAGTAGTCTTTTATTTTGTCCACGTCAGCAGGGCTAAAAATTCCCTTTCAAAAGATTTTGCCTGGTAACATTCATTAATGTAAACATGGCTCTACCATAAGGAGTGACCACAGCAGGAAAGAAAAAAAAAGGCAATTAAAAGAAAAATAATAAAGAGAGAGGGTCAAGTTGTTCTGTTCTTTGTGTATAACCTTTTAGATAACCACTGCTCTATTTGTAACACAGCAGATTACATCTCAAGAGCTCGTACAGTATCCTTGTGTGACTCCAGCTAAACTGAGCTCACGTGGACTGTCCTTCTAGCAGAAACTGCAACAGGAAGCAGAGATTAAATCCTCACTCACTACAAGCAAGCCCCTTCACACACACTGACCATCCAGCTCAGGTTATAATAGGTCCCAGGTAACTTTCTCAGGACCTGGGTGATGTCAGGAGCAGAGTCTTTGCCTCAGAGCAGGTCAGCTCACACGATCTGAGGATCTGTGTTCACCTGAGATGCTTCCCCAACAGTAGTATCCACAAAAGTACAAGACCAAAGCCCTGATGGAAGAGAACGCCAGGAGAAAGAGCACAAGTACTAATATCAATACACTTGCCTTTTTGCTTGAAGTTCCTCCGTGTGGAGATATGCTGGTATTGCTTAGTTTGGGATTTGCAGAACTGCCTTGTCTATCTGCCACCTCCATCTTCATTGTTTTCCTGGGCACAAGCTCTACATCATCATTCTCACTGGAGTCCTCACATGGCGTCTTGTTGGTTTGTATCTTCTCTTCTGCTTCTGTAACAGTTTTCCCCAACTCTTCAGCAAATTGCACCGTGTAGGGGTAAAGTTTATTCACAACATGCAGAACTTGGCCTGGCTTCATTTTCACCTCTTCACCTTTGCCAATATTCACAAGATCAACACTAGTTGGGTTGACTCCTATCTTTGGTAGGGAGAAAAAGGAAAAAAAACAGCAAACTATGTTGTAACTGGAACTGCCAACTACTGCTCCGTTGTCCTGGACTATACTGTGCACTTTGTATTCACTGCATCCCCACACCGACCCACCCTAGAGGACCAGGGAAGTCCAATGCTGAAGACACCTCTGAGGCCCAGTCTTCCAATCACAGCTGTCAGCACACAACCCTAAGGGGCACGGTGTCACAGGGACCCGACAGTTCTGTAGCAGCTGTCTACAGAGTTACAGCTAGACCTACGCCACACTTTGCTCAAAAAAATTAACAACCTATTAAACAACTGTTAAAATAATCACAGCCTTAGTAAGAATTATTTCTGAACCCCCTGAAATTATTTCAGTACAGTCATATTCAGAAAGTTTTCTGTTTTCAAATTATTTTTACTTTTTCTTTCCTCTCCTTTTTACTACATTTTTTTTTCTGGTTCTGCCAAATGCTGCCCCATCAACACATTTGCCTTCAAATACATAAGCACACTCTTCTGGCTCATTTCAAAAGAGAATGGAGTTCAGGCTCACAACTGCTGGCTAACCAGCCACAGCCCACTGCTAATACTCCCTCCAGTGTAGGAAAAAAAAAAAAAAAAAATAAATCAGGAAAAAAGTCTCTCTGAGCCCCCAGAGGAGTCCACTACTCTGGCCACTGATCCACAGGATCAGCTCCTTGTTCCTTTTTTTTTTTTTTCTTTCCCAAGCCAAATGTGATAAACCTTCTCCAACCCATGGAAGACCATGTTCAAATATGGTGACAACACTTACCTGTTGCTTCAAGAAAGGCTAAACCTCTCAACCTCTCCATCCACCTCAGCTTGTGCAAAGTATATACCAGTCTATCTGTATTTTAATACTCTTATTTTCATTTTGCACCTTACACTTTCACAAAAACAAATCTGTTACTTACTCTGTTCTAGCAGAAAATGAGGACAGTAAGGTCAAATTTTTACCTGCCTCTCTCATGGCATCAGTTTACAGCTTTATGCAGCTCTAAAATAATTTTCCCCTCAAACAAGAGTTTTAAAGACTGAGAAGTTACCTGAAGTTTAGCTGATAATTGAAAAGCAATATATTTTCCTCTGTCTCAGGCATAACTGGTAACACAAAGTTACCAGTGGTGTGGGCAACCCACAGTGACTGCTTCAGAGACAGATTTTGCCTGATCGTGAGGGTGACCCTAGGGAAATTAGGAGTCTTCGACTTCGGCAAAATGCTTTTCGTTAATGTTTATGCATGAAACAAGCTTTAGGAAACCAGATCTTCCCTATGACTGATAAACTCGGTCACAGAATGTTTCTTCAGCTTTGTCACTGCGATACCTGCCTGCTTCACAAGATGGTACTGTGCCTCTCATCACTTGGTATTCACTGCGATGAAGCACCTGCCTAATTCCAGACAGTATCTCTTCCGTCTACAGTTCCACGGTTTCACTCAGGTCAAGTACACTTCACATCTTCTGGGCCAACACACTATCAAAAAACTGATCACTGGAACTCCGTGCTACATACAATTCACCTGGGAAGCAGCTCTAGAGCAGGCAGTGAAAACATGCTAGCACCCACCGCCAGAAAATATTCCCAGCCCTGAGGTTCCAGTAACAGTATTCAAATTGTGGCTAAGGCTGACTTCTGTGAAAAACTGATCTTTGCTGGATTCACCAGATACTGGTGGGGTCCCTGTGCTTACTGAGCTCTGGAGGTGTTTTGATGGAAGACTTTGCTCCTCAGTAGGCACAACACATTGATGTGTTGTCCACACATGCTGATACTGCAGGCGCACATACATGCCCCAGCACTGGAAGCCAGAGAATTTTCCCTTCATATTGTCTCGGGGATATTGGTTCTCATAAGTATGAGAGAGTAGGCCTACATCCATCCAGTTTGAAACATGAGAATGCCTTCAGTGCTGTCTCACATCCCATCCCTTCACAGAGGTGACCTCTGGCTGTATCAGCCATCAAAACAGAAACCTTCCACAACTGCCCAGTCCTATTAACACAAGAACCAATTTGACCTCAAATGAAGGGCTGCCTCAGCTTTAGAAGTTTAAGGCTCAGGAAGCAGATCAGCAAGTTTAGGGGAAGAACTCCAGAATCTCCCAAATGTACCCCCTGGAAGAACAGGTTGAAGATTCACAGCAGCATTCCCTGATGCTACCAGTCTGGCTGTCTGAGACTGGAGCCTATCTGGAAGGTATAGTGTGGTCTTTCCATTGAGGTACCTACAAAAAAAAAAGACAGAACCCTTCCAAGAACCGCTCACTATGCTGTCCTTGGTCATAAAACAGCTTCAGGCCCTTGAGATGTGGTGAACAGAATCATCACTTGTGGCATTTGTGGAGTTTAAGCACTACAACCACCCCATTAAGTATCAGAAATATTTAAAAACATACCTGCTTAACTGTGACATACCCCTTGTTACAGTCTGCTTTTAACTGAACTGTAAAGAAAGAACAAAGCATCACAAAACAGTGTAAATGCAAAGGCCAGAACTCTGCTAAACCACCCCTTGTAGAAAACACTCATGTATTTTAACATCTTCTGCCTTCTGAAACTGATCGCTGCGAACGTAGGCAAAGAATACTTCTGCCTCATCCTGCTTCAAGGCCCACAGGCAAAACAAAACTAACCCATACACTGAGTCACACCTGAGTATTTCAAATCATGGATCAGCAGAATTACTGCAGAATAAAGGTGAAATCTGTGGAAGTTTTCTACGTGTTTTTGCTATTCTTACCATCCCTCTGTGACAACAAGGCACGGAGCAGGACTGTGTCCAGAAGGAAGAAACGTAGGGCAGGGAAGATGTGAAGGGGAGTATTTTATAAATCACGGGTATGTTTATATATTCTCCTAGCACATCTATAAAATAACAAGTCATACTGAAAATCAGCTGGTGGAAGACAAGGGACATGAAGTGCCACTCATAAAGCAAGAGTGCAGACAGTGGAAAATGACTGCAGGCCTGGGGACTCAATGTTAAGGTTCAATGCCTTAGTTTATGAAGCTGAACTTCCTGTTATTAGGTGTCTCCTCTGATCTTTTAGGACCCAGAGATCTTCATAAGTGCTTATAAGCTTGATGACTTAAGAATTAGGCAATACTATGAACCATGCAGAGAAAGGTGACCATAAGCCAGTGACTGCAGAAGTAAGCCTAAGGAAAGCCTGCTTAGACTTCAAGCAAAACCCATGATTTCCCACTTAGATCCTGCTCGAAGCAGGCTTAAGAATTAGGCCAAAGCATTGGTCCATTAGCTTCACTGTAATTTAACCAAAGAGAAGAATGATTTTACTGATGAATGTGAGTGCTGTACTGGTATCTCACACTCTTCACAAGGTTGGTTGCTGTTGCATGTAGAAAGCAGGACTTGAGCTAAACCTTACCTTGCTGCCGTGAACACTTCTTATCTGTTATCCCAGTCTCTGGGCCACGCCCAATTACCACTGCTTCCAAGTGTGGCAGTTTCATTCGCTGACTGCATTTCTCTTTCCCCACAAGCCAGCACACACGCATCACTGTCCTATAGAGCAAAACAAACGGCATGTTACTAACACGCAGCTTCCCGATGGGTCACCTTCCTGTGCAGTGGGGTCCAGGAATTACGCTGCCATCTCATTCCTTAGCTGAGTCACTTCTGCCAACTGGGTTTGTGTTCCTCAAATTCAAGGCAACACACAGCATTAACACTAGCATAATCTAAGAGCAAGCTGCTGTCAAAAGGGCAATCCTATTTTCTTTCCTTCTACATGACTACACATTCTCACATCCACAGATCACATACAGAAAAAATCAATTAGATGGACAGTTCCATCTGACAGAAAAGCAGCCCCACAAAAGAAGCAATCAGAGTATATCTGAGAGATTAACTTACCAAAATAAAGTGGCAGAACACAGACAGGGCTAGACAGGGAGGTTCATGCAGCAACAGTCTGCAGATAGAGCATGCTATGAAACTGGACCCTCAAGTTTGGAATCACAGAATCGTAGAATTGTCTAGGTTGGAAGTGACCTTTGACATCCATCACATCCAACCATCAACCTAACACTGACAAAACCATCACTAAACCATGTCCCTAAGCAGCACATCTACCCGTCTTTTAAATACCTCCAGGGATAACGACTCCACCTCCTCTCTGCACAGCCTGTTTAAGTGTTTGGTAACCCTTTCAGTGTAGAAATTTTTCCTAATGTCCAATCTAAACCTCCCCTGGCACAACCTGAGGCCATTTCCTCTTGTCCTATCGCTTGTTACTTAGGAGAAGAGACCGACCCCTATCTCACTACAACTTCTTTTCACGTAGTTGTAGAGAGAAGTGTGCACCAATTTGACCCTGAACAGCAAAGATCTTGCACCCCCACACCCCTGCCCGGTGTTTGGTGCTAAGCACTCCTCCTCCCAACTCTGTAGTGAGCTTATCCTAGTGGAAAGCAACCCTCCGTCCCCACTACACCACCAGCACTGTCACACACTCCAAAACGTGGGACATGGGGTTGGCCTGCTGGCCAGGACAGGCCCCCTTCACCTCTCACTACACAACCCGCCTCGGGGAGCCGCCTTTACTCTCCGTGCACCAAGTACCTGGGCGGGGGTCTGCCACACAGTAACGGCCGCCGCAGACGCCAGGCAGCGCCCCGGGCCCCTCCCTGCCGCAGCTGCCGCCACCGCCGCTGTTACCGGCCCACCGCGCCTCAGGCCGTGAGGGGAGCCGGGCCCCGTCCCCATGGCAACGCCGCGCCCCGCCCTCACCGCGCCGCAGCCAATTGGCTGCCGCAGCGTGGCCCCCACGTGACCAGAAACCCGGCGCCCCGAGCCCGCGCGCCCTGCGGCTGGGCGCATGCGCGGTGGCGTGGCGCGGAGGCCGCCATCAAGCCTGCGCGGTAACGCCCTCTCCCCCCCCGCCCTCCTCCCGGCGGCGCTAGCCCCGCGGGCGGCGGAAAAGCGGCGAATGAGCCGCGGTGGCATACCCGCCCGCGGCTCGGTACCTCCCCTCAAGGAACGGTGCCGGCGGTAGGGCCTGCTCGGTACGCCCGCCCAGGGCCCGGCGCATGCGCAGTGCGGCGCGCGGCCCGTGCACGCCGGGAGCGGCGGTGGCGGCAGCGGGCGAGTTGGGCCGTGGAAGGGCGGCGGTGATTGGCCAGCCGCCTTCCGCCTCCCACCCCTATTGGCCGCCCGCCCTCCAGAGCGCGGCGGCTGGCGGGGGTGTGGGGGCGGGACTTCCGGGGCGGGGCGGTGCCGGCTCAAAAGCGCCCGGATGCGGGACCGGCTCGGAACTTTCCAGAAAAGTCGGGATCGGTGCAGGGTGAGGAGCCGCCGCGGGGTGCGGGACCGCCCGCTGCTCAGGGGCCGCCCTCCGCCATGGTGAAGGAAACTACCTACTACGATGTGCTGGGCGTGAAGCCTAACGCCTCCGCTGAGGAGCTGAAGAAGGCCTACCGAAAGCTGGCCCTGAAGTACCACCCCGACAAGAACCCCAATGAGGGCGAGAAGGTCAGCGGCGGGGCCGGGACGGGGCGGCGGGGTCGGCTGCCCCGCGGGGGTGCCGAGATGGAGGGCGAGGGGAGCGGTGGGGCAAGGTTTGGCGGGCCGGGGACGGGGGGCTCGGCGGGAGGCCGTTGGGGGTTCCCCGTGCCGGGTATCTGAGGCACGGTGTATGTCTCTCGCAGTTTAAGCAGATTTCCCAAGCTTATGAAGTACTGTCGGACCCGAAGAAGAGGGATCTCTATGACAAAGGAGGCGAGCAGGCCATCAAAGAGGGTGGCTCCGGTGGTGGCTTCGGGTCGCCCATGGATATATTCGATATGTTCTTTGG
The DNA here is from genome assembly GCF_028500815.1 of Rissa tridactyla. NCBI lineage: Eukaryota > Metazoa > Chordata > Aves > Charadriiformes > Laridae > Rissa > Rissa tridactyla. Next base: position 16,874,260 of record NC_071497.1, read on the forward strand.
CGGCGGTGGGAGGATGCAGAGAGAGAGACGAGGTAACGTGCCATCTTCCGCCACTTTCCCGGACTTTACAGCATGGTCGCTGGGCTAGACGGGATCAGAGTCCCTGAGAAGAATGTTGTAGATGCAAGACTTTAAATAGCGTTAAAATTAAGTTACGGACCTGATCTTAAAGTCAGAGAAAGCATTGTCCCTAGCCCTTAGCACCGGAAACAGCAGGGGAGGGCACTTGGTTCATGCGGTGGTAGTTTGGTCTCTTGTGCATTGTCTCATGTTAATAACTAACCAGATTTCGTGTTTGGAAAGCCTTCAGCTGAGCGTTAAGTCCAGCAGCTAATAGGCTGAATAGGAAATGGAATGGTAACATACCTTAAAAGTATGTTTTTAACTGAGCTATCATAAGCGTATTTGGTTTTTCATTGCAAGTAACTGTATCTAAATAAGATAGACAAATCAAATTCAGCCTGTGAAACCTTTTTGTTTTTCTGTGCTGTTCAGGGAAATTGAGTTGAAGCTGCAGTAAAACACCGCTCAGAAATTAAAGTCCAGTTTAACCCCACTGGGAAAGACTCTACTGTTAATTGAACTGGTTAAGAGTAGTGCTGACCACATCACTTCTTAGTGTAGACCTGGTGTCAGAGGGAAGAAAAAAGGGTTTGTATCAAAATGTTACAGTATTGTATTCCTAGTAAGCCAGAACTTGGTATCTTTCACAAAACTAAGCCTGTATAAGCTAAAGTTCTAATTAGTTCCTGAGCATAAAAATATAAGTACTCAATTCAGTTTCCAGAAGGTCCCCTGGTGAGAGGAAGAAAGTACTTTACTGACTCTATGCAGCGTCTCCCACTTCCTTATATATGACACATGTTAAAACTAAAGTTCTGCATTATAAAACTTAAATGTCTAAAGTTCTACATGTTTTGTGTTATTGGTTGTGCTTTCACAGAAGAGTTTCTGACTTATGCTAACAGGGAAGCATTACTGACAAACCAGTTAGAATTGTTACCTAATTTGACATCAGGTATGAAGGGACTATTGACTAATACCATCAAACCAAGACAAAACTATATCAAAACAAAATGTTAAAGCTCACAGACTTGGTTTATCGTGACTTGAGCGTAATGACATGGGAAGTTTACTGTTACTTGGAGACCGCACTTTCAAACTTGAGTAAATATCCATTTTCTTTTGCAGGCAAAAATGTGGTCCATCAGTTGTCAGTAAGTTTAGAAGATATGTACAATGGTGCAACGAGGAAGCTTGCACTGCAGAAGAACGTTATCTGTGACAAATGTGAAGGTAACCATGAAACTGAAACTGAATGCAAGTTGCTTTTAAAGGCATTGGGGTTTTTTTTCTGGTAGTGTGTAATCATCCGCCCTCAATTTTCATTCTCCTCAGGTCGTGGTGGTAAGAAAGGTGCAGTAGAGTGCTGTCCTAATTGCAGAGGAACAGGCATGCAGATCAGAATTCACCAGATTGGGCCGGGAATGGTGCAACAAATCCAGTCTGTGTGTATGGAGTGTCAGGGGCATGGGGAGCGTATCAGCCCCAAGGACCGGTGTAAGAGCTGCACTGGCAGAAAAATTGTTAGAGAAAAGAAGATATTAGAAGTTCACATTGACAAAGGTAAGGTGGCTTATTAAGATGAAGTATTGAACTTGGCTGTACTGACTAATTTTGATTCAATAAAACAGAAGCTTTAGCAAATGCATGAAGTTGTTTTGCTAAGTAGCACTGCTGAATACATACGCAATAAAATTGCCTGTTGCTGCCTTTAAAAAGTAGGAGACTTGTTTTTAGGGAGGGTTGATTACTTCTGTGTTCACATCTAATACCTGTGCACAGAACAAAGAATGAATTCTGAACCTTGCGGTATTTCAAGTGGTGAACTATTTCTGAGCAACCTCATAAGCCTAAGTCTTGGTCAGGTAGCTGCAGCAATTAAAATAAAACTCATCACTTGTTGGCTTAGTCTGCCCAATGAGTTTTCCCTGCTTGTAGGGAAACCCTGCAGACTCCGATCACTTCTACTGTGTTTCAGTGTGAAGGGGAACCAGGTCTGCTATAGTAATAGGGTGCAGAGACAGTGCTAAGCCTCTCATGCTTAGAACTCTGTTTGCTATGCAACCCTGACAGTGCTGCGTGGTGCAGGTATTCTCTGCCTGGCAAAATGCAACTCAATAAACAAACCCTTACAGTGATGGGAGAACTCAACAGCGTTGAGTGAAAAGTACATTTCTGTTGGGGAGGCTGCTTAAAAGCTGGTGGTAGAAGTCCCTGGAGTAGTGCACGGCTTGTAAGACAGAGCAAACTGACAAGTACATGGCTTCTACAGACCTGTGCCTGATTATCATCTGCAACTGTTGTATGTGTAAACACTTTATGAAATGCCTGAATTTGTTTTTGACAGGGAAAATCCTACAGTAACATTAAATATGAGGGCTAGTAGGGATATATCACTGACATTTTAGATGGGGAGATCACCGAGTTTCTTTTCCCTTCCTTATAGAAAAACAGACTGTAAGCTAGCATGAGGTAGCTAGAATTTATGGTAGAGAGACTTTGTGTGGGTGAAATCGTTTTTTTATGTGATGGTTACAGTCCTAGGGAGAGTGCTTCTTGCACTCAGCAGGCACTGAGATCATGTTTCACAAGTAGCTCTACCACATATATTTATAAAACTGAAGAGGCTCATTGGTCACTTGCCCTCAAAATGTATTTTATATGCAATGTTTCTGTCTTCTTTTTAGTACTTGTGCATGTAATGAAAGCTGTTTTGATAACGTTTCCCTGAAGGACTTTATCCTGGCAGATGGCTGTTTGCAGTACAATTAAGCTTAATGATCTTGAGACATAGTTCAGGTTAGCACCACTAAAATTTGTGGAACATGTGAGTGGATTAAAAAAAATTATGAATGCTTCAAGGGAAGATCTGATGTTAAAGATCCAGAGATCTGGTACCGTCTTGTGCCTATAAAAATATTTCTTACTGCTGCCTTCTCACTTAAAAAAAATGAAAAATGTTTGCTTTTTTGTTTTCTGCAATAGGAATGAAGGATGGTCAGAAAATAACATTCCATGGTGAAGGGGACCAAGAGCCAGGACTGGAGCCAGGGGACATTATTATTGTCTTGGATCAAAAAGACCACTCTGTATTTACAAGGTAAAACTCTGGCAGTCTTTTTTGTGAATTCCCGAGATGCTTGTCCACATGCTTCCGTGGTTACCACTCACATTTTATCTACTGGAAATACCAGTAGATGGATCATGTGGCTAGAACTCACGTGTGAGTTTGGGTGGCTAAAGGAGCACTGAGGTGTGCAGGAATCCTGGTACAACTAGTCTCAGCCACTTGTGTTCTAGTAGCACGTGATATTCTTATGTGAGCTTTGACAGTGGAAGGGTAAGGCAAACCAAACCAGTTACAGTTATTAAGAGTTTACAGATCTTGACTTTTAAGAACTCTTAAAATACTGAGATTTTGTTTAACAGATGTGACTGTTTGTGATTGCTTCCTTGCTCTTTCTAGGTTAGCATTCCATCACTCGCCTCATAAAATTACCATTTAGTGTAGGCAGCTGTTCATTGCCCACTTGGCTTCAAGGCACAGAAAACCTGTACTGTGTTCACTTTTGCTCAGGGATCTTATTTATGACAAACTTACTGAATATAGCATGCACCCTTCTGACCAGAGGTCGTTTCCCACACTTTATTTCCTGCCTGAGTGCACTGGACAGGGTAATCAGTCCTGTCTGTTCTTTCTTATGAAAGCAAAAGTGACTCAAGCAGTATTGACCATGTCTCAAGGATTTCATGTTACTGGACAGTACCGCTTGGTGTTGCAAGCCTCCTTGTTTCAGGTTACTGTTTGTGGAATGAGTCTGTCCAGTACATTTTGGTCAGTTAAAAGCAACACTTGTCATCTCGCAGAAATGTGTTGCACTTGGCATCTCACTGCTTCTGTTCAGAGCAGTAACAAGGGAATCAATGGATTTAGAGACACCGACCACTGACATTGTGCTTGTAAAAAGGAATGGTGAGTCAAAGGTTCTTCGGAAACCTGCAGCTGGTCTGCCTGACTGTACTGTATATTGCTGACCTCTGGATGTTGGTGCCAGAACTCTATGCCAAAGAACACTGAGCTCACAGGTTAAGAATCAATTCTGTTTGCTTTGGATAAGCATACTCAGCTGATTTTTCTTAACTTCCAGTGAAACCAGATACTGAATCAGCTCAGCTATGCCAAAGGGGCGGTCTGGGCCAAACTGTTTGCATGGTTACTTGGGATTTGAAGTCACAACTCTGGCTTATTTTTGGCGAGCTTTCTGCCTGCTGCCTTCAGTTCTAGTGTCCTTAGATAACCCTTGATATTACTGGTCTTGTGGGGTTATGCTGAGGTCATGCTGCTTCTGGAACAAATGGAATGTTCCCCCTCTCCCGTCAGCATCTAAATTTAACTTTTGAGGCAGGACTCCTTCCAGAGACCTTTAAAACAGGGTGAGTGAAATAACTAAGTTCTTTGAATAGGCTGGAGGATTTTGTAGCCATTGAACATGCAGTGCATGCAGACATCGCTAGCACTGCTATACTGAAGTCAGAATAGGCAATTAAAACAATTACATTGTTTCATCCACATACTTCTTGGTGCTTTTGAGAAGTTATTTTCATCATAACCTAGAGTGGCCATCAGCTGTTTGAACTTCCCTATTACCAGATCTTCAGAAAACCAGTGTAAGAGAATAATGTAGAGCTAACTGATGCACTTGAGAAAGTCCTAATCTACACAAAGGAAGGGAATAATTGTTCCAGTGACAATGTTGAGGAGGCTGAGAGAATTTTTCCCTAGGATCGGGAAGGAGTGGTAAAGTGAAACTGGATGCAAGTGAGCCTTGCTGCATTTATTTTTGCTGTATTTATTTCTTTTCAATAAAAACTTCTACACTTTGGACAGCTAGACTTGATAATGACTCGGCATGGGTATCATACCTGTAATTGCTAGCTTGAGGTGCTGCATCAATACTCAGTATTCTTTATTTAATAGCCCGGACTTCTACTAAAATTGCAGCTTTATTGTCCTTGCCAAGTTAAATACTGAAGCTGCATATGATCCTTTTACTGCATCTCCCTCTCTGACTGGTTTTGATTGGTTCTGCCTTAGACGAGACGAAGACCTTCTTATGGCAATGGATATTCAACTGGTTGAAGCACTATGTGGCTTTCAAAAGCCTATCACAACGCTGGATAATAGAACTATTATTATTACCTCCCATCCTGGTAAGTGTTGGTTTGCTTTCTGCTAAAAGTCCAAGCATACAGTGAATTTAAGCTGGAAGTTTAAAGGAACAGAAACATCCCATCTTGATGTACAAGGGATGTATGCTAGTATCAAGCTTCTTTTCCTAGTCTTTGCAGTACAGATCTTTAAACAAAAAAGGATTTTTGGATAGCAGTCAGCAGTAACTTTCTCTTTGCGTGATATAGTAACAGACCTTACCTCATGGACATACTTGTATCCTGAGGATGCCTCATGAGAATTGAAGGCCGTGGGTCTCTGAAAACCACTTTTTCAGCCTTGGAACTGCTGGAGCACTTAATAAATTTGTAAGTATGCTTCCTTTGGGAAGCATAACAAGGTTACAAGAATGTAATGTAGAGTTCAACCTGCTTTCCTTCTCAGAAGTTACCAGGCAGTAAGTCCCTATTAGACTACTACATCTTGGTGTAGCTGTCTAACAACAATGTAGAAGGTTACATAAATATTGAAGGGATTAAAACTAAAGCTGCTTCTGCTGCCTGCAGGGATCCCTTCTTTTTTTGGTCTTTGTTTTTTTTTTTAGGCCAAGTTGTCAAGCATGGGGCTATTAAGTGTGTGTTGAATGAAGGTATGCCAATTTATCGCAGACCGTATGAAAAAGGACGTCTGATCATAGAATTCAGGGTAAGTGGATCAACTTACTTCCATGGCACAGTACAGCATTGAACATCCCCCCAGAATTTAACCTCTAAGTATTAGCTCAATCAAGAAGAGATACCAATTATTACATGTCCTGGTTTGGTGTTTGTTTTTGCCAATGGTGAAAACATGTAATCCATCAAACAGAATTACAGTTCTGAACAAAGAGAAAACTTCTGGAATGCTCTGTGCTAAAAGTTCCTTAAGTATCAGAAGAATTTCTTCACATACCTTATGAATTTCCATTTGCCTGGCATGTTCTTTAGTTTCTGTCATCCTGTAGAGAGGACAAATTAGTAACTTCGCCTGTCCTGGAGCAAAGGAGTAGGCTGGAAAATGCTGATTTCGTCTCTGGAGAGAAGCTAATGCAGGGAGCTGTGGCAGCAGGCTGTCTGTTGCCATTTTACAGGAGATTCAACCATATCTCTAATGTTGGTATATCCTGTACTTTGCTTCTAGGGTGATTCCAGAGAGCAGCCTGAGACAAAAGAAATGTCGTGTAAGACTTGGTTAAGTTGCCAGAGTTAGAAGCTAACTTCTTGCAGGCATTAAAAATAGCCCTAGTGACTTAGATTTTTTTTTTTTTAAGCACTGGCTTTAAGTCACCTGTGATGATAAAGCTGACTTTGACAGGTATTTTACCTGTAGTGGGATGGGAAAAGTCCAATTCAGGCAGATTTGAGTAACTCCAGTTCTTGATTTCAGGTGAACTTCCCAGAGAGCGGTTTCCTCTCCTCAGATAAGCTGTCTTTACTTGAAAAACTGCTACCTACAAGGCAGGAAATAGAAGAAACTGAGGAAATGGAGCAAGTGGATTTAGTGGACTTTGATCCCTCTCAAAAAAGAAAACACCACTATAACGGAGAAGTCTATGAAGATGATGAGCATCACCCTAGAGGTGGTGTTCAATGTCAGACATCGTAAATGGGCCAGTGAATAACTTGTGATGCTTTTTTTGTATGCATTAGTGGATGAGTGAAGGACTACAAGCAGTTCACCCTCACTTCTTGCTATTTGTTGTTTTATCCAGCCATAGTTGTTTCTAAAAGCATAAATAAACTAAGTAATTAAACTGACTTTGCAATTTGTATACAGCTCCAGGATGCAAGCTCAAATGAAGTTGATTGCACTTCACCCCTGCCTTTTGGTCAAGAAAACTCCCTTACCTGCTTGTCTTCTATTCCAAGCCTTGTAATTCCTGTATGTGTGCAGTTGCCCAGGCTTAAACTAAGATTCTGTGGTGGTCTTTTTAGGAATTATAGATCTTATACTCTGTTAATAAAATATGCACAAGTACTTATAATTCATGGTAAGATATAGTTAAGTTTTGTACCAGTTAGGATAACATGTTAATGTTTTGGGCTTGTACTGGTTTTTTTTAAATAGGGACTGACTCTAACACAACCACATAATATGTGAAGCCGACAAGGATGTGGTCAATCTTCACAGGCCCATTAAAGCCATACGATCCACAGGCTCCCTGAAGCTACTGCACTTAAGGTCAAACAGTCCCTTCCTCTGCCAGCTTTGGTCCTGACCCTGGAGCTAGATGTGAAGCTTGCTTTCGTTCATCGCTGCCTACCGTGTGGCTGCTGTCCTGCACCATACTGTCTATAGAGCCAGTGGTTGCTTGGCTGCTGCAGGAGCTTCCTTCACTACTGTGCATGAGTAGAAACCTCCAGGCTTTATCAGCACACATGCAGTTGGGAATCTGTCAGCCTGCTGGCATGTGAATCTTGACTTCCACCTTTATTACTGAAATCAGATACCCCTTGGTGGTGTGTCGTGGAAAGCAGTACCAGCCCTCTTGGTGGGCATATGTGAACCTGCAGAGGAGAGAAACTGACTGTCAGTGAATACAACCAACCGATGCATCTAGGATGTTCTGAAATTAATGTATTGTGTGCATTATTTTAAGCTGACTCTTGAAAATTCTGTATGAATGTTCTAATTATTGTAGATGAAGCATTTCCAATATAATTACAAAATTGTTCATTGCCTCTTTTCTTAGACCAGATGTTGGTTTAAAGACACCACCCCCTTCTTTTTAGACAGCTATTCACAGAAAAATCTAAGAAAAAAACTTCTTTCAGAAAATATGCTGAGGATTTAACCTCTAGTGTGGTAGTTTAGTCTTGTACCATCTGGCTTGGGACGGAGCTTATGCATTTCATACCGCTTTGAAGCAAAAGCGTCACGCAAAGAACTTGGTTTATCTTCCTGGAAATAGCTGCTACATGACAGTACGTGTGTTGTAACTCAAATATCTGGGAACTGTTAGTCTTGGAAAACATCTCTGACTTGTGTTAGGGGTTTCATTTTATAAAGACAGCTGGTACCACAGGTTTTGTACCTCAAATGTAGTTCCTTTTCAGGTACCTACGGAATAGCGATCCCTGACGTGTTTCACCTATGGTGGTGGGTTTTTTTCTTTGTCTCAGCAGGAATAAAATCCTGTAGGCAAAGTGTCTTTCCAAATTCTACTTGAATGAGCTCATCAGCGAGCTGTGCAAATGTGACCAGCAGGAGCCTTTGCTCTATCAGTAGCACAGTTTGACTCAGTCAAGGGGAGGAACGGACAGTATTCCTGCCTCTGGCTGGGGCTGAGACTCCTGCACAACTGTCCTGAGGCTAAAGAACACTAAAATACACTACTTGTTCTCAGTTCAGCAAACACCCTCATTTCTTTTTTTTTTTTTTTTCCTGAACCACTGGATCAAAACAGATCAGGCAAACCAAGCTCAGTGCAGTGCCTTGGGGATGACAACAGGACATTTGGCTTCGGAGATGACTATTAAATAAAAAAAAATATTCCATAGCCTTTTTTTCCCCAGGAACTCTACTTTCACCACACCCATAGCTGCGTCAGGACAGCTGAGGTAATGCTTCTGTTCTTGTTCTTGACTTGCTCTCGAGACCACGGTGGCCAATTCTGCTTCATGCTTCATGATGCCACAGCGGGCCAGGTCTGAGCTTCCAGGAGGGTGGCTGAGGAGAAGCCTCCAGAAGCCTTGGCAGAGCAGCACAGGGAAAGATGCTACTACTAATGCAGGAAGGGCGGCAGAAACACCACCAGCTGAGCATTCTGCTTTGAGAGGAGCTACCGACTGACATAAAAGCTGTGTCCCAAAGAAGTCCGCTGGCAGCAGCAGAGTAAGGCTTCAGCAAAAAGCACTAACAAATGAAGGCAAGAGCCAGCAAGAAGGAGGACCCAGCCTTTAGACCTTCAAGCAGGATATCGAGTATGATGTATGGCCTCTTCCAAGCTTCTTAGTTCTCCCCTGGTATTCTGGGTGTCATACAGCTACAGCAGGCGGCAAAACATGTTCTTTGCCACTGAAAAATTAGAAAGGACAATTTTTTCTGACTTCTTGTTGCTCTATGTGGGACAGTTTCCCATTTCGGGGAATGAACTGAAAATGGATGGCTGTAGAAATTGAGGATACAGTAGCACAAAGTAGCTGCTTCCATAACTACCAGCGTAGTAATGCTGATGTTTGCAATTGCTTCCTGTGTTTCAGTTTCAACAACACCAAATTCATACCATCAAGCTTATAGTCTAGTCTATTACAATGATTCTTTCCACGGTGCACCAGGCATCTAGGATTTGGTTTTTCCCCAGAAACCTGGCAGCTCTGCTATTCCACAGGTTTGCTGTGAAACTGAGAACGCCCACTGCAGACTCATTTAAGAGCCTGCTCTCATTTTGCTTCTGCCTGTAAGACTTCAGGGTCCTACCTGTCCTCCCCGCGCTTTGTCTACTGCTACCCAGCAGCAGTGCAAGAAGATTCCTCAGCCCTGGGGAGTAAAATCAATGATCCCAACTCTGCTTTGAACTTACAGTGTGATGCAAGGTCAACCGAGACAGCAACTTGTCCTATGACTTTGTCATTAGCAACTTCGTCTGGGAAGACACGTTCCTGCTTCCATTTGTGGTTGACTGGGGCTCAAAGCATTAGCAAGGCACACTGAGAGAAACAAGATTTGATCTAAGCCATCCTTTTCCAAAAACACAGATAAAGAAATGCCAGGTTCCGTATTTTCTTAGGAGGTAAGATGAGCACTATTATAGTGCCCAAAGAATGTGAGGACTTCAACCACCCTGATACCTGTTAGCAGGACAACACAGCAGGACATAATCAATCCAGGAGGTTCCTGGAGTGCATCGGTGAGAACTTCCTGGCCCAAGTGACAGAGAAGCAAATGAGGAGAGGTACTCTGATGGACCTCATACTGTCCAACAAGGGGCTTCTTTGGACCTTGAAGGTCAAAAGCAGCCTTGGCTGCAGTGACCATGAGATGGCGGAGTTCAGGATCCTGAGAGGAAGGAGGACAGTAAAAAGCAAGCTCTCAAGCCTGGACTTCATGAGAGCAGAATTTGGCCTCTTCAGAGGTCCACTTGGAAGTGTCCCATGGGATATGGCTCTGGAGGGTAGAGGTGCCCAAAAAAAGCTCAATTCAAGACTCACCTCCTCCAGGCTCAAGAGCAGTCCATCCCAGCGAATAGTAAGAAGCTGGGCAAATGCCAGGGGGTCTGTGTGGATAAATGAGGAACTCCTGGCTGAACTTAAACACAAAATGGAAGGTTACACAGAGGATGTAACCAAGGATGGGTAAGTTGGAAGAAACACAAACACGTTGTCCAAGCATCCAGGGATGAAGTTGAGCTAAAGGTCAACTGCAGTTGAATCTGGTCAAGGATGTCAGACAACAAGGCCTTCTATAAGTACGTAGGTGGGAAAGCCTAGGGAAAATGTTGGCCCATTGCCAAATGAGATGGAGCACTTGGTTACACGTGGAAAAGGTTGAGGTACTGAATGCCACCTTTGCTTCAGTCTTACTAGCAACGCCAGCCTTCAGGAATCCCAGGTCCCAGAGACCAATGGGAAAGCCTGGAGCAAGGAGGATGTACCTTTGGTGGAAGAGGATCAGGTCAAGGAAGACTTAAGCAAACTGGATGTACTTAAGTCCATGGGCCCTGGTGGGATGCACCCATGAGTGCTGTGGGAGCTGGCAGATGTCGTTGTGAGACAGCTCCCAATAATCTTTGATTAGTTATGGCGACTGGGGAAGTGCCTCAAGGCTGGTGTCTGTCTTCAAGAAGGTCAAGCAGCTGTATCCAGGGAACTAAAGGCCCGTCAGCCTCACCTTGATCCCTGGGAAAGTGATGGAGCCGCTAATCCTGGAAAACATTTCCAGGCACATCAACAACAAGAAAACTATCAGTAGTAGTCAGCATGGCTTCACCAAGGGGAAGTCATGATTGACAACTTGATAAACTTTTTATGATGAAATGACTGGCCTGGTACTTGAGGGGAGAACAGTGGGTACTGTCTACCTGGACTTCAGTAAGGACTTTGACACTTGTGTCTCATAAGATCCCCACAGAGAAGCTGTTGATGTGTGGGAGGAGCAGTGAGGTGGACTGAAAGCTGGACAAATGGCCAGGCCCAGACAGTGGTGATTGGTGGAACAAAGTCTAGTTGGAGGCCAGTGACTAGCAGTGTACCCCAGGGGTCAGTACTGGCTCCAGTCCTGTTCAACACCTCCAGTAATGATCTGGATGATGGGACAGTATATACTCCCAGTGAGTTTGCAGATGACACAAAATGGGGAGTAGCTGATACAAGAGGGTTGTGCTGCCATCCAGAGGCTGGAGAAATGGGCTGACAGGAACTTTGTGAAGTTCACCATGGGGACGTGCAAAGTCCTGCACCTGGGGAGGAACAACCTCAGGCACCAGTGTACACTGGGGGGCACCCAGCTGGAAAGCAGCTGGGCAGAGAAGGAACCTGGGTGTCCTAGTGGATACCAAGTTGAACACCAGTTAGCAATACGTGCCCTTTTTGGAAAGAAAGCTAAGGGCATCCTGGTTGCCAGCAGGTCGCCAGAGGTGATCCTTCCCTCTCCGGTACCTGGAGTCCTGTATCTGGTTTTGGGCTCCCCAATACAAGAGAGACATGGACGTACCAGAGAAAGTCCAGCAAAGGGCCACTAAGATGCTGAAGGGACTGGAGCATCTCTCCTATGAGGAAGGGCTAAGAGATCTGGGACTGTTCAGCCCGGAAAAGAGAGGGCTCAGGGGGATCTCATCAAGGTATATAAATACCTGCAGGGAGGGTGCAAAGAGACAGAGAGCTGGGCTCTTCCCAGTGGTGCCCAGGGACAGGACCAGAGGCAATGGGCACAAACTGAAACACAGGAGGTTCCCTCTGAACATCAGGAAACACTTTTTCACTGTGAGGGTGACCAAGCACTGCTGCAGGTTGCCCAAGAAGGTGGGGGAGTCTCCAACCCTTCCAACCTTGGACATCCTGTCATTCTGTGAATAAAAACTTGAAAGAACACTTATTTGTTGATTTGGCTTACAAAGCTTCTAATTCAGGAAGACAGGAAAGGCTTTAACTCGTTGGCAGAACCATGTGCCTGCTCCTAGACAAGCAAATGCCATCTCCTGCCCAACAAAGCAGAGGCAGTATCAAAAGCATTTGTTGCTACACAGGGAGCCATTTTGAAGGCTAAGGAACACAAAGAAACTCAAGAGGCCTTCACTACCTCCCTTCATAATGCAATCAGCACCTGCTATAGGTAAAATTGTTATGCTCCCTTCGCTTCAGCAGCATCCATCTCCTTGTGTCTTGCTCCACGGAGAGCCAAAGAATTCCCATACGATTCCCACGCTGCCCCTGAAACCAAGTGTTTAGCCACCCTTCTCCTCAGGATTCGCCTAAAGCCTGTGCTTTTCCCCCTGACATTCAGATCCAAGTTTGCTCAGCCTGTCTCCCACAGGTCACCACGATCCGGTGGGGTTTATGTACAGCCATCAAGTGAACACACCAGAGCCCACATCATCAGCAGAAACTGAAGATGGAGTAACCATGCTTAAGGACTCCCGAAACACATGCAGACACTAGGCAGAAAGTGGATAAAAGCTGTACTTGAAGAGCATTTATAAATGACTTTTAGCATCATCTTTCCTATAAATCTCTGCAACATTTATGCTTTCTCTTCTTATCTCTGACTGAACGCTGATGCTATCAAGCTGCCCAAAATCAGAAGCAAAATCCTCAGCAACGTGCAGAAACACGGATTCACACGGGCTGGCAGGCACCCATGGACATTGTCTAGTCTCTCAGACCTCATGAGAATTTGTCTGCTTTAGAAGACATTCACAAATGATCTCTTCCTTTCGAGATCAAGCCTTCAGTTTTCAGCTTCTCTCTCTAAATCTTATTAGGACTCAAGGGAGGGCTTGATTTTTCTCTGCAGATGGCAAGCCAGTAGTGGTATCAGAGCCCCGTAACTACAGGCTCATATTACCTGGACAGTAAGATTTTAAAAAAAAAAAAAGTTACATCCACCATTTGCATAACTATGCAGGAACCTAAGCTCGCTTATTTTTTGCCAAGATGGCAGTACTCTTCCACACACATTGCGCAAGCACACGCAGAGAGCCGATTCCACCAAGCAAGGCTGAAATTCACCGATCCCCAGTTCGGAAACAGGAAGATGAACTCATCTCCAAGACTTCCACTATGTTCCGCTCCCCCTGCAAAGCACTTTGCCCTCCTCTATGTATGACGGAACTCGCCAGCCCCAAGCAAAATAATTCAAGAATAAAGCAAGGCCCATGGGTGAACAATGCTTTCTTTAATATTAGTTAAGACACTAGATGTTGCCTTGTTCAAGTCTTACATACAAGTAAGTGGCGTAACATCTGTCTGACTCTCCAGACAGAAAATGTCTTCCTAGATTACATTAAAAAAATTAACATTCACAATAAAAAAAATGCACATTTTACGTTAAAAAAAAAAAACAACATTTTCAAGATCATCATTGCAATTTTGTGCCAACTGCCAGCTATTTTACAAATTACAGCTGCAGCCCAGGAGGTAAAGTTTACCATTGCTCTTTCACAAGTGTTAGTACATTTCATTTTTTTGTCTTGAGTACTTGACACGATAAACTCTGAAACTTTTAAATGGATAAGAAATGCCATACTTTCCTCACATTTTAAAGCTAGCAAATGTATTTCAATCTTTAAACCTTCAGGATTCTGACAGTTTTATTTGCTACAACTACTTTTATTTTAAAGAACAATGTAAGATACAGTTTACACTGAGGATTAGCAGTTCTGTGTAATCTGAAGGCAAAATGAAGCACAAGTTAGATAATATTAAATATATTTTGTCAGGATCTTCTCCTGTATCAAAAGCCAATGGAGCTTGTCGGATGTATGACTGTCAGATGTTTCTGATACACTGGTGTCTTCCTGGGCAGGAAAAATAATCACTTTTTGCTATCTAAAAAATAACTTTGCCATATCCAAGGAAGTAAAAACAACTTAGGAATTAAAACATTACTGCTGAACATAGAACTAAACACTACAGTTGTGGGGAACAAGCAGTGCTATGTGAGAAGTTAAGCTAAAATGTTTCTGCATTTCCTTAGACTGATGTGAATACAGACCACTGAAGTGCACCGGTCAGTGGTCAGTGCTGAAGGAGATCTGTCAGCAGCTGACAACCAATACTTGCATTAAGATCAAGCCCTTCCACTGAAAAAAAATGTGAGGTTATTTAAATTGGAACTAATTAAATAAGTCAAAGAGAAGTTATTACTGTTTGAAGGACTACTGTGGCAGGAAAGCATTCTACAAGAGATCAGGACAGGAAACAGTACGGCAGATTCAAATCTACATGCATTTATCTCATTATTACGGACAAAACTTCATTTTTTGCAGCATCCTGGAAAAACTATGGTCAGACTTTAGAATATTCTGATGTATGTTCACAAGAGTGTGTGCATTAGTCAGGATCTCAAACGGAATCACCATCTGCTCCAAACTGAAGAGCATGAAAGCTTCTTTTTATCATAGTGAGGGACCTAAGTATCACCTTAACTAGGTCCACAGGTATATGACATTTAAAAAAAAAAAAAAAAAAAAAAAAATTCGTACAAGTATGCCATGCCCTTTTGGGAAATTAGGAAGCCAAACTGAGTAAACTGGAAAAAAAAACCAAAACAACTGCAGCATGTGCAGCATCACAGCACTAGGAACTCAGCCTATGTAAACCTGCTTTTGCATGTTTTAAAATATTGATCCCCTGAGGCCTGCTTCAGGTAAAGCTGGTCTGAAGACATTATGCATTTATCGGAAGAGAGCCCAGGTAATAATTCCTTTTAGCCTGGAAGTAATGTAAAACAAAAGAAAAATAAAACACACACCCCCCCCCCAAAACCAACCCAAAACCCTAAAACCAAAAAACCAATCCCCCTTCCCAACCCACAAAAACAAACAAACAAAAAAAAACCCCAAAACAAGTATATCTCACTGCCACGTTAGGCAGGTTCATAGCAGGAACTGCTGGGAGATGGGGAAGAATGGTTTCATTCTGAGGAAGCTGCGTGACACTACTTATTATGTGTAATTGGAAAAATTATGGTGAAAAATGAACACAGCAAAGCCCATTGGATTATAAAAGCCTCTGCCTTCAAGCTGAGGACAGAGCAGCCTCATCTGTGTTCCAGGAAAACTGTGCATTTGTTTCAGCAGTGAGGAAAAGACAGCTTTCCCATTCCACATAATTCACTCAAATTAAAAAAAAGCATTTTACTGTATTCTAGGAAGTCGGCAACCACTTGTAAGTGTGTATAGTTCCCAGCTTGTTCAACTTTTATAGACACTATAGGAGGAGTACAGACTTCAGGAGATGGAAAAAACACTCTCTCTGAAGTTGCTTCAGCTACTCTGGTAAAAATAAAAGTATCTGAAATTAACTGATGCTATGTCTAAGCATCAATCTACCTAACCTTAGATCAAGAAGTAAAAATGTTATTCTCTGGAAACGTGAACTGAAAATTGAGCAAATATCAGACTCTGTGCATTTAGACCTTGTTAAAGCACAAACATCAATAACCTGCAACTAACAGGCACACTTCATCGCTCATCGTAAAATCAAGCTATGGCTTCCAGAGCTTGAGGAGACCATCTTCACTGTAAGTGGCGATCAGGTTCTGGTGGGGGTGATGAGCAATGCCAATGACATCTTTTTCATGAACCTAGAGAATAAGCAGAAAGATGCATCAGGTGATTCTTCCAAATATTCTCTTCAAACAAGAACTACAGGAAAGCTGGACTGAGGTTTAACATGCCTTGTGCATACAGCAAAAGCAGAGGAACATAATCCCCCAGTACTAAGTTCCAGTTGCAAATAATTTTTGTGACATAGCAGTTACTTTTTGTTGGGCAAGGCATGGTTCAGTTAAGGCTTACATGTGTTGAAATCCATGACATCTAAGTGTTCCCCATTAAATTTAGATATTCAAGCTGTTATTCCTCTTTAGTTTAATCCAAGGCAAATTTAAGCCTGACAGCTGTAAATCGGACAGTTTGGTCAGATTCTCCATCAGCTGGATCCCAGGACAAGACATGCTCTAGTTCAAGTAAGTCTGAACCAATCCACTCTTGACTTAGTGTGTAAACATTTTCATAACTTTTAAAATTAAAATGGTTCTAAAAGAACTTAAAGACATTCTACAGCCAAGAGTTCTGGAGTGTGTTACCGATCGTGGCTGCTATAGGTGAAAGATTCATTGGTACAAGCCTTCTTCTTATGGACTTCTCCTTAGGGACTTCATAAATAATGAACATTTAGATCATCCTTGTGTTTAGAACTCTGCAAAATCTCAAAGGTAAGAACTTACAGTCAGAGTTCTCTCCAGCTTGCCGGTCACTGTGCTAAAGCAATAGAGCACAAAATCTTCACCAACGCAGTAGATCCATTCACCACGAGGTGAAAGCGCGCAGCAGACAAAGTCACCACCTTCTCTCTTACCAGAGCTAAAACTTCTTACAATCTGTAATGATACCCCCCCAAAAATATTTGGCAGGATTAAACTGCAGCACATCATTACTATGTTCATAGCAAAAATACTGAGGCAGTACTAGGTCTGTTTAGAACACAGGATCTCTCCACAGCTGCAACCACTTTCTGCAAGTCAAGCTGTTCTGTAACGTGGGTACAGAATAGTTTGTCACAAAAGCAAACTGGAAAAATCGGGTTTAACCTAAGGCTAAGTTATTAACTAGGTTTTTGGAATTCTTAAAATGACAGAGAGAGACTTGAAAGGATACCAGTAAGATCACATACTTGTCCTTGCATATTCATAATGACGACTGTATTCGATCTGTTGCAAACAACGAAGTGCTCTGGGTTTTTAGGCAGCAGAATGACACTGTTCACAGTAATGTCTGTCCCAGCAGTGCTGCCAAGAGATTTGAAGGTGTTTGAGCACTCTGTCGTCTTCACATTCCAAACCTAGTATGAAAAATAAATGTAAAAACAATTAGCTTTAAAAAATTAAACAAAAATGAGCTGATTCAGGATACAGGATCCAGACTTTTTAAGGCTCCTGAAGGGAAATATGAATTCAAAAAATTGTAGTTTATGGCATATTTAAAAAAAAAAATTATCACATCTATTTTAAAATGTGGACACCATGAACAATTTCACTACAACTGAACTGAAAGTGAATTTCTATTATCCAAATTCAGTCTGGCTCACTTTCATTAAGCATATTCCCTGAGGGGTGAGTCCAGACTTGGTTTCTGGTTTTAGCTGGCATCTGTCAATATATGTGCAGGTTCTGCATATGCAACTTGCCTTACACAAGACAGACATAAAAACTGCTGAAAAAGCAATGCCTCACTGGTACTGCTGGAAGAGATGTTCCAGCTTAGACCCACTTCCAGACCTACACCAGGCTGCTCTGGCTGTTTAGAAACAGAAAAATGGAACTGCTTGTTTAATAGTTAAAAGAAAATGTAACTCACTATCTGTGGAATATTTTTGCTCTCTATACACTAGTACAATCAAAATGTAAGATACCACCTTCTTATGCAATTCCCACGATTGGGGCAGTCTAGCAAAGAATGCAAGTTTGAAGTAACACCCCATTTAATATAAGCAAAATTTGTCACACTCCCCTAGGCCACATCTATAAACCAGATCCATTTACCCACCCCCCATGCACTGCATCGATGCCCCACTTAATGTAGCTGTTTCTATATTCATTTATTTATTTATTATAGTCAGTAATGCCCTGTACACAACAATGCTTTACTTTTCTTAACTACTGCACACTACGCAGTTCCATTCTTTGCTGAGACTACAAGCCAAACGTATACTTCTACAATCAGTTTAATTAATGCTAAATTGCCTAGCTTACACGGCAAGGGACTCTTAAGCACCAAGAAATAAACAGGTGTCCAACACAGTAAGCAAGAAAATGCCATTATTTCAAACAAGTGAATCCCCATATTCTAGGACAAAAAGCGTCACAGTCAATTCTATTTCTAGAATAAAGCAGGAACATGCAGGTAAGTACTGCACTTATCCTTTCGTAAACAGGCTCTGCAGCACTCTAAGCACATCAGTTCTCATTTACACCAATCTACAGCAAAGGTCACAAGCAGAAATACTACTGCTAGTAACGCCAAGTCCTTCTCCTATGACTGCAGCAGTTAAAACAGATTAGCTGCAACACACACAGAGTCTTGAGCGTGTTACTTACAAAGGGCAAATGCTATCTTACCTTCACTGTGCCATCAGAGGATGCACTGATAATATAGTGGCCGTCCTGGGTAAAAGTAGCTTCATTGACGAAGGATGAATGACCACGGAATTCCTTTAAAGTTTTCCCAGATTTTAAACCATGAATCCTGTCACACAACAGAAGTCACAACTAAGTGAGCAACTGAGGTAGTCTGAACCACCCCCTGGCTTCACCATATTTTAAATATGAGATATCTTTAGATAGGCAACAATAAAAAGTGCTACATATCCGCAAGCCGTAAGTCTTTATCACAAGCCTCTTTCATTAAAGACATTATGCAATCCTGTGAAAAGCTCAGGGAAATACCATCAACCTTCAGCCTAAAGGACCCGTATGTAATACATGCTGTACATGTTAGAAGACAGGACTATGAAAGGTGAAACTATAAAGCTGACAAAACAAAAATTACAGAATTGGAAGTGACCTCTGGAGATCTCTAGTCCAGCAGACTCGTTCCTCAAAGCAAAGCCAACCTTTAAGTGAGGTCAGCTTGCTCAGAGCCTTAAGCAAGGCCTTGTCCAGTTGAGTTAAGAAAAATTCTTTCCTTATGCCCAGCCAGCATTTTTCTCTTTTGCAAGCTGTTGCCGTTGCCTCTTACTGGGCAGCTCTGCGAAGAGTTTGCTTAGTCATCTAAAAGGAAATTATATTGCTCGTCTGTATCAGACTTAAATTGTAGTACCAACTGCCTACAGAAATACATTTTTCAAGCAGAAGCCTTGAGAACGAAACCCCTTATTCCATTTGAAGCTTGCTGTCCTTGATTCAACATCTGACCTTACATAATTTCAGTTAAAATCCTTACGCTACGGTTCATAAGTATCAGGATTTAAATAGATTAACATCTCTCATTAAGATGTTTTGTAATGCCTGTTCACTGTGCAGATGCCTCCAGATCCACACATTTCTTCACTTTCATCTAAAGCACTACCATTGGTACCATCGGGTTTTAGAATACAGGCAAGAGCCTAAAGCTATTTAACACATTACATAATCCCATTGAAATAAACATAAAATATATACAGCATCATGCCATCAAGCACTGGATCAATCTGATTCATAATGTAAGTCCCACATCTTGCAACTCCGTTTTGAAAAAGTGAGATAAGGAAGTTGGAAACCTTGGCAAACTGAACCGACAAACTGAGAGAAACCTCATGATGTTGACAACAGACTGTTGCAGAACCACCTCAGGCATCAGAATCACGCGGGGGCTGCAGAGGAGGTCTGCAGCAAAGGACTTGGTAGGCCTTGGGGAGAACAAAGTGAGAGCCAGCAGCATGCTGTGGCATTGAGGAGACACAGCCACACACCAGATGCATTAGGGGAGGCACACTGTGCAGATTAAGGTTCCCTGCTAGTGGCAGAGGTGTAGCCACCTCCGGAAGACAGTGTCCAGTTTTGGGCCCCCACTAAGGGGCCACTAGGATGGCCAGAGGGCTGGATCACAGAATGCATGAGGAGAGGCTGAGAGGGCTGTGTCTGTTCAGACCAGAGAAACGAAAGTTTAGGAGCATCTAATTGCTGTCTTCCTTGTAGACAAAAAAAGTTAAATAAATTACTATTAAGTACTGTAAGTCAGAATAACCCCAAAGAAGAAAAATAACTGAAGTAGACAAAAGTGGTCTAAGCAAAGCATCTGCATAGCAACAGAAGAGCTTTGTTGTAAATGGAATCTACTCAGTGGTGAGAAAAATTCCACTCAGTAACAAGAGACTAAATAGGTGCAGGATCAGGATTCCTGCACAACACAAATGTTAAGTGAGCAACTGTTTGCTTAACAAATGTTAAGCAACACTTTACAGATGCTAAGAGCTATAGGAACAAGGGTTTGATGAGGTTGCTGCTCATCTGTTAACTTAGATTAGAACACAGTTTGAGCATTTTTCTGACTATTTGCTAGTATTAAAAGTTACAATTGACTTTCATTCTTGCTTTTACCCACCCTGCAATGATCCTTTAAAAAAAAAAAAGCCAAAAAGAGATATCTAATCCTTACTAAACATCTGAAAAATTGCAAGTATTTGGTTAACATCACTAACCAACAGGTTTTTATAGAATATGTGGAGTCAGATTCTCCGCAGACATGAACAGCTAAAGGACAAGATGCAAAGGGCACAAGTTAAAAAGGAAAAAACCAAGCCAAACCAAAAACTCTTTCCTTATGTCCAGGAGAATTTTCTTCAAGGGAGTTGTACAGTCCTAGGATAGATGCCAAGAAAAGCAGTGGGGTCTCCTCCACCCGTGGAGATTTCAAGAACTCAGCTGGACAAGGCCCTGAGCAAGCTGACCTAACCGAAAGGTTGGCTGTGCTTTGAGAAGCATATTACACCAGAGACCTCTAGTAAACTCTGTTATAATTTATGCCTAGTCTGGCTTACATAGGTTGCACAGATGCTTGAGCTCTTAGAGCACAGATGCAAGCCTAACTACCTTCACCGTCCCACAATCCATTGATTTGTCAGGTTCTTGCATAACAGATTATCTGCATGCCAGGTAAGCTGCAGTAACTGCATGCATGGAAGTCTTAGCATGTTGAAAGTGTCGGGTAATGCCAAGTTTGTTCAGTTTAGACTAGCCACATCAAGAGGGATGTAATTCCTTGGATTTACTGCAGAAAGACCTCATAGCCAACTGCTGTAACTGAGCTGACACACTACCAACTTGCTAAACTACACTAACTTGATTGCGCAAATGTTGACAAAATGTTGGCTCAGGTAGCATGTAGGCCGCTTATCTGTTCCGTAGTTCCATCTCGTTCCCGTATCTGCTATTCGTCACAAGGGAAGGCCACAGAACAAGCACGTTCCGTTCCACCCCTCGTGTAGTTTCACAAACAACCTTGTACAGGGAATCGCAGATGTTGCATTCTTCGTGTGCCAGCTGTGGCTGTATTCTACCTCAGAAGCCTCTTGATTTTATGGCTTTCCTTAATGTGTGAACAATGCTGTACTTTTGTATTCTTGGCCAATTTAGTAATTTTTCCACAGGCAACTAGGTCCCTTCTCAGTTTTCTTTTTTCAGGCAATCAGGCCCAGCTCTCTCAGCCTTCCCTTATAGACCATGTACATCTGAAGAGACACTCAGATCAAAACCCAACACCTTAAAGCACAGGAAAGGCTTCCAGATACAAATTGCAACTCCTGCTCTTGAAGCTCTCAGGGTCCATTAGTCTTGATGGTCTTCCAGGGTGGGACCTCTAGTATTCCATGTCAGACTGCTGGGAAGAAGAGATGCCCAGAGAACATTTTCTTTGGATCCTTCTTCCTCTTGTTCTCACTTTAAAGGGAGTTCACTGGATCCAAGAGAGACAGAGGGGTGGATCTGGGGGCTGGCGTTACAGAGATGGATTCAGGGCGTAAGCTGGGGCAAGAACCCTCTTATGGTAAAGGGCTGGCAACGCATGACTTACTTAGACACGGAGCAGCAACACGATGCAAAGTGATGGTCCCTGAATGTGTAGGAGATAAGGTGCTACTTCCTCTCGACCACATGCAGCTCACAGGAACACACAGACCCTTATTCAAGCCCACAGGAGAGCCATGACTATTGCTTATTGAGATTCCTGAGCACTTTTGGACTTTTGGAAATTTTCTCTATTCAGCAACTATCCGGAGGAAGCAGAGAAGACGCACCAAAATACTTAAAGTTGCTCTAAGAGGACTTCTTTAGATAGTAGAAAAAGAGGAACCCGTCATACTGCTTCACAAAGAAAATAAAATGGATGGAACCAACCACTGTCATGTCATGTATTGAAGTCAGGGAGTATGACTAGGCTGCTTAGGCCATTTCAAAAATGTCATCATCATGTTATCTCATATCATTTTTACCCAAAGCTTATTATAAAAAATGTTATTTTTCAAGGTTGACACAGCTGTTTGTTAAGCTACAAGTCTCCCAGAAAGAAAACACACAAGGTCAATGTAAATGACAATAGAGCAGAAGTAGTACTTGGCCCCTAGCTCTGAAATAATGCTAGTTAAGCAAGGTGAAAGGTCAAACTTTCAAACTGTTCCTCTCCAACCCTCAGCAATCCTACCATCCTATTAGTATTAAAACTCAATGCAAAAGAATCAAATCCCAGGTCAAATGAATCTATATTCAAAAGTTTAACTGCTTAATATGAAAATTCTGTTTTCTTTTCTCCTGCACTGTAGCTCACACACTCTCAGTTTATTTACCTGATCGTCTGATCAAAAGAAGCACTAAGAATTTGGCTGCTGTCTTTGGAGAAACTGAGGCATGTAACACCTTTACTGTGTGCTCGTTCAAATCTTCTCAGACACTGACCACTCTGGATTTTCCACACCTGGAGAGGAAACAGCAAATGAAATATAGATGGTTACTTTGTTATGAGATCACAGAAGCTTAAACATCAAACCAAATATGTATCTGTTTCTAAGCCATGCTAAACTTCATTTGTTTTTATATGGAATTGCAACATTACTGCAATTGCAATTGAACATTACTGCAATTTCAAGTGAATCTTTCTGGTCACCATCTCTGTCAACACACTGTACAAAAAGATTTGTACCTTGATCTTTCCATCTTGTGCTCCAGTTGCTAGCATTTCTGTATCTCTGCTGAAGCACATGCACAACACTGCATCATCCATCATCATAAAATTATCTTGTGCCTGGTACTTCAGATCCTAAATGAAAGCAGAAGATCCACCAGTCAAAACAGTGAATTCAATGAAATATATTTTAAGGCTATAATTTATAGTCAAGTAGACCTCACAGCCTTATAATAACAGGGAAGTGCTATTGTCACCATTTTAGAGGCAACAATGATTATCCAGAAACATAACAACAACAAAAAAAATGTTATTGCCAAGGGAAGCCTATGACAAACCAGACAATTAAACCCCCGTCAGATTCCAGACTGATATTTGAGCCACCCAAGCAGGCATCCTTTTCAGATTCACAGTCCCCGAGAAATTAAAACAAACATAATCTCAAAGAATAAAACCAGTTGCTCTGGTCAATGAATTATCCATGTGAAATAAGGCACATTTTACCTTCCTAATCTTTCCAGTAGTGAAGTTCCATACTTCAATGAAACCATCAACAGAGCCAGTCACCAGATACTGTCCATCTGGGGAAAACCGAGCACACTCCACATGTGACTTCTGCCCAAACTGTTTTACAGGAGAATATAAATTAAGCCTAATAAGCAATTTAAAGGAGTAACTCATTAAAACAAAAATGTAGTCTCATTGTGCTTGCAAAAATACAGTATTTTCTAGTTATGCATCAGAAATTTAACATTAACGTACAAAAAAACTTGTCAATACCCATATACCAATGCTTGAAATACAAAGAAAAAAACACGCCTTTTGATCTGGTAATACCTGTGAAACTTACATCAAACACTCCGTGCTTATAGCAGCAGTTGGGCTAGTTGTTTTCATATTTTTGGTTTCGCAGTGAATTGTGTATCTTAACAAACATCTTTCCAGTACCAAACACATATTCCCAGCAGACTTCAGAAATTTCTGAAGCAGTACAAATTGCTTTACTTGGAATGATGTTTCTCCAGTGAAATTTTCACAGAGAATGTTTGGTATTCTTTTTTATATACAGGTTTAAAATTTTTAGATTTTAAAATACAAGTGACCATGACAACTGAGTACAGAAAAAAGCTTTACTAATCAATAAAAAAAATCCAAGATCAGTACTGATAAGCAAAACAAGTTCTAAGAAAGCATTTTTACAAAGCTGCTACTGAACACAACAAACTGACTTTGCAAGTTCCAACTCATGACTTCCAAAAAACATTTGTTCATTGTGAGAACTGGTACAATGAACTAAACCTTCTCACTGTACAGAACTGCTTGATGAAGCTGAAAAGACTTCACAGGAGGAAACTGTCTATTCCATATTGTGAGTACTGCAGGACAACTATGCCATTAGAGTACAGTTTTCTTTCTTTTTTGAAACCTGTATGATAAAATCCTTAAAAAGGAGTTACTGATCATATTAGTAGGCCTGGTATGTAGTAGTTCACGATCAAAACTTAAATGGTTCACAGAAGCTAATACACACACACAGAAGTTTAAGACATGAGTACTTCCTTAGACAAATAAAGAAGGGGACTAAACAACTAAACATGCCACCTCTGAAAATTTAATGATTTTGAACTGTGAAGTCAAAGAAACAAGTAATACATTTATCATAGTCACGAACACCATGAGCACCCACTCTTGCTAAGGGACCTCACTTCAGACGCTATAATAAGTCTCCTGATGAGATAAAGCATGGAGAAGAAGTTGAAAAAACAAAAACAAAAAACAAGAGAGAGAAAGAGAGAAATAACTTACAAAAAAAGACAACAGAAGAATTCAGAAGGTTTACTCTTATCTCCAAACATGAAGCGCAGGCAGTAACACATATAAAAGCAAACACAACATCACCTTAATATGTCTGCTCAGCTGTGTGGGGAACTTTTCTTCTTCTACATCTTTCACAGCTGCTTTGCCTCGGAACAAGTCAATTGTCATACCAGGAGGAAGCAAGCCCTGATGCTGCTGCCATTTCAGTGCCTTTTGAGGAGTTGAAAGCCATACAGTTAGGTATCAGTTAACATACACCTTCCTCATCAAAACTTGCTTCTAATCAACACAATACAGCAATAGTTTTTATACTCTTAAAAATTCTACACCTTTACAGTTCAGGACAAACACATTGCAAACAATTACTTGAAACAAGACTTCTCGGAGTATGATTCCTAACTCAAAACCATGAACAGAGTAGAACATTGTCCCTAAATGATTTTTGCAAGTGAGAATGACTCCGGTCCACCCTTGTCATTCTACCTTCAGTACGCAGTATAAAGCACACACACAGTGTGAATTCAATCTTGTGTTAATTTACATTACCTGACCTGTTGCCCATTTGCCTAGAACTGCATACATTAAAAATAAAAATGACACATAAGCTTTCTTGGAAGGCACACGTGAACTTCATTCAAAAGACAGAATCTTACACAACCCCTCCAGCAGAGACCCACTGTCACAGGATACCTGTTATGCCAAAAAAATGTATTTGGCATACTTACAAGCCTAAAGATTTAAGACATAAAACAGCAGAATACACATGAAATATTGTCTGCATAGAGTACCACTGAATAGATTCTGAGAATCAAAAAAGAGTTGGAAGTACAACAATGGAAACAGCATGTGTTAAAATGTACTTTGAAAATAATCTTCTCTACACAGTGAGCATTTATTCTCTGGGAAGAAATCTACCGCTGGAGTGCTGACTTTTCCTACAACCGCTAAATCCTTGACACTTAGAAAAAATGCTGGTTTTACTATACCACATGTAATCACGCAATATTTATGCTTTATTTTTATAGAATTGAAGAATCAACTACATCATAGTTAGCTTTATGCAGCAAAAATCTACAGAAACTGACGTAGCTACTAAAATATTTTTCAAGAATTACCTGCCCCAACAACGCCATAAGACGAGATGGAGGTACCACGCTGACTTCTCCAGCCAAAGCTTGTGCAATAGCAGCTCTCCGCTTCTCTTTGCTACTTCCATCTGGGTACGCCTTGAGAGAAGTGATTTTTATTAAGTGATTCTTCTAAACTATTTTCCATAAAAGCATTCGTGGCTTTGAACTGAAGTCCCTTCTTTTTCTGTTAGGCATTCAAAAGAGCCCTTCTCTTTCACACCAACACTTGAGACACCTGGGATATGCTTTTAGTAAAAATGTCAGACTGACATAATCAGTCAGAAATAATGCCTTGTTATTATTATTAAACAACAACAACTCTATTTACAAAACATACGTTTTCTTCTACATTTACAAGACATGAAAAGCAAGGCACGTATGTCATCCTGTGGCAGGATACAGGTATAAATCCACAAACTCCCACCTGCAGTATACTTCAAAACCACTGCTCTGCTGCCTTGTGATGAAGTGTTACAGATCATTTCCCAAACACTTCATAAAACGTGTAAAACCATCAAACTGGAAAGCTGCGCATTCTCACTCCCAGAATGGAAAAGAAAAGATGCTGCAAGCCATTAGCAACTTGGACCAATGCCAGGGGTCAAGCAAGACAGAATCGTGAAGTCTCTAGGAAGAGCATAACATACCTCACGAGGATCAAAGTAAGATCTGGCCAGAAGGTTTTCAAGGTGGATGTACCGCTCTGGCTGAGTTTGCTTTAGCATGATCATGGGATCTGTTTGCCTCAGGAGAGACCTGGCAGCACCTAGTTCCCGGAGCTCAATCAACTCCAGCACAACCTGCATCAAGAGACAAACATCTGCATCAGCAAAGTGAAAGAGGAAAACTCCAGAGAGGGGCTTCCACCCACGCCAGAACAGCCTGCTCTCACTCACCTGCTCGTAGAGATCAATGAGGGTCTTGTCAGGCAGCTTCAGCGACTGTATGGCTTGCAGCACTGTGTCCCAATGCCCGCTGTTGATGTCGGCCACAAAGCTCTCAATACTGTCCACAGTGTTGAGGGACACAGTCGTTTCCTCCTGGAGGGTGGCGAGGGCTCGGTGGAGGCTGTTCTCTTTCAGGTACTGCATGATCAGCCGGATCACGCTGCAGGGGAACAGGGGGCACTCAGGGTACCAGCCCGGGGGGATGGCCTCTCCGCCATCCCCCCCTCAGCCCCTCTCCCGCCCGGCTGCCCAGCGGCGGCTGAGCTGGCACCAGCCCCGCGACCGCGGGCGCCCTCATGTCCCCCGATCACCTCAGAGACCGCCCCTCCCCCACGCAACGGCCCCCGCCTCGGCCCGCCGCGACCGGCCTCTTGCGCCGCCGGCCTGTCCCGCCACCGCCTCCCCCCCGCCGCCGCCGCCACCCCCCGGTCTCCGCGCCCCGCCAGCCGCCACACGCACTCGGAGGACTCGATTTCGATCGACATCTTGAGCCGCCGTCACCCCTCCGCAACGCGTCCTCCGCCACCGTCTCCGCCACTTCCGGCCTCGCTCTCCGCCGCTTCCGGTCCGCGCCACGCCGCGGGGGCCGCCCCTGTCACGTGGTGGGGGAGCGAGGTGGGGAGGGGGACCGAGCATGCGCACTGGCACGTCCACGCGCCGCGGCGGCCGCTGCGCCCCCTGGCGGTGGCCCTTCTGGGGGCGGCCGGGACCAGTAGGCCCCAGGCGGGGCGTGGACGGTCCTACCGGCGTTGCGAGGTCCGGGGGGCCGTCCCGGGCAGCCCCGGAAGAGACAGCAGCCTCCCAGCTCTCGTTGTTACTCATCGAGTGGGTGAGTCGGGAGGAATACTGGGCCTAAGGCCTGTGACAGAACCCAAATGTAGGCTCGGTGGAAGCGGAATTACTGGTGAGGTGAGCACAGTGCTGGCCTGGCCAGGAAGGCTGAGAGACAGCACATGAGGAAAAAAAAGCATCAAAAAGCTTGGGACCAGTATTCTTCCTGGAGTGGCTAGCTGTTCTGGGAACTGAAAGGGGTTCGGGTTTTTTTCTTGTTGCTCAAAATAGCAGCACTTGAAACAGAACAGCCGCTTCAGTGACACAGCAGGTGTAGCACGAAGGCAAGAGCACTGATGTAGGTTAACCTGCATAGGTACTCTGCAAGTTGGCTTTTCAGTGTTGTCTTAGAAGTATGAACTGCACCTTCAGAATAAGCCTTGTTTGAGTGTTTTACAGTTTCAATATAGAACTCACATTTCCCAGCTGGTTTCCCACAGGGCTGCAGTCCACCCACTGTCCTTCACTCACCAGGATTTCAGAAGATTCCCTGCGGTGACACAGACATGTTGGAGCGCAGGTCAGGCCAGGCATGATGCAGAAGACCTTCCTGGCCACCTCCTTCTTTGCATGTGCAGGTTTGCAGATGCAAACCAAGGATCTTTCTTGATGTTTGCAAGCCTTAAGTCAGTGTGAGCTCAGCATTTCAAGAGTGTGGTTGTGTGAAAGAATGATACTGCATAAATATTTCATTAGTAGGGAAATCAATAGCGTATCTTGGCTGCTTTAATTATGGACTACGACTTGGAAAAATGCTGCTGTACCAGGCAGAGCCCTCCAGTGGCGAGGGAGGACACAGGAGACAACTTTAAACACACAAAGGGTGGCTGTGGCATTCCATCTGTGCTGGTTGGACTCTAACCGAGGCCAAAAGTCTTGAAGCTCTGGTTAATGCTATAAGATGAGTAAAGCTGACTGTCCCTCCTGGCTGCATGTGGGCTTAGGTGGCCTTGCCAGGAAGGGAGGTCCTCACTCCCTGGGCAGCAGAGAGGATCTTGCTTGTGTCTCCCTGGCGTGGGGCACCTCCACCCCCTCCCAGTAAGTGCCCGATACTGGTGCTAGACTGCCAGCACACGGGGATGTGAAATCTGCTGTACTCGGCCCTTCTTGGATGGACTTGTTCCTTGCTGTTTTTTTAGGCTTAGCGTACAATTTGCTGGATGAGCCATGGAAAATAGAGCCGTGTGTGAGAAACTGCCTGTCTTTGCCAAGGAAAGCTGTTCTTCGCTGTCTCTGTCCCCAGAGTGCTTAAGAAAGTAATCCAATAGCATAAAGTTGAAAAAATAGTGAGTGAGGCACACGGCTAATGTTTTGCATGCTGTTGCTTCCTCTAGATGATACTAACTCATTTTTTTAAACTGCTGTTACAGAGGTGCAGGATTACTGATGGGAAGTATCAGTTAATCATTCCAGGCATATTTGGTTTCAATGACAGGTGTATTTATGTCTGTCAAAGGTTGTTTTGAAAACAAGTTTGATCCAGACTGTAACAAAGCAAAGCTGTAAAATCCAAAGATGGCAGTTATTTTTCTGCTGGCAGCACAGAGAAATCTGTCTCAATCCCTCAGTAAATTCATCTGGTGCTCTACTGCGTGCCCTCCCTCCTGTGTTACTGGCCCCTAGCAGGAAAAGCCAAACAGGCAGGCTACCTGGTCCTGAACCGTCACAGTCCTCAGGATGGCATTTTTCTGAAAGGAAACTGGCACAGGAATGCGCTAACAGACTGGAAGGGTGTTGGTGGTATATACCGCATTTGGCCTTCCTTTCATGATAGCTGCAGAGGGAGGTGGACATCCCAGCTAATCCTCCCTGTGCGGTGAGTCAGAGCTCGCCATGAACTTCATCCGAGAAAAGGGTCCTGGTGCACAAAGTGCTGTGCAAGCACACGAGAAGCAGACTTGGCTTTGTGGCTAGACACAGCTACAGCCAACTTGATCTCGTGCTGGCAGCGGTCCTGCACCTGGGGACCTCCAGAGGTCCTTCCAGCCAACAGTCGCAGGATGCCAGCTCTGGCACAGCATTACATAAGGGAAGTTAAGGTTTCCATTTTGTGTTTTGGCTCCACTGGGAAATGGATGCGAAGGGAGATTAAACAGTCTTGCTGCAGTTATGCTGCACAGATGATCTGCAGTAAAACTGGGAGTTGAACCCAGTCCTTATCAGTCCCAGACCCACTCTTTCAGTCAGTGGTGAGCGAGTGCCTTGGAATCAAAATTTTTAAGGGAAGAATTTTACCTCTTTTCCTGGCAGAAAATTTAATATAGTAATTTTCAAATCGCTCCCAATTCAAAAGTTGTCAGTTTTCTGCACTCCCCTCCTGCCTCCCTGCTGCTCTCTTGCATCCCTAGGAGACCAGCTTAAGCAGCAAGCCAGGAGTGAGCCATGCCTTACGCTGACCAGGTCACTCTGCAGTGGCTGGGGAGCAGGATCCAGGCACCATTTGGGGTGCAGAATCACAGCCTGCAGTTTAGGGTAGCTGTACACCCATGAGGACCTCACTTGCCCTGCCAGACAGCAGTGTAGCTTCATGCGTGACTGCTGCCTCACAAGCTGCAAGACTGAAGTTTCCTACGCGCCAGAGCTGTGCAATGGCACCAGGAGTCCACATAAGCTTACGGTGACAATAACGTCCTTTCTCTGCTCTCTAAGTTACAGTCTAGTGACTTGCAGTAAAGTTTTGCTTTTCTCAGCTTTCAGACCACAATGCCGGAAATGAGTCCTTCCGTCAAAGCGCATTTGCTGTAGTCTCAAAATAAGATGCACCCTTCTGAGGCCAGCATCTTGAGAAATGCTGCGTAGGGGAAACTGCCTGTGTGATTTCTGTCTCTATTCTTGAGAATACTTTTTATGTCCTGAGAAAAAAAAAAAAAAACAACAAACCACGAGCTGTGTCTTGCAGGGAGAGACGTGTGACTTGAAATCATTGTGTGGTTCCAGGGAGTACTTAAACCTGTGCAAAACCAAGCTTTGTTTCTCATTGCTGGTGAGGCAAACCACATGCCAGGCCTTACAGGGAGGCACAGGTCGAGGGACATTATTATCCCCTCTGCTGGGCATCCATTGGGGTGGAGAAGCTGGAGGGGGACCAGCAAACAGCTGCGAAGTGGGAAGGGGCATGTGGCACGTGGCCTGCTGGCAGGAGCTGGGCTTGGCTCGCCTGGCCGAGGGGAGGCAGGAGTGGGGTTTAACATCAGCTTAAAACAGATGGAAGGGTAATTGCAAATGGCTGAAGGCTCTTTGGTAGCCTCAGCTGATGCAAGGAGGGGCAACAGCCACGTGGTGCTGGAGGGTTTTAGTCAACACAACTCCTTTGCCAGCAGCCCTGGGACAAGGCACCAGGGAGGTGGGGACGATCCCTTTCCTGGGGAGGGGGTTTTAGCTGTGGCCACACAAAGCCTGGGGGGTTGGGAAAGCCCTGCCGCCAGCAGGGCTTGTGCGGAGACTCCTCCCTGCTCCCCCCCCCACACTTCCCGAGACCCTTGGTGCTGCTGGGGCCCTGCAAACTGCGGACTATGTTCTGGCTTTATCTGACCCTTGGCGGCACGGCGGGGAGGACTGGTAATTTAGGCCTGTCTCTGGGAGATATCCAATGAAATGTATCTTGGACTAATTAGGCTTTAGGGCTCAGGAACTCAGTTCCAGTTGCTTGGCCTCTGTTTTGACCCCTCTTTTCTTTGAAGTTCATGGAGAAGAGGGGAAAGGAAATGAGAGCAGAGGCCCTGCTTTTCCTGTAAAATGCCTCATTCCTTATAAAATCGTTTGGCAGAAATCTCTTTCAGCTGGACAAGCTGAATACTTTAATACATGCCTGCAGTCATTTTCCTCCCTTGTCACATTCCTCTGGCTGCTCAGTCATTGCTCTGCATCAGTAAAATCGTGGACGCATAGACAGAAATACTCCTTGAAGAGGTATCAGAGAAGATCTCCAAAAGCAGGTTAGGGGGCTCTCAGTTGCCTCAGCTGTGTTATTTCCTGGGATGGCTGGAAGTGCCTGGCACTGTGCAGTACAATGGTGCCAGCTCCTGCTCAGCTCTGTGTTTTCAGGCATTTCTTCCAGGCAAACCTGCTGGGACACACAGCTTCCAGCCTTTGGCCAGGCCATGGAAAAACCACACCAAACATCCTCCCTCCCACATTAACTTTGCACAAGAAGGAAGGCACCCCAGGCATGGTGAGGGAGAGGCACATAGTATTTCACATCTGTCCTGGGCACTAGGGATGTTTCAGAGCAGGGGGTAGCCGAAAGCCCCAAAGGAAGGCACACATATTCCCTCCTCCCACCATAATGCAGAATCAGCAGGAGGTCTTGTTAGGAAGGCATCTCTGGAGGTCTGTAGTCCAACTCCCTAGTCCAAAGTTAGATCAGGTTGTGCTAGGCCTTCTCAAGTTGTGTTCTGTGCACCTCCAAGCATAGTGATCTGGTCTCTGAGACGCACCACCCTCATGTGGAGGAATTTTCTCATGCCCAGCTGGAATTTCCCATCCAGAAGCAAGTACCTATTGCCCCATGTCCGGTCTTTGTTTGCCTCTGGGAAGAGTCTTGCTCCTTTTTTTCCATAACCACCATTCAGGCAGTGGATGACCACTATGAGGACCCCCCAGTTGTGTCTTCTCCAGGCTGGGAAAGCCCAGTTCCCTCAGCATCTCTTCATATGCCCTGTGATGCAGCCACATCACCACCTTGGTAGTCACTGCTGGACTCTCTCCAGTTTGTCACTGTCTTCCTTGTACTGGGTAGCCCCGAACTGGACGCAGTAGAGACATGAGTCTTCAGCAACACTATATGGTGAGGAAGGATCACCTCTCCTGTGCTGAACTTTGCGAGGTTGCTTCTGGCCAATTCCTCCAACCTGTTGAGGTCACAGCAGGTGGCAGGCCTTCCTCCCGAAACATACTGACCTCTCCCACAGTTGATATTAGCTATGGGCTTTTTTTCATCTTTTCTTGGGATGGGTTGAAATCCACCTTTCCACCAGGTATGTGTGCAGTGGGTTGGCAAGGGTCCTGAGAGCTGCCCAGGGTTTCCTCCTTTCTTGGCCAGACATTGAAGGCAAGCTGTGAGAACCACTGTTTCCCTAGAAGGTGGCCTTGCTGCAAAAGGCGACTCGCACAAAGTGTGGTTAGAGATGGAGCCACTCTTACTTCTCCTTTTGAGAGGTGAAAGGATGGCCCAAGTGCGGTCAGAGATTTCTTGCACCTACATTCAGTGGCAGGCCACCTGCAGACGGAGGTTTCACATCCTCTTTTTGACCAAGCCTACCCAACTTCTGCAGGGACAAGGACCGAATCTGGCCACAGCAGGGCCTGAGCTCTGGTTTGGGTGAACAACCGATGATGCGATTCCCCAGTGCTCCTCACGTGTGCCTGGGGATCTGAAGGTGTCTGCAGCAGCCTGTAAAGGCCCTGTTCTCAGGCTGCCCACTGGCTTCATCTCAGCCCTCTGTCTTCTGGCTTGGTCGTCTCAGAAACACTGGCACCATCCCCAGGCTGCGGGGAGCAGCTGATCTAAGGCTGGTTAGGGAAGGAGGATGCTGGAAGAAGGACCCCAGGGAAGGTAATGCTAGCACCAGGTTGTGCAGGGAAGTTTTCTGCCATTTGCAGTGAGGAGCAGCAGCTGAGGAGCATGGGGAGATCCAGTGCAACTTGCAGATGGTCAAGCAGTTGCTGGAGTCCCCACGGAGCACAACTTCGGGTTCCAGCCCCATAGTGTTTCCATATGCAATTAGCACAGAGCATCTGCAGAAGCCACGCATGCAACTATGCACTGATACGGAGGCATGGGGGTGCATTAAACCAATAGAACCAAAAGCACCCCTGCACAGTTTTCATGGAGGTGCCTGCTGTGCTTCTTATCCGTATGGTTTTTGAAGTCCTAAATGACTTGTGATATGAGGACAGCCAGGCGTTTATTTGGGTGCCTACAGGGCAGAGGAGGCCTCCTGAAAACAAAACATGGCATAGTGTACTTAGGCTGTATCATCTTGGAGGGGGAGACCACGTTACAGATTTATTTCTGAAGCTGGACCTTGCAGCCTGTTGGAGTGATTTTAACGTGTGACTCATGTCAAAACTGCTTCAAGGTTAGAAGTGAAATTAGAAATTAGGCTGAAAGGGCTGTTATTCACAGGCAAAAATTGATTCAAGACAATTGCCTTTCATTTTTAAGGACTGGAGGCAGGAGAGAACTGTAAGAAGAATAATTTGTATGTAACTGGAAACTAATCGTGAATAATGACACTTCCTGGTGACGTTAAATAGGATTGCTTGTGTTTAACTTGCAGGCTGTGTTGTATTTCTAAGTGGTAAACTTGGACTGGGCTCTTGTACTCTTTTGCGAATGACGCAAGGCGTGATAACATGAGCAGTAGGAGTAACGAAGGGACAGGGAACGTTGTTTGTGGCTTGGCAGGTGGCAGCCTTTCTTCAGGGTTGGCCCCAGTCCTGATCCTTACCTGGGGATCATCAGCACCAGCAAGGCGCTTGGTCTGCTCTCCTGGGAGCAGTGGTCTCATTGCTCCATCATCAGTGTGAAATGCCTTTGCCCGTGACTGAGGCTTGGCTCCAGAGCAAAACAGTCTGACAGTGTGGCGAGGCTCATCTGTGCGCAGGCTGCGGACTTGGAGGCCTGGGGTTTGATGTTCCATGCTGGCCACCGCACTTTTTTGTGTGGCATGGCAGGAAAGCATCCAGGTGGCTGGGATTTCAGACACCAGCCGCACGAGCGACAGCTCTCTTTTCAGGCCATTCCTCCCTAACACACCAAACAAAAGCGGTTTTAGTGCCTCAAAATGTCCGAGCTGACTGCCCTTCATTTGGCTATGTCTCCGCCTCTGGATGTCTATTAGGGGGTGCAGTGCAGGGGACCAGCTGCTGTGCCTTTGGACAAGCAGCATCCCACTGGAGAAGGGTGCATTCTCCCAGGTTAAATGGGTGCAGGACAACCACACCTGCTCTCTCTCACGCACCTGTGCTGGAACCTGGGCAGGGGAAAGACTTGCCAGACTTTTTGGCCGCCGGCGAGGGAGGGCTGGGCTGACGAGAAGGGACCACCACCAGGACAGAGAGGCACTCCAGCAGCCTGTACTGCTGCCAGGCTTGTTGGTGGCGGTGTGGGAGCTGGTGTGCTCTTGCTGCTCTACGTGTAGCCTGAACATAACGAACCTCAGAATGGACAAGGCACACTTTGGAGACAAGCAGAATACTCCAGTTAAAAGTGTTGGGGTTTTTATTTCTTTTTCAATTAATATCTGTAATATCAGCATGTAGTAGGGTGGCTGGATGAGATCCCCAAGTATCCTGTCCCTGTCACTGAGGAGCACACACCTCCCAGGGGCTGAAGTCAAAGTTTGAGAGTCATGGAGATATCTGCTGGGACTCTCCCCTTACAGTTTTCATAGCCAGGACCTCTGGCTGAATGGGGGGAAGCCCAGCTCCTCCTTAGAAAGGGAGAAAAGCCAGCTATACTTGACATTCAGAAAGAGCAAAGCTGTCTGAGTTGTCTTCTTTGCCTGCAGAATCTAAGCCAAGATGGGAACACCACAGCTGCGAAGGTGGGTCAGCTTGCATCCATGTCTTGTAACAAAGACAGATTTAACAGGTATTTGCGCCTAAGCAGGATTTTCTTTTATTTGTTGCAACCTGAGAAGCTGTAGGCATTGCTAAATGATTTAATTTCAGTTGTGTACCACAGACCATGTTTTGCACTGCATTGAGTAACTTAGTAAAGCACCTTCAGCCACTGCTGTTTATGACCAACTTGCCTCACCTGAGTGGTTTTGGACCCCCAGCAGTGCTGGTGGTGGAGCATCGGGGGGTCTCCAGTTCATCCCCTCCATTCAGACCAGGTCTGAGTGTGCTGAAGCAGCTCAGCTCAGAGGTGGCAGGGGCTGGAGAGGACCTTAGCATAGTGGAGATGAACACCCATGGCAGCTCCTGGTGCCCCTCGGGCGGTGTGGTCTGTGCATTCCTCCTCGTGCTGTCACCTGTCCGTGCAAAGAATGTCTGGGGGACCACGCTGAGCCCAGGGTGACATGCAGGGTGGAATGGGACCCAGCAGCCCCAGAGCCGTCAGGGCCCTCTGAAGGTCTTCAGCCTTAGCGCACAGCATGCCTCTCACTAGCACAAGGCAAGGACAGCTGTGGCTTTGTACAGCCGTATCTGGGAACCCCGCAAAGGATGGAAACCTCCTCCCTCCGTAGTGCCCTGTCCCCCTGCCCGTCCAATTTGCTGTGGCTCGGGTGGTGGATTCCTGTTCTTGTAACAGTGGCAATAAACACACCCACAGTACCTGCCTGGAAAAATTTTACAACAAATACCTATACTGGCTGTGCTTCCTTGTGATGTCTTTGAAGGCACATCTCAGCTTCCAGCATCAGTTTGCTGTGCTTTTATGGGAACCTTTATGAGTGCAACAAAAAGATCTGGATAAGGAAACATGCCTCATCTTAAGAAACTCCGTGGACACCTTTGTGGGGTAAAAATGAAAACAAAACAAAACAAAAAAACCCCACCTAGGATACATCCAGTTATGACGTGGCTCAGTTACAGGCTGGCTTCAGGGTGCATGATAGCAAATGTTGGAAAAATTATTATGGCAACCATTTCACAAATAATTAACCTCGTTGCTTTTCAATTGCTTACATAAATAGCCAAGAGCATCATGTCTCAGGAAAAACCCGGCTATTCAAAGTTTAGTTAGTCAGGGAAATGACTGTAAGTATCACAAGGGGTCTACAGGTAAAACCCTGAAGAAAACTCCGGTTCGCATTGTTTTTGTCTTTTGTAGATTGTATATTTTTATTTTTATTGTTTTTAATAAAAGTCTTCCTTTGCCAAGGAACATCAGGAAACAGAAGTAGTGCAGCAACACATGTTTTTAGACAAAAGATTAAGTTCTAGAAAACAGGAATACATACACATATATATGTACATGTATACTTACATCCTTTTTTAAAAATTATTTTAACAATGCTGGAAATAATAACTATGAGGGAGTGAGGTGAAAAGCAGAGCCAGGACAGAGGTCCAGAGGGACCTCTCTAAATGGGAGGACTGGACCACCAGGAGGCTCACAAAGCCCAGCCAGTGGAAGTGCCAGTGGTGCCTGGTGCACAGGGGTGAGGGAGGGCTAACCCTGAGCACTGGTCCAGGCTGGGAAGTGACTGGTGGAGTTGCTGGATAGGACTCAGATGTAACTGCAAACATAAGCTTGAACATGGGCCAAAAGTAATTCTTATTGCAAATAATGCAAACTGCTTACTGGGCTGTACAAAGAGGACCACGGCCAGCCCAGTGGCGGGGTGTTGGAGACGCTTGTGTTTCTCTGAGTCCAAAAAGCTCTTCAAGATGATGCATTACAGTAAGGAGAAATGTGTGGTGATGCTGGTGAAGTGCAAGAAAGATTCCTTCGCAACCCTCTGCAGACCTGCTGAGGTCGCAGGTTGTCAGACCGGCAGAAACGCAAGTGTTTTGGGCAGGGAGACCGAAGCGGGCAGGCATGCTGGCAGAAGACGGTGGGCAAGATGTTTTGGTGTGTGTTAGGCACTGCAGTGAACACTATACAGCTTGCTGGCATGGCCTAAAAAACTCATTGCCTGGATGGGGCAGCCGTGAAAGCCACGCTGGGGTGCAGGGTGCCAGCAGCACCGTCCCTTCTGCTTCCTCCCGGGGCCATTGCTCCCAGCATGCTGGAAAGGCAAAGGTTGGGCTGGGTCTTGCAACACAGCCTGTTCTTTTCTCAGTCAAAATGTGAGTTTTTTGGCACTGTCTGCTATCCTTTGGCTTGTTCTTATGTTTTGCTTCTGCTAGGCGTTGTTTTCTCTGGAGGCTTGGGATCCTTTGCCACACCATGTTTCCAGTGTTGCTCTTGCCGATAGCACTGTGGTTTTTGCTGGGTGGGTTTCTGACTATTGTACCATCTCATGTTAGTGGAACAGGGGTTGCTGAAACGCTGGAGCAGTCTCCACCCTGAGCTGTTGGTGCAACAGCAGCCCACGGAGTTAAACATTAGCAGAAGTTACTTATTTTCCCTAAAGGAGGATCTTTATAGCTCTGCTCTTATTTTGTATTGTAGTCCCAGCAATACTGTAACTCTGACAGCAGGGGTTAGAAATTTGATTTGTTAAGACATTGCAATGTCATTATGTCTGGTGCTTTTTCAGAGTTTCCTGGATGTTACTTGAAACAGGATAATCACTTACTCATGTGCAACCAACGACCACATGCAAGCCACTGACAAAAGAAGCCGCAGCCTTTGCTAACAAAGGAGCTCCTTTCTGTTTTATTTTTCCAACCAAAATTCCCCAAACAAAGTAATTAAATTTCTCCCTTTGTTCTGGCTTTTGTGTTTGCTCTCACTTACAAGCAACCCCAGCAGGGGCATGGAAGATATGGGATTTTGGTCTTAGAATAAGGACCTTGGTCTGAAGTTTTTCCTATAGGTAATTATTCGTAGTCCAGAAATGTCAGAATGGGGAAGATTTTTCTTCTTTGGACTCATTTGTGTAGCGCATTCACATTACCATAGATGGAATACTTTAGAGAAGATATAAGAGAAGGATTTCAGTTTAATCAGGTCCAGGCACAAATTTTGGACCAACAGCTAATACAGCAGAGCATCAGCAACATCTGTCTCCTCTCTGCACTCAGATCCAAGAAGACTCAAGAGCTATCCAGGCATTTTTATGACAGAAACATTTGCTTATTCAAGAATCACCTCCCCTTTTCTCCTCTTCAGCTTTCCTTTTGTTCTCCCAAATGCAAATCAGCAACCTTTATTAACACCAGGTCTGAAAAACATTTCCATGTTTAAATATGAACACACATGGGCGTTTGTTTTTGGGGATGTCAGTCAACCAGGAGTGCGTAATCAACATGAGTAATGACTTACACCCAGCAACTCCATCTGCTCAGGCATCCCTGGGAGCCCAGAGCTGAAATGGGTCAGGATTCCTGGGAATGACAGCCCGAAGCAGGGGCTTCCCAGCAGGGAATGAAGCTCTGGTGAGTTGGGGTAGAGAGGTGGGCACATGGTCACGGCTGGAGCGCAGGAGACGTAGCAGGAAGATGCAAGGAGACATTAGGTGGTGGCTGAGTGGGTCTGGAGGATGGGTGGAGGGGATGGGCTGGGTCCAGACTGGCCTGCTGCGTGAGGTGGACCCGTGGTGGGGTACAGGGGTGGAGGGAGGGTGCTGCATGGGGAAGGTTCAGCCTGGGACACACCAACGAGAGCCACCCCAGAGTTAAGGGCGAGACCCTGCTGGGGCCAGACCACTTCCCATTGACCACAACAGGGCAGAGAAAGCCTGTAGATGGGGCCTCACCGAGCACCACCTCTGCCCATCTCCTGTGTTTTCAGGCAGGATATGGCTCCTCCAGAAGCAAAAGGGAAGGAGACGTTCAGTCTGCCCTAAGGCTGCGTCTCAGATGAATTGTCTGTGGGAGGTGCCCAGGTTGCCTTTTCACAGCCTTAGTGCCTGGGAGTAATGTTTTGTGGCCTTTTCTCACTCCCTCCACCCTCAACTTTGCAGATCATTCATGGGCCCTTGCCAGAGGCAGCCAATACTAAATAGATGTGGTCCTGAAGCTGGGGGACCCTGCAGGTTGGGCTTTTGCAGCCACTCTGAGGCACTTCTTTATCTTGGCCACATCCTCATATGCTTAAACTTTACCTCATCTGACATTAGCTGTTGTCTCTCACTGTCTCTCTGGGGAAGTCCACCAGGCTAAATCGTGGCCTCTCATGAGGCCCTCTTTCCTGGTAGGTTTGCTGTGAGTGGCACCTTCAGCAGCCACCAGAGAACATGTACTTGATGGTACGTGTCCTGCATCTTTGCCGTGGTGAAGTGTCAGAAGTGTCACCGCAGTGGGAGGGACCGCTCAGCTGAGTGTTGTGCAAATTACAGTCCTACATGTAGAGAATGGGGATCTTCCACAGGATGTGTCCGTCAGAGGTCCTGCAAGACTTAGACAACCAGCTGGCTCATTCTAGCAGGAAATCAGAGGAACATTTAAATCAGAAGGGAGCTCTGGAGCACTCGTAACACGTCCCCTGCTCAAAGCAGGATAACCCCAAGTCCCCTGCTCAAAGCAGGATAACCCCAACGACAGGTCTGGTTGTTCTTATCAGTTTGGGTTTGGGCTATCTCCAAGCCCAGAGACGCTACCACCCCTCTGGTCCCTGGCTGAGCCCTACCTGCAGGGAAGCAGCTTTCCCGTGCATCCAGACAGCTTTACCCCTGTGGAAACCCTTTGCCTAGACGATAGTAAAGTAAGCATGTAATTCCACCTTCCCATGGGCATCCTCCTCCTTGGGCACACAGGAACAGCAGCGAGACCTGAGGCCACGAAGCACAATGTGCCTGTTGGGAAGGGGTCTTTGGGGGTGGGGAGGAAGCTACAAGCTGTCTGACTGCCCGGGGAAAGAGCAAGGAAACCCAGTCCCAGAGTCTGTGGCGGGGCTGGAGCTGAAACAATAAAAAAGGGCTTTCTGAAGCTCGGGCCTGCCTCATTTTCTCTCCTGTTCTGCCCAGCCACTGCAGGGCTGGCAGGAGAGATGGCATCAGGGATGGGGCTTTGTCTCTGTCTTCGACAGGCAGCAGTGCCAGGATGAGTCTCTCCCTGCGGGCTTAGCGGCTGGCAGTGGGTTGGATCCATGTCTTCCAGGCGGTGGTTTGGCCCACGGCTCATTTTTTCCAGGGTTTGCAGAACATGACAGCATTTCAAGCATGATGACTGCGGTTTCCATGGCAACCTGCAGGCGTGAGTCAGCATCTCCCTGCTGCAGTGTCCGGGAGCGCACAGAGATGCCTGTCTCCAGCTTCACTTGGGGCATGGCACACGAAAAGGCAATGCTGGGGCAGGGGAGGAGAGTGTGTATCAGGACTGAGCTGCCCTGAGAGCAGGAAATACATCAAAGAGATGATCAAATCAATTTTCCTGCCAGCTAAATGTGGGGATCCCTTTTGCAGAATGCCCATGCCCACCTGAAGGACGCATGCTCTGCTTAGCATGAAACTCCTCTTAGGGTCCCCTAAGCATACCTGCTTTTGCTGGTGCCCTGTGCTGGCTGGGGCTGTGCGAGTGTGCAGAATGCTGTGTCCACATACACACTGGCTCAGACCCGAAGGCAAGAGCAACACGAGGTGTGAAGCGTGGTCTGTCCCTAAGCACAGAGATAACTGTCTTGTTCTTTGCAGCTGCAACTCGAGAGCAAGAGCCACTGGTGTGGAGGACTACCAAGGACTGCTGCGTGCTCTGTTCATGACCCACTGCAGCAAATTACCGTTAGCAGCAGAGACGCAAACTCTGCCTTCTGTGTCTGTGGGAGTCAGAGGGCATGAAAGCTCTGAGGCAGCCCTGGCCTGGGAGTATCTGCTTATAATGAGGGAACAGGAGGGTCAGGAGAAAGTCTGGCTGGACGGCAGGACTTCACCCCTCCCTGCCCCGGCTGTGCACCCAGCGAGTATCCTCAGCAGTCACTGTGCAGGGCTTGGGTGCCAGAAAAGACTTGGTTTCTCTGCTCAGGATGTGCAAGGAGCCAAAGCCAAGCCATGAAGAAATGGAGAGGTTATTCCCCCTCCTTGGGCCAGGAAAAGGTGTAACGACACTAGTCACATGAGCACTGTCAACCTTTCTGGCATTCAAGGTAGGCTTCAGTCTTACACGTGCGCAAAATGTGTTTTCTTCTAATGCAGGGATGAAGTATTCAGTCCCCACCCACAGACTGTGTGAACAGATTCAGATTATCAGTTCATTGTCCCCACCTGTGCAGCAGGTCTGGGTGACAAATGGCTGTTGTGAGGATGTGGGGAAGTCCCCCAGTGTTTCTTTAAGTGCTCTGTTTTGAGACCAGTAAGTGCTGTGTAAATACTCGTGTGCTGGGAGCAAGCTGTGCTTGAAACATGAAACTCCTCTGAGAAAGGTTGCGTGCTTCCTCCGGGTGCATCACAGGGTTGCCAGCAGGAACCAGCCCAGATGAAATGCAAGGTGGAAAAACCTGTCCCACATCCATCCCAGGAGGCATTGCTGACCTCCACCCCTGCCACCCTTCTTGGCCATGTGGTCCCTGTCCGCCTCTGCTATGAACATGTTGGCACCTTGCTTCTAAGGGACTCTTGCCTGCTGGTGTCACACTTCCCCATGCCCAAAGCTGTGGCCAAGCTGCTTTGAACTCCTGTAGCCTGCCAGCAGTCTCCTCGTCCCAATCTGCTGCAGAGGACATCTGTCCGACACAACGTGGAGCCTGTCCTTGGGGCCAGAACAGCCAGAGTTCCTCTCCCCAGTACAGCCACAGCTCCTGGGACTCATCAGCTATCTCACAATATGTTTGTAAATCTCTGTGTTTGCAGTGAAGTGAGGCTAATTTATTTCCTGAAGGCTCCCCAAAAAGTGTTGCAACTCAGGCTTTCTCTGCCATAGGATTTTGGCATTGTGCAGGGTGGTGTTTCTCTTCTATGTGTTGACCCACAGGATGGACCCTCCTGTGTGGGGGTTTGACCCTCCACAACTACCCACATTTGCCTGGACCCATGAAAATGGCAGCTCCCTAGCCCAGCAGCCTTATTCTCTGTTCTGTGGTCCAGTGCAAGATGCCTCTGCTGCCTTTTTATGTAGTAGGACCTTGCAGAAATGCATAGATGAACAGAGATGTAAATGATCTTCAGGATGATGTTTTGCCAGGTACAGTAGATACAGGGTAAGACACATACAGACATTGCTCCAGACACATTGTGGACAGGAGGATGCATATTTGGGCAGGTGAGAGCGTGGGCATGACCAAGGGTTTTCAGCCTGTGATCCAGCCCCATGCTGCCCAGTTTTTTGGATGTCCCTCAGTTCCTTCCTCCCCTTACTCACCTGATGGGGTCAGTCTGCAGTTCAAAGAACTTGCCCTCTTAGTTTAAGGGCCTTCCTGGCACATGAAGTGCCTCTGTGGCTGAAGAAAAAGCCCACAGCCTGCTGGAAGCAGCACAGCTTTGTAGCAGGCAGATTTTGTGGGTCCCAGCAGCAGTCCCTCCAGACTGTCTGGCATATAGACATCTACACGGTCTCTGACAGCAAGAGGTATGCACTCATTGCACGGCCGTAGTGACATGGATGTTCCTCCTTCAGCCTGCCCAGGGTTTCACAGGCGGGGAGGTGTTCTGCATACACTGTGCCATGGCTCTGTCCCGTGTATGAGCACATTTTGGTGTCTTCTGCTCGTCAGCAATGTGGCAGATGAGTCCCTGATCTGTGTCACTGATCTGCTCTCTAGTCAGGCAAGCTGTTGCTGGCATCAGGCTGAGGTTAAAAATACAGCTGCTCAGCTCAGTGCCAACAGCCCTTTCCTCCGTTGAGTCCTCTTTGGGTCAGGATGTTCCTTCTCTGTGTACTTGATTTGCAACTGTTTCTTGAGGGGGCCATGACACCAAGCAGCTGTCCAGGGGTGAAAAGTGTACAACCATGCCACAGACCCTTTCCTTCCCTTGATTCTTGACTTCCCAGCGTGCAGTTTTCAGCACAAAGATTAGTCTCCCTCTCAGCATGCTCAAACACAGCCCAGGAGCCTCTTCATCACTGTCTGTCCTCCGAAACACCCCTGCTCACAGGTTCCTCTGTGATTGCCTGGCTTCCCAGGGCAATAACACTAAATAGAGTACGGTGACCACCAGAGAGAGCAAAACACACCAAAGGGCTTGGCAGCGCTGCTACCAGATCCCTTCCGCTGGGCTGCAGTCCTTCTGCCGTAGGAAGCACTTTCTCTTTTGGCTTGTACAGCTCTTGAAGACGGGGAAGGGGTTGGGATGTGGGGCGGCAGGGTGGAAGGAGTGGGCTGCTTTGCGGTGCCATCACTGCTGTGCAGCAAAGTGCTGAACCGCGGAGGGACCATAAGTGATGGGACAACATCAACCACGTGCTCAGCAGCTGCGGGACTGCGGCGTTGATTCCCCCAGCCGCCTGGCTGGGTGCAAGGTGAGCAAACACGGGCAGCCTGTCACACAGGAGCTGGGCAAATGCAACCTCTGTCCCTATCCCCACTCCGGTG
This sequence comes from Rissa tridactyla, assembly GCF_028500815.1. Classification (NCBI taxonomy): domain Eukaryota; kingdom Metazoa; phylum Chordata; class Aves; order Charadriiformes; family Laridae; genus Rissa; species Rissa tridactyla. The sequence continues at coordinate 16,918,097 of NC_071497.1, forward strand.
TCCTCCCAGATTTACAGGCTGAAACCGGGAGAGGAATTTCCAAAACAAATCTTGCTATTTGAGGAATGCAGCAGGGGGGAGGAAATAATCGCAACAGAGATAAGGAGAAGTCAGTGGACTTAACAACTGCACCAAGCAGGCTCCTCTGGCTCCCACTGGTTCAGGATGGGACCCTGCAGCCCGACTGCCCCTGCCCAGGGCAGCCGGTGCCGCGTTGACATCAACTCTGCTGGTGTAGGCTGGGGAGACAGCTCTGGGGCAGATGCAGGGAAAGAAGAAATACACTGGAGGGGTTGGGGTGGTGGGCAGCATCTATCCCTGCTCCCCTCTGCCTGTGAGCTCCCCCAGCTCCTCTCCTCGGCAGCCATCCGCTGGGCTTCCCTCTGGCTTTGTGGTCACAAGGCTGTTTCACAAAGAGCACATGCAGGTTTCAAGCATCTCCTCGGAGAGCCCTGCAGCTGTCCTGCCCCCTCCTCCCAGCAGGATTTTTGAGGGCTTATCTGCTTTCCTCCCTGTCCTGAGCTGTGTTGCACTCAGCTGCCAAGATCTCCCCGTCCTCACCACTGCTCCCCTCGGGGACCAGCTCTGTTTAACGTCTGTCTGGCCACGTGGCACTCCTCTGGCAGACTGCTGAAGGCCTTGTATAAATGTTCGGCTGGAAAACATCTGAGGTCTGGGGTCCCCCTCCTCCCAGGGAGAGAGAAAAAACTGCATTGCTCTTGGCTTGGAGTTCAGGAAGAACTGGTTTGCTAAAACCAGATGTCCGCATCCACTTCTGCTGACCCCACCCTGGGGCTTTTGCACCTGATGCTTGTGGAGAGGCTGTTCTGTCGCTGGCAGGCAGTGAGGGATTTGGCAGAGCCGAGGTGGCTGTCCCAGACTGTGCACATCTGTGGCTTGGAAAACAAACAGTAAGAGAAAATAGGTCACCTGGCTGGAGAACCTGCAGAAGGAACGATGGACGGGGAGTGCTTGGGCAGGTGGATGCAGGGCATTCACCTGGCTGGGTCCTGACACACTCAAGTCACGGGGCTCATTCTGCGCACCCAGAAACGAAGGGGACGCCCTGAGTGTTGACACCTGGCAACAGCCAGCGCAGACAAGATTAGGAGTTAAAAATTTCATCCTTTCAAGGTGAAATTGTCCACCCGGAGGAACGGCCTCAGGTCTATCCCAGCTCTCAAGTGTGCTGGGCTTTCCTTGTCCACCCTGTGCTGTTCGAGCATCCTGCACACATTGGTCATTTCATCTCACTGCCATGCCAGACTTGCTTAGTGCTTTCATCTCTGATAAAACAGTTGTGAGGATATAAAACAGAAAATGCAGTTGTCCAGGAAAGGGGATGTTCTTCCTGACCCCTGCAGGTAACCAGCTCTGCAGCCTGAGCCCTGAGTCTCTGTCACAACACAGAGCTGCACAAGTTACCTGCAAAGTCGTGCACGCCTCTTCCCCAGCGACGTACCCCGTGTCAGGGGAAAAAAAAGGAGCAAAGCAGAGACTTTATTGATGGAAATACTGAAGGCCAGAAGGGACTATCAAAGCCTCCCCTTTCCCAGGGTAGAACTCAGAGACACTCCCTGCCTTTTGGATCTGTAGCACAAGGCGATCTTCCTGCTGTAGCACTCCTTGCTCATTTCTGCAGCCTCTTTGGGTATGCACGTTTCCGTGTTCCTCTGGAAATACAAACAGCAACTGAGTGCTTTTCCAGCCAGGGCTGTGCACAGAAGCAAGATCCCTCTGTTTCTAACGCCGTTACCCTCTTGCTTACAGCTGGAGGTTGCATTATCCCTATCAACTGCAGCACAAAGAGCTCATGGTGTTACCCACAGATACACTTCAGTCTCTCCGCAGCACTGCTTTCCAAGACAGATCTCACATCTGGCATTATTGGCCTCCGGTTGCATTTCTGTCATTTATTTATTAAAGTTAATTTCACCAGACTCTAATGATTTATTCAGATCCAGAGCTTCCTGTAACAGAGAGCCATTATTTGCCATGCCACCATGTTTCTGCCATCTGCAAACTTCCTAAAGGTTTTGTAACAGCTACTTTTTGAAAGGTCAATGAACCACTTTTTAAGCTGTTTCTTTTGCATAAGGCGTGGGTCTTACCAAAGCATCACGTGATATTGAGTCAAAAATGGTTTGCGGAAATCCGATTATGTAACTTAAACACCATTCCCTTTATTGGATTGAAGCAATAATCCTGTGCTGATTTTTTTGAAGGAAGGAAAATAAATAGAAGAAAACAAGCGTGTTTGACAATGCTGTGCCTCACCGCTGACTTCAATAGCAGTTTTCAGCCTCTTTGTTGATCCCAAGTGCCAAACTGATGTTCAGATAAGTGGCCAACTGTTCCCTTATTTCTTTTATTTTCATGCTGGAAATATTGTGCTGTTTTTCTTTTTCTGCAAGGGACTGCAAAGCAAACATTGACTGGTGTGGATGGAGAGTGCGTGGGTGCGGGAGCACCTGCAAGAACAAGTGGCAGGAGCGGCCGCAGGGCTGGCAGCTGTGGATGGCACCTACGTTAGCTGATTACAGGGGTCCTACTGCTTTCCAGACCACCCCAAAACCAGGGATGGTCTAAAATACGTGTCAGCCTAAAGCAGGCCATACTGAACATTGGAGCAGGCTGCCCAGAGAGATGGTGGAGTCTCCATCTCTGGAGACATTCAAAACCCACCTAGACGTGTTCCTGTGCCACGTGCTCTAAGGTGACCCTGCTCTGGCAGGGGGGCTGGACCAGATGATCTCCAGAGGTCCCTTCCAACCCTATGGTTCTATGATTCTATGATTCTATGAAACCATTAAAAATAGTGATGGGAAGATAGGGAACAGGGTAGGAGACATACAGTGTCCTGATAAGGAGACAACGGGCACCAAGTGCATCTTAATGGTTCCCAGAAGAGGAGCAGGATGGAGAGACAGGAGTCCACGATCACCATCCATTCCCAGTGGGTACAAAAAGGCAGGACTCAGAAGCAGCACAGTTACAGAATCACAGAATCACAGAATGATAGGGGTTGGAAGGGATGTCTGGAGACCATAACGGATTAAAAATCAAGGGGAAGGCCAACAAGGCAGATACCGCGATGGGAGTTTGTTATAGACCCCCTAATCAGGATGTAGAAACCGATGAAGTATTCTATAAGCGGCTGGCAGAGGTCTCGCGATCATCTGCCCTTGTTCTTGTGGGGGATTTCAACTTCCTGGATGTCCGCTGGGAATACTACACAGCAGAGAGGGAACAGTCCCGGAGGTTCCTGGAGTGTGTGGAAGACAACTTCCTAACACAGCTGGTGAAGGAACCTACTAGGGGAAGTGCCCTACTGGACCTACTGTTTGTTAACAGAGAAGGTCTTGTGGGGGATGTAAAGGTTGGAGGTCATCTTGGGCAGAGTGACCATGAAATGATAGAGTTTTCAATTCTTGGTGAAGGGAGGCGGGGAGCCAGCAAAACTGCCATCTTGGCTTTCCGAAGGGCAGACTTTAGCCTGTTTAGGAGCATGGTTCAGAGTGTCCCTTGGGAGGCAGTTTTGAAGAGCAAAGGTGCCCAGGAAAGCTGGTCATACTTCAAGCAGGTGCTCTTAGAAGCACAGGTGAAGGCCATCCCCATGTTCCGAAAGACGAGCTGACGGGGAAGAAGGCCAGCCTGGCTAAATAGAGAGCTTTGGCTGGACCTCAGGAAAAAAAGGAAGGCTTACATTCTCTGGAAAAGGGGCTTAGCAACTTATGAGGATTATCAAGATATAACAAAGCTATGCAGGGGGAAGATTAGAAGGGCCAAAGCTCAATCAGAACTCAGCTTGGCCACTGCAGTTAAAGATAACAAGAAGAGATTTTTCCAGTATATCAACAGAAAAAGGAAAACTAGGGAAAATATAGGTCCACTGATGAATGAGACGGGTGCCCTAGTGGTGGAAGACACAGAGAAGGCAGAGTTACTGAATGCCTTCTTTTCTTCGGTCTTCACTGATAAAGCCGTCCCTCACACATCCCATACCCTGGAGGCAAGGGGGAAGGTCTGGAGAGAGGAAGATTTTCCCTTAGTTGAGGAGGACCGGGTCAGAGACCACTTGGCCAAGCTGGACATTCATAAATCCATGGGCCCTGATGGGATGCACCCGCGAGGGCTGAGAGAGCTGGCAGATGTTATTGCTAGACCACTCTCCATCGTCTTTGAAAAGTCATGGGGAACAGGAGAGGTGCCTGAGGACTGGAGGAAGGCTAACGTCACTCCAATCTTCAAAAAAGGCAAGAAGGAGGACCCAGGGAACTACAGGCCGGTTAGTCTCACCTCTGTCCCTGGGAAGGTAATGGAGCGACTCATTCTGGATGTCGTCTCCAAACACATAGAGGAACAGGAAGTTATTGGAAGTGGTCAGCATGGATTTACCAAGGGCAAATCATGCCTGACCAATCTGATAGCTTTCTATGATGTTATAACGGGTTGGCTGGATGAGGGGAGAGCCATAGATGTCATCTACCTTGACCTTAGCAAGGCTTTTGACACTGTCTCCCATAACATCCTCATTAGGAAGCTGAGGAAGTATGGGCTAGACGAGGTGACAGTGAGGTGGATCGAGAGCTGGCTGAGTGACAGAACTCAGAGGGTTGTGATCAGCGGCACAGAGTCCAGTTGGAGGCCTGTAACGAGTGGTGTCCCTCAGGGGTCAATACTTGGACCAATTTTGTTCAATATATTCATTAATGACCTAGATGAGGGGACAGAGTGTATCCTCAGCAAGTTTGCTGATGATACCAAGCTGGGAGGGGTGGCCGACACTCCAGAGGGCCGTGCTGCCATCCAGCGTGACCTGGACAGGCTGGAGAGCTGGGCAGAGAAGAACCTAATGAGGTTCAACAAAAGCAAGTGTAGGGTCCTGCACCTGGGAAGGAAGAATGCCAAACACCAGTATAGGTTAGGGGCGGACATGCTGGGAAGCAGCTCTGAGGAGAAGGCCCTGGGGGTCCTGGTAGACAGCAAATTATCCATGAGCCAGCAGTGTGCCCTTGTCGCCAAGAAGGCCAATGGCATCCTGGGCTGCATAGGGAAGACTGTGGCCAGTAGGTCGAGGGAGGTCATTCTTCCCCTCTACTCTGCACTGGTGAGGCCACAACTGGAGTACTGTGTCCAGTTTTGGGCTCCCCAGTTCAAGAGGGACAGGGAACTACTGGAGCGAGTCCAGCGTAGGGCAACCAAGATGATTATGGGACTGGAGCACCTCCCTTATGAGGAAAGGCTGAAAGAGCTGGGACTCTTTAGCCTGGAGAAGAGAAGGTTGAGGGGGGACCTGATTAATGTTTACAAGTATCTAAAGGGTGGGTTTAAGGAGGACGGAGCCAGGCTCTTTTCAATGGTTCCCAGCGACAGGACAAGGGGCAATGGGCACAAGCTAGAACATAGGAAGTTCCGTTCAAATACACGGAAAAACTTCTTTACAGTGAGGGTGACAGAGCACTGGAACAGGCTGCCCAGGGAGGTTGTGGAGTCCCCTTCTCTGGAGATTTTCAAGACCCGCCTGGATGCAGCCCTGAGGGATGTGGTTTAGGCAGTCCTGCTCCAGCAGGGGAGTTGGACTAGATGATCTCTAGAGGTCCCTTCCAACTCTGAAGATTCCATGATTCCATGATTCCATGATTCCATGAAAAAGACCCAAGTCCCTCAGCCTTTCCTCCTAAGAGAGATGTTCCAGTCCCCTCATCATCTTGGTAGCCCTTTGCTGCACCCTCTCCACCAGTTCCATGTCCTTCTTGAACCATGGAGCCCAGAACTGGACACAGTACTCCAGATGCGGCCTCACCAGGGCAGAGGAGAGGGGGAGGATGACCTCCCTCGACCTGAGGTAACAACCCAGGAGCCATGGTAAAACCTCAGTAGCGAGTGTCCCTTTTGCTCTGCATCGCTGTTAAGTGTCCCTGGACAGGCTGCTTGCATTTTGGTGCTTGTATCCTGCACTTGGATGCTCCCATCTTGGACATACTTGTGAGTAATGGGATGCAGGGGGTGGCAATGAGAAAACCACCTTAGTTTCAAAATAAATATTCCCTCTTCCCATCGGGTCTGACGGTGAGCGTAGCTCCATTGTTGCAAGATGACCTTTTGGTAGCGTTTTCACGGTGCTCTGAGATTTCTCATTTGCTTTTCTACCATCTGCTGCTGTCGCCTGCGGCTCCACCAGGAAGGACATTGCTGCTGCTGCTAACAGCCCCTGTCCTTTCACTAAAACAGCGGATGCTCACCACACCAGGACCCTGTCGTGCTCGTTGCCAGCCTGTCATGAGTGCCTGGTGTGTGAACTGGCCCGCGGTACCAGGTGTCTCTTGTTATTAATGTGCGATGTAAGTGCGATAACGGCAGAGCCCTTGAAAGTTTTGGAACAGGTCAACAGCAGAGGCTCCGGGCTATAAATAACTTCCTGGCGGTTGATTAGGTGTGCAGCCTCAAAACCTGGGAAAAGCCTGTGTTAAGCGTACCAAAGAAAAGCTGCAGCAGCAGCCGGGCAATGAGAAACACATCTGAGCAACAGGGTCAGGCACCTGCTGCGGCATGGGAAAGCAACACTCGCCAGCGCCACGCAGGGAAGGGGGTGGAGGTCAAGGGCTAAGAGCTGTCTAGAAACTCAGGTACCTTGAAGAAGTGGCAAGGATGCTGAGCGTGGTGTGTTTCTGGGGGCTTCTGTCCCCAGAATCACAGCTGCAGAATGGCCGTGGGCCTGGGAGTGCCCCTGCTCTCCTGGGGACCCCACGCAGACACAGAGCAGCAGAGGTTGGAAGGGACCTCTGCAGATCGTCTGGTCCAACCCCCCTGCTTAATCAAGGCCACCTAGAGCCAGTCACCCAGGACCATGTCCAGATAACATTTGAACATCTCTAAGGATGGACATCTCCATCTGCCTGGTTGCAAACCCTGACAAAAGCCTTTTGAGCTGCCAGTGTCACCCAGGCTGGTGCATGGTGCCATTGAGTGTGTCTGAGCGTGGGGTTTGTGCATATTTCTCCTATCTAATGCTCCAGTCCTCAATGAAGCTTTATCATGTATCAACTCAATGTGCCTAATCATGATTTTGGGCAGCGTTATAATCTATCGCTCCTCAGCAAAATGCTTCAAAGGCAGGCCAGTGGCAGTGTTTTAGAGACCCTGATTTTTGAAGCAGCTAATTTTGCAGAGGGCAAACTCCCGGGAAGATTGCCACTTCAGCTGGGTACAGCCCTGCAGTTTGCTGTTGCCATCACTGACTCTGATGTTCAGCTGCCCTTTACGTATTAAGGGCTTGTACCCTCGCTGATTTCACACAACCTCTGCAATCACCTGACTTCTTGTGCACCAGAAATTCTCATTTCAGCGAGATCACAGCTTTCAGCATTGCTGGATGGACCTCCCTGAGCAATACCAATTTCCACTCATGTTCCCCGTGTTATCTGGGCAAGCCTCATTATGCCAATCAATCAGGTATGCTGGAACCTTATTTCCATAGGATTCCTGGTGAGAAGTACCACAATGTTCATGCAAATTAGAGGTAACCAAACCACAGCTGATTGCTGCCTCAGCAGCTGTGTTTTCTAAGGGAATGACGGTGGTTTAGAATAACTTGGGCAGAGAAGGATGTCCGGAGGGCTCTTGCTCAATCCCTTTGCTCAAAGTCAGGGTAAGTCTGAATTCACATTAGGTCACTCGGGGAGTTGTCGGGTGAGGTGGAAGCTGTAGTCTTTCCCTTCCTGTTGCCTCGGAGACACACAACCCATCCCTTTGGCTTTGTGCCCTCTAGTAAGACTCCTGCTTAGACCAAACTTTGGGAAACCACCTAGACCTGGAAAGTATGTGGGGCAAGCTTTTAGCAGCTGGGTGAAAAAAGTGAGTTGTACAGACACAGGTGGAAAGTCAGTGTTTTGTACCTGAAATGAGCAAAACTCAGACATTCTGAGAGCGCAACTGCATCCGTGGACTTATGTCACCTCCACACCCCATCTCACCTGTGCCGTTGATGTCCTCACACAGTGTCCTGGTTTCAGCGGGAATAGAGTTAATTTTCTTTTGGGTGGTTGCTGTATTTCAGACTTGGTGTGAAAAGAATGTCAGTAATGCATATTGTTTTAGTTGTTGCTAGGTGATGCTTATACTATTCAAGGACTCTTTTCAGCTTCCCATAGAAGCTGAGAAGGAGCATACACAGAACACTGGAATGGCCAATGGAATATTCTGTACCATAAACACCATGTTCAGTATATACATTGGGGTTGGCCGGGGAGGGGAGGAATCCCCGATCACTGCTTGGGGCAGGCTGGGCAACCAATTCACCAGGTGGTAAGGGTGACTTCTGTTGTATTACTTTATCATGTATATTCTTTTACCATTATCAATGTTATTATTGTTATTTTCCTTTTTTTCTGTTATTTTTCCATTAAACTGTCTTTATCTCAACCCACAAGTTTGGGGTTTGGGTTTTTTTTTTTCCCTTTACCCACCTTTTCTCCCTCTTCTCCCTACCTTTTTGGGGGGAAAGAGGGAGAACAGTGTGAGTGGCTGCATGGTTCTGCCTGCCGGATGGGGCTAAACCACGACACACAGCATTCACACTTCCTCATCTCAAGCATGTCCCCAGGCATTGATGCTTTGTAAGTGGATGCATGAACTGCATGCAGACCCCAGTGCCTGGGCTGAGCTTAGCACTGCCTCCTCTGTAAGAACACACGCCTTGGTCATACAGCAGTCGGAAAGGCAAGGAAATTGTACCACCAACAAAAAAATAATATATTTTCCCATCAAAGCTGATTTTCTCCTGTGCTGGTCTCTTCTCTGGCACATCACACTTTTCATTGGGCCCACGTATCTCTGAGAGTATTTCTGGAAATGGGGAGGACTATGGTCACACTGCAGAGACATCTCCTCCCAGGCAGACGGAGCACATCCTGCACCTGGAGTGATGCTCTGACCTCCTTCATCAGCACTGCTCTTCTCTGTGGGGATTCATCAGTGCATTTTCCTTAGAGCAGCCACTAAATCACATGGGAAAGAGGTAAGGTGATGATGACTCCTTTTTTTCTCTTTTTCTTTTTCTTTTTCTTTTTCTTTTTCTTTTTCTTTTTCTTTTTCTTTTCTTTAATTTTGTTCCAAATGAGATTTTTTTCTGTTCCAGATTGTGGTTTGGAAAAAGAAAACTGGGGCATTTGATAGGTGGGGTGATGCTGAAGGGATGACTTTTCAGCCTGTCTCTGTTTCACATGGGAGTCTGCCAATTTTTCACATTTTTTGACCAAGCTGTTTCTCTCCTTCTCAAGAGAGAGTTGGAGAGTGGAAAAAGACCTCCAGTCAGTGAGCTCTTACTGCAAAGTCCTATGTGCCAGCAGCCAGAACCTCCATAGACGCCTGGAAGAAATGTTCCCAGACATGGGCTCAGCATCCCTTTGCAGCTCTGGATGAGTTGGACCCAAGCGTGGAAAGCTTCGTAGCTCCTCCCTTTCTCTCTTGCAGCCGGGCAGACGCTCACAGTGGTAAATACCATGCCAAGTTTTGGCTTTTAAAACACAGCACAAAGTGGGTTTGGAAAGCACAGCCAATCAGTTGGCTCCATGCTCTTTCCCTGCCAATGCCCTCCAGGCTTCTCCAGGCTTGCTGGCATTGTCCATATCCATAGCTCCTGGCCACAAAGCAGCAGTGTCCTCTTGTACAGGGGCTGCGCTCTTCTGCTAGTCCACTCCCTCTGGTTTGGTGCTCCTGAAGGGCTGGTTTGTTGCTGTATTGGTCACACAGCTGGGGAATTGCTGACTGACCCTTGAAACCTCCCAAGGATGGAGACCCTACCACTGCTCCAGCATGCTGTCCCAGAGCTGCACCACCCTCCTCGGGAAGGGTTTTCTCACAGTGTCCATCCTGAATCTCCCAAGCCTTCCCTTCTGCAGGAAGACAGGGAATTTCAGTAGAAGTCCTGCTTGACTAAAAAGGGAGATTCTTGCACTAAAATGCAAAAAAGGATGTATATAAGAATGGGAAACTCCACTGCAGGAGAAGATCAGGTTTGAGACCATCTAAGGAACCCATAAATCCATGGGACCTGAGGAGATGCTTCAGTGGGTCCTGAGGAAACAGGTGAATGAAGTTGCTAAGCCACTATCCCTCATATTTGAGAAGTCGTGGCAGACTGGTGAAGTTCCAATGACTGGAAAATCGGAAACATGACCCCCATTTTTAAAAAGACAAAAAAGGAAGACCTGGGGAGCTACAGGCCGGCTAGTCTCACCTCTGTGCCCAGCAAGGTCATGGAGAAGATCCCCCTGGAAACTATACTAGGCACATGGAAAATAAGGATGGAATTGGTGACAGCCAACATGGACTCACCGGGGCAAGTCAAGCCTGACAAATTTGGTGGTCTTTTATGATGGGGTTACAGTGTTGGTGGATAAGGGAAGGGCAACTAACATAATCTAACTGGACTTGTGCAAAGCATTTGACACTGTCCTACATGACATCCTTTTCTCTAAATTGGAAAGGCATGGATTTGATGGATGGACTGCTTGATGGATAAGGAATTAGCTGGATGGTCACACTCAAAGAGTTGCGGTCAATGGCTCAATGTCCAAGTGGCAAACAGTGATGAATCGTGTTCTTAAGGGGTTGGTACTGGGACCAGTGCTGTTTAACATCTTTGTCAGGGACACAGTGGCACTGAGTGCACCCTCAGCAAGTTTGCTGACGACACCAAGCTGTGTGGTGCAGTTGACATGCTGGAGGGAAGGGATGCCATCCAGAGGGACCTGGACAGGCTTGACAGGTGGGCCCATGCCAACCTCATTAAGTTCAACAAGGCCACGTGCAAGGTCCTGCATGTGGGTTGGGGCAATCCCATGCACAAATACCGACTTGATGGAGAATGGATTGAGAACACCCCTGAGGAGAAGGACTTGGAGTTGTTGGTGGATGAGAAGCTCAACATGAACCAGCAACGCATGCTCACAGCTGAGAAAGCCAACCGCATCCTGGGCTGCATCAAAAGAAGCATAGCCAGCAGGTCAAGGGAGGTGATGCTGGCCTTCCACTCTGCTCTGGTGAGACCCCCACCTGGAGGACTACATGCAGCTCTGGAGCCCCAACATAAGAAGGACATGGACCTGTTGGAGTGAGTCCAGTGGAGGGCCACAAAGATGATGAGAGGGCTGGAGCACCTCTCCTGTGAAGACAAGCTGAGAGAGTTGGGGTTGTTCAGCCTGGAGAAGAGAAGGCTCCAGGGAGACCTTATTGCGGCCTTTTGATACCTGAAGGGGGCCTATGGGAAAGATGGGGAGGGACTCTTTATGAGGGAGTGTAGTGATAGGATGAGGGGTAACAGTTTTAAACTGAAGGAGGGGAGATTTAGATTAGGTATTGGGAAGATAGTCTTTACTGTGAGGGTGGTGAGGCACTGGAACTGGTTGCCCAGAGAAGCTGTGGATGCCCCATCCCTGGAAGTGTTCAAGGCCAGGCTGGATGGGGCTTTGAGCAGCCTGGTCTAGTGGGAGGTGTCCCTGCCTATGGCAGGGGGGTTGGAACTAGATGATCTTTAAGGTCCCTTCCAATGATTCTGTGATTCTATGAAATACAATAGACAGCAAAAGAATGTAGTAAACATTGCTTGCTTGATTACTTAGAGGTAGTATCAGGCAGGTCCAAGATCACCTACAGCTCATACTAGTGAGTGTCACTAAGGGTTGTACAACAGGATTCTACAGGCATGCTAGAAGTGGGGGAAAATGCATGTCCACTGACAGATGGAGCAGACGGCATGGTGCTGGACAATATGGAAAATCCTGCAATGGTCAATGGATCTTTGTAGCATATTCACAGGCAAAGCCGGCTCCCACATCTCTGCATTCACCAGCATGGTTTGGGAAGGAGGTGAGGGGGCCAAATTTGGGGTTTAACGACTGCTTAGAGAAAGCGACGTACTCCAGGAATAGCTGGACGTACATCCACTGGAATGGATGGCACTCACCCAATAGGGAAAAACAGTGCTGCTCGATGTGAATGAAGCTGCTGTCAGTCACAGTGAGTATCATGGCAACAGGGAAAGGGCTGATTGACAAGACTAATATTATGCCCACCTTTAAGAAGGGCAAGGAGAAGGATCTGGGCAACAGCAGTCTGTAAGCAATAGCTCCATCTTTGGAAAAATCGTGGAGCAAGACTTTGTGGAGATTCTTTTCAAGCATGTGAAGAGCAGGAAGGTAACCAGAAAGAGTCCACAGGTCCAGGCTTTGGACTTAACCCCAGTCCCTTGTTTTCCCCACCCAGCTCTTCACTGCAAAATCTAGTGCAGGACTGAGAAGTCAGTCACCTCTGACTCTGCAGAGATCTTGTCTCTGTGCGCTAACATCTTCATTCCTGGTAGTAACATTGAAAGCAGTGGATGGAAAAGGAAAACAGGCTCCAGGAGCAGGGCTGCTGCCTTGGGTAGACAGAAAACAGAGTTCTCATATGGGTGAATCGTCATCGAGTGCATAGACATCCTGCTAACGGGGTGTATACAATTAAGAATGGATCCAGTGCCAGCACTGCTCTGCTAAGACAGAGCAAGAGCAAAGGGCAACTACACCCACTTCAGACTCCTTCCAAGGGGGCGAAAGGGACCAGCAAACTCCAGCTTAGTCCTTTTCTTCCTTCTAATAACAGCCTCTTTTTTGTTGTTTTTTTCCCCATGGGCTGGAGAACAGGAAGGTGTAGCAGGGTAAACATGTGGGACAAATGTCAGAGACCCCTGCTCACCCGCCCCGGCCGTGGGCAGGCAGCTGGACCTGCAGGTGGGGAAAGAAGCTCTGCTAACGTATGGTCTCACAGCAAAAGAGTCGAGGGATCCTTTGCAAGCCACACACTGATCCGTTCCAGGGCAGCCTTGGTAACCAGGGGGGAGATGGGCGAAATCCTACTGTCGCTTGTCAGCTGCTTCTTTCAGCAAGGGACAAAATTTCTACACAGGGCTCCTTCCTGAGCTGTGTGACTCCTGCCTGCCTGAGAACAGGGGAGGAACAGCTCAATACTCTGGGGAAAGAAGTAGGAAAAAGTGGAAGGTCCCTCTCCAACCATTTTTCTGCCCGTAGATACCAAACTTTCAACCATGAGAAGAAAGCGCCCATGATTCCTGTGCAACGCGTTTCAGGGCCCAAAAGCCAATGGAAGTTGTCACAGAGACCACCTACCCTCCTCCACAGTCTCCCCGTCCAAGCCCTCTGCTGCACCGCGGTCTGCTGGCAACTTCCATACGATGATGCTCCTGCACTGGAGCTAGCTCTGGAGGAATGAAACAGTCAGAAGCCAGTGCCCTCTTCCAGAGCCCTCTTGTCAATATGGTCTTCAGAGCATGCCTCCAAGCAACTGCAGAGGCTTGGGGATGTCCTGCCCCCTGTGCCAGACTGGGCCCCAGAGGCTGGCAGCTGGTCCCAGCTGGGAGCAAGCCCACCTCTCCCTGGAGTGTGGTGGGGACCTCCCGCCAGCTGCCTGTCCTTAGCCACAGTCCTGCAGCCAGAAACATCGCTTCCACGGAAGCTGTTTTCGTGAGAAAGTGCCAAGGAACACAGGCAAATGCTCGCATCAGTTTCCCAGGAATGACTTCTCCATCTCCACACTCTAGCCAAACCCACACGCACCCAGGCAGCAAGCAGTGGCCTGTTTCCATCACGCAGCAGACAGCCTGTGCTGAGGGCTTGCATCCCCTGCCTGGTTTCAGGAGGGGTTTGCATGCTGTCCCCCTACCGAAGGTACATGAACCAGCCTAGGGTTCTCTAGTGTCATCTCAGGACTCTTGGATCTGTTTCTCTAAATCCGGTAAAAATTTTGCAGTGCAGAGAGATAAATTCACTTGGGGGGAGGCAGCCAGATGTAGGAAAAGCTGGGGAAGGTTAATGCAAGGAGGCTCAGGCATGGCCCAGTCCACCCCATCAGCCAGAAACCCACCCAGCTGGAGGGGTAATTCAGAGTAATGCTGCCAGACGTCATAACTGAAAATACTTTATTTGACATCAATAGCAAAGTAGGAACATAGGATTATACATCCGTTGATATATAAATGATAAAAATGCAAAAGCAAAACCATCAACAGGAAACCCACATGCAGTCCAGTTCACGTGTCACATCCCAGGGAAAAGCTGCATGCCAGGACCCTTCCTCATCCTAACAAGCAAACAGTAATCCCAAAGAAACCAACCATTAGCATTTTCTCTGCAGCTCTTTGTTCTGGGTTTCAACTGTTATGCATGGTATCACTTTGAATGTTGCTACCAGTACAGGAGAGGAAAAAACACCACCCACCAACAGGTCATGGCCGGAATTCACTTCTGTGCAACATGAGAGCTCTGGAAAAAGCCCCAAAAAATCCCAGGGAGAGAAATTTCATGGCCAGGTTGAGTCAAGAGCGTTTCGTGAGTTTGACTGATACAGTTTACACAGGGACAATGAGATCTGGAAATCACAGGTCAGCACCACCGAGTGAAACAAGCAACGAAAGGCAGCTTCAGCTTTTACATGGCTTGTGGCTTCAGCAGTAGAAGAGAAACCAAGTGACAGTTTCTTGGGTGATCCAAGTGTCTCTCTGCTGAAAATGGTTTTCAGGTTTCCTGGTTTTCCAGTTTCCATTTCTCTCCTCTTTCAAGGCACAGGTGTAGAAACCTTTGATTGCAACAGCCAGAAACAAGTGCTCACACCACCTCTGTGATATTCAAGGATTCCAGCGTACAGTGAAACGGCAAGTTGTTACACTAACTTTTTTTCTAATCTTCAGAGAATCCCAAGGCAAGGAAAAAAACCCCAACCCCAACCCAACCCCTTAATCACAACAGGTAGCCCCTTTGCATAGCCTGTTAGCAGCCAGACACCACTGCAGCTGAAGGTCCCAACTCTTCTACTTACTAAAGGCTCAGCACAAAGTCCAGGTGCTCTCTGCAGAGACCTGGGATTTTCAGCAGAGTTTTGGTGCTGATCTGCCACCCATGGGAGCGGGGCCCTGCTTCTAAGACACCATGGAAAAAATAAAATATAAAGTCCTCTTGCCTCTGTCTCCATTACTGGTGCGACCACAGCCACACCGATGTTTTACAGGTAGACATTTCACCTGACTTCTGTAACACACCCTCTTCTTGTACCCCTTTGTATCTGTAAGAGCTGGAGCCTGACCTGCCAAACAGGAGTAATTTTTTTGATGCAACAATAAGTATAAGAGCGTCTCTTAAATACAAGGCTACTTTCTTGCTCTTTGCTCCTGCTCCACAGAAGCCCACTTTGCTACCACCGCATCTGACCAGCAACAGCTTTTAAGTGAAGGGGGTGAATATATTTTATATTTTCAAAGTGAGATTGACACGGCAGCTGGGCATCTCCCTAGTAATTAAACACTCTGTGCATACTTTGAGCCACTGATGGCCTAAGAAGAAACGCTCTGTTCCCTGGCCCCTGCAGGATCCCACCCCTGCAGTGCAAGGGTTCAGCAAAACCTTCAGGTCTCAACAAAAAATAATAATAAAACAAAACAAAAAAACACCAAAAAAAAAAGGGAAAAAGAAAAAAAAAAAAAAGAGGCAGTGCTGAAGATGATCCCCAATACAACGAGTGTCCCTGATTTCAACAGCCTTCAGCACAGGCCAAGGAAGTGCAAATTACTGTGGTCAGAGCTGGTGGCAAAGTACTCGCCAGAAGGAATTCAGTTCTCATTTCTGGCCGAGAGCTTTAAATCACTTAAACCAGCTCCAAGGGTGTCAGCGCTTGAGGCTTTCATAGGGTGACGGGGGGGGGGGGGGGGGGGAAGCGGGGGGGGAAAGCTGGGTGTCTGTACAGGTGGTGCCCGGGTGCACTGACAAAAAGCAGTACTCCAAAATGTGCATGTTCCTCAAAGCCTGAGAAAATCAGAAGGGAGCTTCCCGATAGAGGACATGTGTTTGCAACAGGCAAAGAAATATGGATTAAATGTCAGCCCTGCTGCAAATATCTCAGCACCACAGGAGATTTCACAGACAAATACGCAGAGCAAATATAACACACAGCATATATATAATGACGCACATAAAAAAGTCAACTAGTCTGAAGATAAAGGAGGCCTTGAATCATATCCTATTATGCTGCACCCTAGTTTAATCTGGTATTAAATATAATGCTTATGATATACAAATTACTTAGAAAAGTTATTAAAATGTTACAACAAGAACAAAAGTAATAAGTGAATTCAAGTTTTATGCAAGAACAATTTTGTTTGTAGGAAGCTTCAGACAATGTTTAAATAGCGTGGTAACTTTCTACCACTGTTATCACGTGTCAGCAAATTTTAAGGCCATAATTTCACCACGCAATAAAATTTGTTCATCTTTATTTCAGAAAAAAAAACAACCAAACAACCCCGCCCTCCCACCCCCAAACCCAGGGGTTGTACTGCTGAGGCAAAGCCAAAAAGTCACTATCACATCCAGAAGTAAGGTTATCTGAAGTCAGCGATTTTTGCGGACGCTGTCCGTATAGCTCCCATCCTATTCAGAGAGCTCACTGGCAAATCCCGGCAAACTCTGGCTTAACTAACTCAAAGCCTCCTTTGAGATTAAAAGAAATAATGACATTCATTGAATCCAGACTTGATTGTTCAACACTTGCTCTGCACACAGAGAAGATGTTTGTTTTGGTCACTATGAGAGAAAAATATGATATTGTCTCCATTAAAAAAAACAACAAATCTAACGCAAAGCGTAAACTTGTACAATTTTAGCAGCATTTTACAGTCCTTCATAAGGTAAAACCAGGAATGAAAAGGAATGTTTTCATCCACCTCATTAAAATTATCAAAATATCATGGGCAGTAATTGCTGATGCATCACAGTTATAATCAGTAAAATCTGGGTCCAGCAGTTAACTCAACATGGGGAGCACTGCAGAAAATAGATCAGATTCAACATTTTCTGGCAAAGTAAATATTTACAACTCTTATGTACATCTTCTAGACTTATAAAACAACGGAGAGCTAGAAAGTTGTGTAAAGTCAAGTTTGGAATTTAAAAAAAAAAATTTAAAAAGCACTTGTCCAACCAATTTGGAGACGCTTTGGCATGCCAAAAGAGGCCTATTTTTTTTTTTTTTTCATTGTAACTGTTATAAAACCAACAGATATAAAGCATCGGTGAGGCCAGATGTCCTGGGAAACACAGGCAAGGTCTCTCTTGTGTCTGTGATGTTAGCTATTTGGCGAGCCAATATCCACTGTGATCTTTGTATACAGAGGGTACTTGTCAGTTCTTAACACCTTGTAGGACAGTGTATTTAAGCCATCGGAGCTCATTGTCTCCCTTGTGTGAGCAATTCGGTCAAACCTGCAGAAGTTGGAGGGAGGGTGGCGAACGACACAAAAAAAGAAGGGGGGCGGGGGAAACAAAGAAAGGGGAAAAAAAAAGTTTAAACAACCCGAACTTGGCATGACATTTTTATAGCCTCTCAGGCAGCATCTCCGTCCGGTGTTTTAAGAACAGACCGAGCATCAGCACGGGTCCCACAAACTCCCAGATTCGGCCGGCCTGAGCAGTGGGCAAAGGCACCCCTATGGGGTCAAATTTTAGCCAGGAAAACGCAGCCAAGCTTTTAAATCACACAGGTCCTTTCCCAGCTCTGTGCTAGAGCACAGGTTTTATATGCCAAAGACAAGCTGGAAACCATTGCTCAGAGCTTAATTTGCTGCGTTTAAGAAAAATCAAAAAAATAATGGACAGAGCTATTCGTGCCATAGTGAAATCTTGGGGAAAAGGTCTGTAATAAGGTAATTAACTGGCGAGGGGATGGAAGGAGGCAGCTTACAGCACAGGCAACAGGGCTGGCAAAGGAGGAGATGGCTGCAGGCTTTCTGTGATCGGGTTTTTTGCACGGCAGAGAGAAAGCTGAGCAGCGGGAGCAGCATGCGTGGGAGGCACCCCTTGGGTCTGCTGCGGGATGGGGGAGACGCACCTCTCAGGGTTGGGTTCGTTCTTCTGGTCCCGGGAATGACGAATCATTCTGCATTTCCCAATGACAGCATCCGGACGGGATATCCCCATGCCTTTAAACACCAACCTGTAAAAAAAAAGTACAGCAAACATCAGCCACCGGTGACGGATGTGGGATACTCTGACACACCTTCCACAAATTACTTTTTTTTTTTTAATTGAGGATGTCGCTAGTGCATTTGCAGGCTTGCTAACACCAAAAGGGGAAAAAGCCAGTCCCTTTCCACGTGGGCATGTCAGCGTGGAGAAGAGAGATGTCACCCTGCCAACACTAAGGATCTGCTAATTCACCTGCACTGCCAGCTCCTCCAACGCCCCCATTAACCTTGCTTCAGGCTGTAGACTGGAATTTGAATGGGAGCCATCTAGTCTTTAACCCATCTGGAAAGGAGCCAGAAGAGCACTCAGCTTTTGAGATGTAAAAGCTGCAGTGCCGGTAGAAACTGAAGTGAGTGGTGGTGAAGCAGCAGGGGACACACGTGAGTTCAGAGCCACAACAGTGCCAGCTGGGACCTGCCAGGTGAGGGGCAGCCTGTCTTTATTTTCATGCTCTCTGCAAGGCACCTGCAGTTCGTGGACACTGATGCTGGAAAAGTACCTGGCTTCTTCCTCTTTGCATCTCCCTTTTCATTTTTATATATAGCATCTTCTGCTCCCCCAAACCCGAGTACCCCCAAAAGAGCAGACTGACACCTTCCTCTGAATGCCCTGCCCCACTGGAAGGTCGACCCTCGCTTGGTTTATTAAACAGAAGTGCTGAACCTCAGGAAGGTACAAGCACTTTTAGGAAGACCTTTCCTGAAGCTCAGAAGAGCTTGGAAAGCCCAGAGAAAGACCATGCAGAGTAGTTTTGCCATTAAGAAGCGTGAAGAGGGCTTCCCAAATCTGAGCTCCCCATGATGATTTCTCACAGTGACCGCCCTGGGGATGCAAAGCCATAAGGTAGCATAACCTCATGTCCACCCTCTGCCCCAGTTTCAGGCAGGGGTGGTCCCAGCCTGCCCCGCGCAAACACCTTTCTCCTCCCTGCAGTTCTCAGCCTTGCTAGGCTTCCTTCCAGGCAGGAAGCGACAGCTCACGTCGTTATTGAGAGCCGCTTACAGCCTGACAAACCAAGCTCTCCTGGGAACAAAGGGATCCAACACCAGGCTGCAGACTCAGGCATGCCTCGAGCTGTGTTGGGATAGGTGGGTCAAGGTCTCCTCTACATCACCACGTGCCCTGAATCCCCAGTGCTGGGAGAACCAGAAGCACACTGCTCCAACCCACGCACCAGGGTGGGTGCCTGCAAGGCTGCGCAGCAAAGGAGCAATGCGTGTGTGGGGGCAAGGCCATGATTTTTCCAGCCAGACCCACTCCCCAGCACCCACCAGGAACATGTTATCGCTGAGCCAGCAGCTCGCCCATGCACCCCCTCTGTCCCCAACCTGGAGGGGAAGCTCTGGCAGTCAGAGGGAAAAGACACCCTGCGCGCCCCCAGCCCGGACGAATGCAGCAGGTCCATGCTCATCCCCACCCCCGAGGCACTCCGAGTGCCAAGGGTATGATTTATTTACCTGTTATAAATGTCATCATCTTCGCCACCCCAGCCCCAGTAATTGTTTGGGAACCCGTTGATTTTTGTGAACTGCTCTTTGCTCAAGGCAGACACGCCTCCGAAATACTGATTGTAAGGCAACCTGGAAGCAGGAAGAAAAGGCGATTAGAGGAGGTGAGGTGCTAGCCAAGGAGCAGCCTGCCCACCCGAAAAAGACTTGCTGCTGCCCTCCACCCCAGGCCACAGCAAGCCAGCACCTGCAGCAGCAGGAAGCTCCATGTGTTTTGGTGCCCTGGACTCACCCAAAGCAGAGGGAGCTGGTGGGCTCAGTCCCAAATACAGATGGGAAGAACTTTGCAACCAGCAATGGCTGCAGCCTCTTACTAAGAAGTATGCTGTCCTCCAAGGACAGGCTGGTGGGATGCACACCACCTTGCCCAAGGACAGACGGGTGACATGCATGCCCTGGGAATGGGAAGAGCTCGGCAAGACATTGAAGGTGCTGCAAAGCCTTCTCTTCCTGCAGCTCCACTGCTCGCCTCTATGCTCCCCCATGTCCCAAAGGAAAGGTTGGAGCTCAGAACTGACCCAGCAGCGTGACCTTGCACACACAAAGCCAACCAGTTCCTGCTCGAAATGGGAGGCGATTCACCGGGAGATTGGGAACAGATGAAATTCAGACCTACAGAACCAGAAGAAGACCCATGCAGGGATCATCAGGACCTACCGCAGACCTTATCTCTGCTTCAGCAAGCAGAAGAAACCCCTGGGGCCTGCATTTCTGCTCCAAGCTTCACCAAGCTGCAAGAAGAAAACTGCAGCTACTGCAGTGCTGGTGACAGTCCTGCTCTGAGCAGGGCTTCAGTCTGGAGTGGAGACATGCAGGGGTCCAGCCACCAACACCACTATTGCATCTCTAGCACTACTGACCACCATGGGGTCATGACCATTTTTTACCTTATAGACGAGCTTTTAAACTCCCCCTTGGGGATTTGGGATCAGAAAAAAAAAAAAAAAAGAAAAAAAGGAAAAGCATGACAGATCTTTGTCTGCAGCAGCTTGCTGAACCCGAATGTATGCTGAAAGGTATTTCGTTTTGTGTTGCTCTCAGATATGAGGGCAGGTCCCTAAGTGGCCCAAATGAAACAGCCAAAAATATTTCATTTTGCTCTTAAAATAGCATCTGATGTAGTCATTCTAAAGCTGCACGTAATTCTCGCTGTGTGAGAATGTCTCGCTTTTCAGACTGGGTGGAAACACTAGCTGTCTTCCAGCTTCCAGCCTGAAACACAAGAAGGGATACCCGGGCACCTGCAAAACGACAGGCTCTTCGTTATTCCTTGCCCAACGTTTCACTTTCCAGAAGCTGTGAATTTTAATAAACTGCTCAGCTGTGTTTCTCCCCCCTTTCCTCCCCTCCAGCCCATCCCGCTCACAGCCACCCGCTCCCTGCAGGGACGCGCACGCCAAGACAGGCTTTTGCCAGAGACATTTTCCCAGGCTTTCAATGGTGGGTGGGGATGTGCAGCGCTGCGCCTGGCCTGCTAGGCTAACGGCGGTATTAGGAACAAAAGGCGTTTCTCACCGAAATCCAAATTTATCCATGGATACAGAGAGGTGCCGTGGCTGGCTGTAACATTTGTAGGTGTTCCTGTCATCCATTGGGATGAGGTCTACGTCACTAAACACAAAGCAATCATAGTCATACTCTTTCAAAGCCTCTGCGAATCCTATATTCAGCAGTTTAGCACGGTTAAATTCTTCTTCTCCATCCTAATTTAAAAACAAATAAAAACAGTTAAGTGACTTAAACTTAACAGTTGATGTCAGTAGTTTCTTACCTGTCGCTGGACTCCGATGTCACCACGCTAGGTTGGCGTGCCTGTGATGGACTGAGCTTGAGCCCGAGCACCCCCCCTGGCAGCACCCACAGGACACCTGCAGCAAAGCCCCCGCAGAACACCCTCCCTGAGACGATGGCATCTGAGCCAGTTGCAAACCATGGGGACCACCGAAACGTCTGAGGAAAGGCTGGACCCGGGTCAGCTCCCCTCTCCTTGTGGGAGGCTCCAAGGGGACAGGTTTGATGCTGAGAGGTCTGTCCCCCCCCCCATCCCACGCTACGCACAGGCTTTCGGGATTCAATTTTGTGATAAAGTTTACAGACCGCTGGGGCAAGTGGCAGAGAAAAGCAAAAAGAGATGAGCTCCTCTGGAAGAAGGGACCCTTACTACAGAGAGAGACCTTGGCAGTGCTTTAGCTTACAGCCAGGACAAGGACCACGGACCAAAACCTTTCTGTGGCCAGGATTTCAGCACCCTCTTCCTAAGCTCTGCCACAACATGGCTGAGGGACCGTGGTGTGGTCCCTGCTCAGCAGCAGGCGTGAACACATGCCAGAGGTGACTTGCAAAGCACGGGGAGGCACCAGGTAAGGTCTGCCGCTCTGCAGTGCGCTCCAGCTCCCACGCCAGAATGCTCCCCAGGTTCTGGAAAGCGTGCTGCAGGTTCAGTATGTGGCTGTGACACACACAGAGCCTTGTTCACAGGATAGCAGGATGGTGAGAGATGCTTCCTGCTAGGGCTATGGCTCGCCTGCTGCGGTGCGCAGCCCCTTCTTTGCTGTTGCTTTGCCATCTGGAGCATGGCAGGACCCACCATCCGACCTGGGGGGCTTCCCAGGAAAACAAACCCAGGAGAGCTGTCACCATGACGGGAAGGACCTGAAAAGAGCCGACACCACAGCAGGGCACATTTATCCCAGGGCAGGCGCAGATAACAAAGGAAACTCTCCGCTCTCCTCCCCGAGCAATGAGGCACCCGAGGAGAAATCAGTTTGGCCTCTCAGGCAGAAACATTTCAAAAGCACACGTGGCTTTGAGCACAAGTATGGGCTCGCAAGTTGCTCGAGTACTTTTGAAAAACAACAGGATCATACCCTCAAACCCAAGAATACCAGCAGTTTGAAAGTAAGGATTCCCAATCTAGGACTTGAATTTGCAGTCCACCTTCTCAAACCCAAGCACTGTGCAGGGGAACGGAGCAGGAGATAGGGAACTCGCAGGGCATCACTGAAGGAGGCTGAAGATTTTTGCCAGCCTGTAAAACAAGGCTGCCAAATCCTTTCTCTTCTACCACACCCCACCTTTCCCCCTCCACGCCCTCGGAGCAGTGTCGAGACAAAGAATTACCCCACCATGCAAGCCATCCCCCACCCCATGGTACCTGCACCCAGCATGGGACACAAATCATGGACAGATAAAATACTGTGCCCAAGAAGCAGCAGCTTAAAACATTTCCTGCTCCCAAATCGCTTTGCCTGATTAATAAATAATCGGTTTGGAAAATGTTTAATCCAGACTGGTTAATGGACCTGTGGCTGGAGAGCCACCACAGGTTCTTGAAACAGCCACAAATATCTTTCAAATGAAGGTTTTAACATGCAAGTGTCAAACCAAGGTTTTCAAAAGCATTCATCACCTGCCTCGGGCGTAAATGACTTCACAGGGAGGAGTGAGCTTTTGTGGAGGAGGATCTGAGCAAATTCTCAGCATCCTCACCCGAAACAAAAGAGTTCACGCAATAACTAAGGTGGTGGGAAGATGATCACCATCATGCATAAGCAAGAGCAGTGAAAACTTGAGTGCAGAAAATGTAGGCAAGTTGAACAAAGAGGCTCGGGAGAGGGAGCGGCTGAGGCTGTGGGATGGGAGGGTTTTCTTCCCCTCAGTGAGGGGGTCTGCCCAGCCCCAGCTGCTTCTCAGGTCCCACGGCACCAAACCCAGGCCTGTCCCCAGGAGGGACTACGCCGGTGCAAAGTGCAGTACTGGTGCAAGAGGTCCCCAAGATGGGGACTCCCTCCCCCAAGAGGGACTTTGCTGGTGCAATGTGCAATGTGCTTACACCTCAAAGTCCCTGCTGGGTCCAGTCTAGGAGCACATCCTCATTTCACTCCCTTTGGCTGCTCTTTTCATAGTGAAATTTCAAGGCAAGGGCACTTCACAACGGAGGCTCAGCCCTAATTAACCCATGCCTTCAGGTAGCCTCTAACTCCTCTGGGTGACACTTAGGCATTAACTGTGCTGCAAGGAGCTGTGTTTTTAAACCTCTCCCTGAAAAAAACCCAAAGGACAGTGGAGGAAGAGGGCGCAGGACCCCTCCTCCCACCTCAGCCCACCACCAGACCCCAGCAGAGCCCATGCTGGTGTCCCATGCATGGAGAGGGACCAGACACACGGCAAACACCTCACATGGGCAACGCCACTCTCCTGAACAGCCACACAGCTTCATGCTGTGGGATCCAAAAGGCTTGGGGGAAAAAATAAAATCACAACCAAACAACAAAACACAAAACCCCTCTCCAAGACACTTATTAGTAACTTTAGAGTGAGCAGGTAGCTCGTGCAGCAAACCTTGCAATGCTGTTATCAGCTGCAACTCCTTTGAGGGCAGGAGGCTGGTTTTCTGTCCCAGGAGGTATGCAGGCTTTACAGCCTGTATTGGAGCAAAAAAAAGACTGACAAGAAGTTTTGATTTTTTTGCAGAAAGCTCTGTTTCTTTACCTAAGACAACGTGGAAGCACTGGCATGCTTGCAGTATCTGAGATTCAGATCTCTCAAAACTCAGAAATGTGCTGCAGGCTTACATCTTCGACTGATCCCCAACTTTTTGAAAGAAAAAAAAAGGCAGAGCTGGGACACCTCCTTTCTATGCTGCTGTCCCTTCCAGGTCAGCACAAGGCACAGCACCACAGGCGACGCTCAAGAGAGCAGATAGAGCAGAACTGAAGAAATCTCCCGCCCTTGCCTCTGCTTGGCAGCTCCTCATCCCATGGAGGCTGCCTGTTATTTGCCACAAGCAAATAGTTCAGTTTCAACTTGCTTGGACAGAGAAGCACCGTCCTAAGGAGGTAGACAGTGCACAGGGGACTGCTGCTTTGACAATGCAGCCACGCTCTAGATGTAGCCTTCACGTTTATCTCCTAGGCTTTCAGTTAGAGAAGATTTAGCCCAAGCACACTTTTGCTATTTTTCTTCCTGATAATTTTTTCCCTATGTTCTCTCGTCCTGAAACTTAACCCATGTCTGAGTTCAGTGCTACTGCCTAGCACCTGTTTCTAGCTTCTGATTTTACTCCCTATGCCTCTCCCAGCACACCCAGGTCTGTCCGCATTCCCTGATCCACTAGAGACTGTCTGAAGGGCAACAACCTGCTACCTCAGCCCTGCAGGGTCTGACACTGACTCCTTCTCACACCTGGAGATGATCAGCCTGAGCAAAAGAACATCCAGGCTTTTTCACTTCCCAACTCTTACCTTTGCTGAATCTAGTTCACTCAGACAGACCTACCAACAGATGTTACCTTTTTTTAGTCCCAAACAGATAAAACTGAGGTTTTTGTAAGTGTAAACCAGTTAGAAGCCATCTGTCTCAATTTTGTCCTGCCTGCCACTTCCATATAGGAGGCAGCTCTGTGATTCCTCCTGTTGACAGCACAGCAGAGGACCCTTGGCTACATCTCTCTCACCTGGATCCTAAACTCACCATGTGTCAGGGAGGTAATGGTGAGGATATGTGTTTCTGGACCACTAGGAGAGAGCCATCATCTCCAATGGGAAGTTGCTAGCTAAGTCAGGGATCCCTCAAGACAGCCTGAACCGCATGCACAGTGTCCATGTGAAAGTCCACTCTCCAGAAACAGATTTCCAGGGCCATACAGGAGACACTTTGCTGTTTCTTTGTCAGAGGGTGTTTTGAGGCCTCAGCACCATTACATCAGGCAGCAGGAGAGAGAAGACACTGGGGAAATTCACCTCCCCCACCACTGCGAGGGTCAGTAGGATCTGAGCACAATTCCCTCCTTTGCCCGCACACCCGGGGGGATCTGACACCCCCGGCAAAGTAACATGAATAAGTGCAATGCCCCAACCACTCCACACTCACACGCACAGACTAACACTCTGGAAGATTGATACCGAGGACACTGCAGGTAACGCCAGGGGCCAGTGGAAAAGCATTGACCAACTGCACTGTTTTCAGGGAATTTGCTAAGTCTCCCCTTTCCCAGACTTCAGTCTGGCTGCACAGACATTTGCACAGGCTGAACTGCAGCGAAAAAACTCATTTCTAGACCTGAGCACCCATGTGGCAACAGCTGAAGGTGCCGGAGAGCACGTTGGTAACAGCAGGAGCAAGCAGAACCAAGGGAGACACCAGAAATTCACCGCTGCCTTGTCATTTGATGAAGTCAAGCTTGGATGGCATCGAGTGGGTACTGTAAAATGCATACCCAGCCGCGTGTCCTCATCTCAGATGTATCTGAAAGATCCTACAACTGCTATTCCACGCATCCAGTTTGGGTTTTGCTGGGGGTGGGGTGCGGAGGGTGAAGCATAATATGTATTTTTCCACTGGCTCCCATTATATACCAGACATTTTACAAACATCATCCCCCTGACTCCAGTCAAGTCCTACTCTGAGGCATTCAGGCACGCAAGAACAGCATGGTGGAGACACAACGGACTCGTGATGGAAACACATTGTGCTGAAAGGAAGAAGTTTGACATTACCAGTGCAGCAGTAGCAGGGCTCAGCGCTCCTCTTTCTTTCTATGAGATGCAGAGCACAGAAGAGCACGTAGGCAGCGTGTAAGAACCACATCACACAGTAATTCTCCTTGCTTCAGTGATTGCTTTGCTATAGACAGGATTAACAAGTAAAGGTAATATTTCCCCACTAGAAGGAAAAATAAAATAAAAAAAAGGAGGGCAGATGCAAAGGGAAGGACAGACAAGAAAAAGAGAAAAGCAATTGTCAAGACAGCAGAGAAATAAGATGTTTTCCCACTCTACTTCTGGCAGAATTAATACATTTTCTGCAACTCTCTCTATTCAGTGTTCCCACTCACCCTCGAGAGATGCATCCAGTGGGTTTACTACCACTGACCACTTTGCCTCTTCCTCACACAGCTTGTTAGAGGCATGCAGAAGGAGCGTGTTCATTTTACAGATCAAGTAGTCTCACATTGCTAACCTACATCTGACTGCTGGATGTGTCCAGGACATGTGTACCCTGTGTACTGGATGTCACTCCCACTCCAACTTTGCTCAAGGCATGCGTCTGAAAAAAACATTTGCTTATCAATAATTTTTGTGAGGGTTAACTTTAGAGCACACAGACAGCCCCACCGCCCTAGCACTGGAGGACAGAACCAGAGAAGAGGAGGAGCCAGCAACGCAGGTCACTGCAAGCCAGCATGCGGGAACAGCAATCCACAGCAGCAGCAGCGGGAACTCCATACGGGCTTTGGGCACTTTCTGCCTTTACAGGCGCCAGCACAGCTCCACATGGTTGGGCCCCTCGCTTTCCTTACCCTCAAACGCCACTGATGGGGAAACACCAGCCCCAGCTGCACTGACGTCTCTCTGCGATGGAGATGGCTGCTGGCCCACAAGTGGTACCCCGAGACCGTGGGCAGGCATCTCGCCCTGGTCCTCCGCTACGCCTGGCCGGGAAAGCAGCAGCCCCCACTGCAGGATTGCTGCTGGGAGCCGCATTGCACCCTCGCTTCCGAGTCACGCTCAGAACAGGGGAGGCATGCTGCTCTGCCACCTTCACCCACCTGCAGCCCACTGACCACGGCGGGGACCGTGGCTCAAGCAACCCTGTGTCACTGGCAACTTGCCCAGACAAACGCTGCACATGCAAGGAAATGCAGCCTGGAGGATGAAGGGCTGGGGCTGGCCCCCCGCGTTGCTGGACCGCAGTGGCACTGGCTGCCCTTTGCATTAGATGGGAAGAGTCTCCTCACAGGGCTTCACCTTAGGGCACGGCATGCCAGTCTGCACGCTGCAGAAATGCCTCGTGCCCTCAGCAACGCGGCCGCAGACACCAGAGCATCTCAGCTGTGGTGCTCGGGAGCTACCGCTAATTCCCCACAAACCACTTTTGCCCAGATCTCTGGCACCCTGGAAATGAGCAAAGTAAGAGAAATAGTAGTAAGGGAGTATTGGTTTTCTTTCTAGAAAAAGGTCTCCCCTTTACTTTCAGTTCTGTGAGGAAATTTATTGCCTGGGTGACCATTTTAAATACTCATGGTGTTTGATACGCCCAAACACATCAGCTGATCCGCAAATTTAAGGAGCTGATTTTAAAGAAGAGTGTTCTTTCATTTCAGTTTTTACAGACCTGAAAAAACAGGGTATAAATATATATGCAAGAGAGAAACTGCACTGTGAGATTGTCCAGCCATCAGTCTCTGCTGGGGCTCTCAGGACTGCATCTGCCTTTTCACGCTGCAGCCCATGAAAACGCCTACACATTTTACGCTTTTCCAAGTGTGAACAACACCCACTTATTTAACCACTATTATCATATAAATTAAGACAGCTTGTTTGGAGTGAAACATGCCTTTTTTTTTTTTTTTTTAAAGACAGGTCTAAGGCCATTGGATATCAAGGAAAAAAACCAACAAAAACTCCCGTCACTACTTGTTTCTTTTCTCTCCTATTCACCTGGAGACAATCACTCACCTGCTCCACTGACACAGCATTGCCTTCTCCAACCTGACTCTTTGTGCACTATTACTAATGTGAACAGAAGTTGCTTGACAAACTAAGTGAAATCCTACGGCTTGCTGGCACACCCAATGCCAGATTAGGCATTAATGCTGCCTTCTCACCTTAAAGATCTCTGTATGCAATTCCTGCAGCAGCTGGGAAAAAGGAACATTTGGAAAGAGAAAATAGATTGAGTCGTGCTATTAGGGATTCTTTTTTTCCTTCTCACCAAGTGGTTTCTTAAAACAGAAGCTCTTTAGCGTGAATCATGCCTGACTGGAGGAGGGGACCCCAGGTTTTCCATCAAAATCATCAAAGCAAAATTGCTCATGTTAATTTTAACTTTTTTTTGTGTGCTACAGCCTTTTTTTTTTTAAAAGGAACCTTATTCCTGCCTGCCAGCCCAATGCCATTCAGGATAAAGCAATCACTCCTCTGTTTTAGAGGGCATGGGCACTGTTGTGAGAGCATTATAAAGCCCTGTGTCTTTAGCATCTTACCTGGTTGATAACATATACTCCATAATCTAACTGCTGCCTTTGGAGAATTGGGTGCAGGTAATAGAGCCAGTACTTCAGGTGCTCCTCTCGCTTCCTGAATGGTATGATTATTGCTACTTTCTGAAGTGCTATACAGTCCTTCGGAGCAAAACGACCTCCTGTTTTGACCTCTGGGTTTATTCTCGCCACTTCTTCCAGGTTCACAGGCTGGGAAAACTCCACACGTAGTGCACCAACTGGAAGACAGGCACAGCACAAAGCAAGTTAGCACACACCACATATTTCTCTGAGCACGCATCCTTTACACACCTTTTTTGTTTTGTTTTTTAAAAACAGTGGTTTGGAGCCAAAATCGCAGTGGTGCACAGAGGTGTTGAAGCTTGGACCAGCCATACCCAAACCAACTGCACACCACCATTCAGACCAAACCCCCAAACGCTCTAGTCTCTTGGTATCAGACCCCAACTGAGTCGTTGATGCCGAACAAGCCTTGAAAATCCTCCTATCTGCATGGCAAACCAACAGCTGTGCTCCCACTGGCACGTGTGCCACAAAACCAACCTAGAGAAGAGCGTTGCCCTCTGCGCTCTCACTGACCTTGCACAGTGTTAACAGTTGAGCACTTCAAAAATAGTCCTGCTCCCCTACTGACATAATTACTTATGCCAAGCCACATGCAAAATGAACAAAACCCCCTTTCTTGTTTTTTTCCTTATAGATACTTTCAGTGTTCTGTAGGCATGCCCATCATTTATTAAAAGTCCTGTATTAGAACTGCTAAAAAAACCAACATATCCACATTTGCATGCAGGTTGGCAATTCCTGGTTTCAGCAGTGGCAGGTTTTGAAACCACCAAAATAATCTGTGCCAAAACTGGTGCACAAAACCGAGAAACCCCTCGGGCACCACAGAGTGGATGGCAGCCTCTGGGCTGCTCAATGCCGAGCTCAGGGAGAAGGGGCAGTGACAGCACCAAACACTGATACAGCCAAGGAGACTGACTTCACAGGACTTTGTCTCACGCATCTGCACAAGTGCTCTTTGCTTGCCAGGGCTCCTCAGCTCTGCCACGCTGGCTCCGAAGATGTCCCTCCCATACAGCTGTATGTGGCTCTGGGGATAAACACTGCATCGCCAACCACAGTCCTTTTGTGGATGCCTTCTCTTAAGTCCCAGGCTGGCTTTTCTGCAGTATTTGCTTCCAGCTGTTCCAGCCCTGATGAACAAACTTGCTGCAAAAACCTAATAAGCATGGTAGCTGCCCACAGAAGGACCTCTCCTGCTGCCATATCTCCTGCTACCACCCGTGGCAAGCTAATAAACTGGGCTTTGCACAGATGCTCAGCTCCCACTAAAACCTCTGCAGCGCATGAGGATACTGAAGCCCCCGGGCATAAAGCAGAAGGTCTCCCCCATAAGCACTAGGCTGGGGATCACTCCTTGAAGGTTTGGTTGCTGTGCTCTCCTCCTCTCCTCCACCCGGGCATGAACACACGCACATGTGTGCATGCACGCACTCCCACATGCATCTTAGAGCTACCGTCTCCTCTTTGCAGTTGCTGAAGAGACACCCAGCCCCTCCAAGGGCACGCACAGCAGGCACAACTGGTTTGGTGGGTACACTGGACTTACAGAGGAGCTCCTTGAAAAGGGGGCACAAGTGATTTTTAGACCTCTAAAAGACAGTGGCCATCACAACCAACCTTGTGCATACCCCAACAGGTGACTACTGAAAAAGCAGAAATTCTGCTCCAGGCTTACGGCTCATTCCCTAGTTATTTCTCTAGAAGAAGCTGGATCAGTTCAGTTGGGCTGCTCCACAAACATGTGCTCACTTAGGCTGGAGACGGCAAGGAGGGGACCGGCCAAACCGGCAGAGGTGGTCGGTGTACCCCCGGAGGCAGCGAGGAAGCTTTGCTGCTGGATTCACTGCCTGCACAGTGGAGGCAGGACCTTGCAGAAACTGGCGTCACAGGCAGGATGCAAAGGGATCTCCCCGATCTCTGCATTTTGAACATGGCAAGTTCGCACGTTTCCCTCTCACACAAGGAAAAGGCAGCGATTTTGGGACCAGGCTGCCCGTCCTCCCAGCTGCAGCCCCAGCGTGGCTGCTCAGATCCCCACCATCCCTGCCCCACAGCAGATGCCTGACACACGGCCAGGGACGAAGCCTATCTATCTGAAAAGCAGCTTGCAGGGGGAGCTGGAAGGGCACTCTGCTGCTGGAGGAAGAGGCAAGAATGGGAGGAACCGGGGCAGGAAGGAACATGCAGCAGCACAACCGGGACCGGGTCTTGGTGGTGGCAGGATCAGGACAGGCACAGCCACCCCAGTGCTGGTGGGAGAGGCAGGGAGGGGACAGGCGCCAGAGCAGCAAGGCCAGTGGGGACAGGAGGGGGAGAGGGTGCATCATTTCCTCTGAATTTGATTATCTCTTCCATGCAGTGGCGGTGAGCGCTCTCCCAGAACGGCCTCTGGCCACGACCCACCTCCACACCTGCTTCACAGAATGGCAGGGATTGGAAGAGACCTTTGCAGATCATAGAATGTGTTGGATTGGAAGGGACCTTTAAAGATCATCTCGTCCAACCCCCCTGCAGTAAGCAGGGACATCTTCAACTAGACCAGGTTGCTCAGAGCCTCATCAAGCCTGGCCTTGAATGTCTCCAGGGGTGGGGCCTCCACCACCTCTCTGGGCAACCTGTGCCAGTGTCTCACCACCCTCAGTGTAAAGAACTTCTTCCTAATGGCTAATCTAAACCTACCCAGCTCTAGTTTAAAACCATTGCCCCTCGTCCTACCGCTACAGGCCCTTGCAAACAGCCCCTCCCCAGCGTTCTTGTAGGACTCCTTCAGGTACTGGAAGGGGCTATAAGGTCTCCCTGGAGCCTTCACTTTTCCAGGCTGAACAACCCCAACTCTCTCAGCCTGTCCTCACAGCAGAGGTGCTCCAGCCCTCTCATCATCTTCATGGACCTCCTCTGGACCCGCTCCAACAGGTCCATGATCATCTAGTCCAACCCCCCTGCCAAAGCAGGTTCACCTAGAGCAGGTTGCACAGGAACGCATTCAGGCGGGTTTTGAATTTCTCCAGAGAAGGAGACTCCACAACCTCTCTGAGCAACCTGTTCCAGTGCTCTGGCACCCTCAAAATAAAGAAGTTTTTCCTCATGTTCAGATGGAGTTTTCTGTGTTCCAGTTTGTGCCTGTTGCCCCTTGTCCTGTCGCCGGGCTCCACTGAAAAGAGTCTGGCCCCATCCTCTTGACACCCACCCTTTAGATCTAAGCATTGATGAGGTCTCAATGCTCTCAGTCTTTTCTCCAGGCTAAACAGACTCAGGTCTCTCAGCCTTTCCTCACAAGAGAGGTGCTCCATTCCCTTGATCATCTTTGTAGCCCTCCATTGGACTCTCTCCAGCAGTTCCCTGTCCTTCAACTGGGGAGCACAGCACTGGACACAGCACTCCAGATGTGGCCTCACCAGGGCAGAGTAGAGGGGAAGGATGACCTCCCTCGACCTACTAGCCACGCTCTTTTTAATGCTTCCCCCTGCCCACACCTCTGCCTCCCAGCGTCACCTCTGTTAGGAAACCGGCACTCACAGTTAGGATGATGCTACACTTTCGTGCATTTAACACAGCAAAAGGCATTGACTGCACTGGGCACGGTTCACCTAACTGCTCATGGACAGCAAAAGGGATAACACTGGGCATCTCGGTTCACCTAACCAGTCATGGCCACTGGATGGGACCACATTGGGCATCTGTGTCCCAGGGATGTTATTTCCCTGCACTGCTCACACCCCGCCGCGGGACCGATCTGGCAGGAGGTTGCAGGAAGCAGCAGGGAGGAAGCAGCCCATCCCTTCATGGGGCCCTGCCAGCCCCAGCCCGCTCCTGGTGCCGCGCAGCCACCATCCCACCGAGCAACCCCTTCCTAACAGGAATGGCTGCCCACCCTGCTCCCAGTTGCCACATCCTCTGCTCCCAGTTGCTGCATCCTCTGCTCCCAGTTGCTGCCCACCCTGCTCCCAGTTGCTGCCCACCCTGCTCCCAAGAAACAACCAGGAGACCCATCAGCCTGGGGGGGATGCTTTCTGGTTTAACAAAGGCTCTTTTAATGTCTCGCTCAGCCTAAAGTGGGGAGGAAAAGAAAAGTTTGCCATTTAGGCGAATTTACAGGGGAAATCTCCCGCTGGCAGCTTGTGAGTTCCAGCTGGGCAAGGGCAGCCGCAAGCGTTTGGACATGGCTTTCTGCAGGCTGGTACCCGCCAGCCCCCGGGGCCAAACGTGGACCTCTGATCTTGCCAGTGCTTGCTCTTATTTGCCTCTGGGAGGCTGGAATGTCAGCAAGGAAAAGACAGGAGAGGAAAACACATTCGTGATAAAAGCCAGCTGCAGAAGACAGAGATTTTACGGTTTCAGAGTCTTGAAGGACACTGGTAAGAAGTGACCTGTACTGCTCCGACCCTCCAGTTAATCCACCCAGTTTTAAAGGCAGCACAGCACCTTCCAAACGCTGCCCTGAGGGAGGCTGCCAATGTGCAGGTCAGCGAGGAGGCCCCAGGAGCCACTCCTGGGACATGCCTGATGCAAATCACCTGGTTAACACATTGACTGGCATCAGTAAGAACACGAAAAATGTAAAAAACCTGAACAGTCTGTTTTCAAATACAGAACAGCTAAAACAAACTAGACATCATAAAGCCACGTGGCTGACAAAACGCAACAGCAACGTGCCACCCACTGAGAACTGACGCTTTCAGCCCGCTTCCCAAGCACGACAAGGCTACTGCCAGATCCACAAATGCAGGCTTCCCAAACAGTGACCAGAGTAATGCTTCCAGTTGCTAATTTTAAACCATTTTGGCCAAAATTTGACCACCTGGATAGCAAGCAGCCCCCAAGGTTGTTTTTGTCTCCCAAGGATGCTGACTCAGGACATGATCTGACGATGCCGAGAAAGCATGCAAAGTTTGCTGCAAGTGCTGTCCCACTGGCCAAAACCCTACCCCCGTCCGTGTTTACTAGGTAAACTTTCCAGCCCAATTCACTCCATCTCAATTTTTAATGCTTCTGTTCAAGGTGACTTGCCTGACACAGGAGCTAAAACAGAGCGATGTGGACTTGCAGTCCGCGGTCACCCATACGGCCCGTGATTTGTAAACAGACAAAACTTTTGGGTTCAGAGTTACAAAGCTCCAACAAAGCAGCTTCATAAGTCTCCACCATACATTTTTAGCAAAAAAAAAAACAACAACCAACCAACCAATGAAAAAAAAACCCCTTGAAAACATGAATAAGCAACCGCCGGATGCTTGCAAAAGACCGAAAAGCACACACTTCAGAGACCGTAAAAATATCAGTGGCAGGGTGAGAGAGACACACAGCAAAGAAGCCAGCCCCCTCCCGCCCCCCATCTCTGAGACGAGGCAGCATTTCTGCTGGAGGGGAAGGTGCACAGGAAAGGCGTTGTGCCGCCATAGGTGCCGGGGGGCGGCCATGGCGCGCACAAACAGGAAGCAGCTTCGCGCACGCAGCAAAAGGTGAGGCCTGCAAAAAGGCAGAGCGGCCCGCGGCTCGGCAGCCTGGCCCTCAGCCCAGACGGACGTCTCACCCCCCCCGGCCCTGGCTTCACAACGGCCACGCTCACCACAACAGCTAAACCTCTTCAGGCTGCTTCAATCTCTTGGAGCGGGTCCAGAGGAGGTCCACGAAGATGATGAGAGGGCTGGAGCAGCTCTCCCATGAAGACAGGCAGAGACAGTTGGGGTTGTTCAGCCTGGAGAAGGCTCCGGGGAGACCTTATAGCCCCTTCCAGTACCTGAAGGGGGCCTACGGTAAAGCTGGGGAGGGACTTTTTACAAGGGCATGTAGTGATAGGATGAGGGGTAATGGTTTTAAACTGAAAGAGGGGAGATTTAAGTTAGCTATTAGGAAGAAATTCTTTACTGTGACTATGCTGAGACACTGGCCCAGGTTGCCCAGAGAAGCTGTGGATGCCCCATCCCTGAAGTGTTCAAGGCCAGGCTGGATGGGGCTTTGAGCAGCCTGGTCTAGCGGGAGGTGTCCCTGCCCAGGGCAGGGGGTTGGAACCAGATAATCTCTTCCAACCTAAACCATCCTGTGATTCGATGCCAGCACACGTCCTCCCCAGCATTCATCCTGTTTGACCCAAATGAGAGGACCCTTCCAGAAAAAGCCCCAAATCCGCTTGGCCTGATGATACAATATATCACGAGGCTGCTCCAGCCTCCCTGGACCACAGATACTAGAAGCATTGAGAAAACTCAACCAGCAATGCCCCGCAGGGCCAGAATTGTACTCTGGCATCCCCAGGGGGGCTGCGAACGGGTCAGTGCCACCACACTCCATCCAAGAAGGTGGTAGCAGGTGACGCAACACGGGGCAGCAGCCACAAAGGGCAGCCCCAGGGGGTTCAGGTGGGATGGGGCCGGGGCGAAACCTCTTCACCAGGAGGGTGGTGGAGCCCCAGCAGAAGGAGCCCCAGCAGACTGAATCACCCTCCCAAGCACTTCACTGAGAAAAAGCGCTTCACTGCAGAATTCACCTGCATGCTTTAAGCTGGGCACAAACCTCAGATATTTAGTTTAGCAAGAATGAAAGCAAAAGCATGTAGCACGGAGGTTGGAAAAAATCTCTCCCCAAATGTAGCAGAAAAGAATGTTTCCATTGCCCTGGCTGAGAGCCGGACACTGCTCTCTAGCTGCTGAGCCACGTGCACTGCCATGCTCAGACAAACCTCATGCAAAAGGAAAGCTGGAAAAGAGAAGCAGAACTCACAAAAAGGGAAAAAAAAAAACCAAAAAAACCCACCAGAAAATCTCTCTTTGCAGGGGCCCAGCAGAAAAGGGAAGGGCCCATCAGCCACACCAAGTCCACCCTGACTGGGAAAATCAGAACCAGCTCCACCCCAGCAAATGTGGGGGCAAGTCCCCCCACCCCAGGCTGTGGAGCAGGGGTCGCTCCAGCCCCCAGCCCCAGGGCAGGCAGGTAGCTGCATCCCACGGCTCAGCAAAGCAAGCGTTTCTTATTAAGATCAGCTAAACTTCAGAGCTGTGCCAGCGCCTACACAGGCGGCACCAGCCAGGCTCGAATTGTGGTTCAACCCCATGATGGGGGGATGGGACCAGTGGAAGGGACAGCCCCAGCACCCTTCGTCCATCTGGGTCCCCTGAGCAGCCCCCCTGCCCTGGCATGTGACCAGCCGGCCAAAATGGCCACAGGGACATCTCGGTCTCCTTGCAAACTGGCTGGCGGATGCTGCCCCTTGCTGCCTGCAGCTCTCTCTCCCCCATCAGCATTTAAAAAAACCACAGTATCCCTGGGTCTGGCTAGAAATATCCCAGTGAGGAAAAGAAAGCCTTCCCAATGACTGGGATATGTTTTCTTTGGCTGGTCTACACTTGAAAAGTTGCATCCCCGTACATATGTCAACTATACCAACACAAGGCTTAGGCTGCTACACCAGCACATGCCCTGTTCTGGACCAGCTCACACAGCACCTGGCATCTCCAACTGTGGACCCCAAACGGAAACAGGCTGAAAAAAACGTGGATGCATCACACACACTGGCAACACTGGGTCTGCAGCACAATGGCAGGTTTGCATGATTAACTGAGTGACTTCAGAAAGAGGAAAAAATTTCTTAATCCAACACCAAACGCTGCCTATTCCAACACATGGTCCCACACTAGCACATGGCGTCTTTAAAAAAAAAATAAAAAAAATACTGTTGTTTCCATGAGGAGGTACTTTTGGGAGAGAAGCAAAGTCCTCATCGGTGGCTCAAATCCAGCACACGCTCACTGAAGTGGCTTTGAACCACCTCCCTTTGAGCTGGGCAATCTGCATGCGATTAGCCCTGCTCGCTGCCCCACAAAATTAAATTCCAGGCCCTCAAACAGCAAACTCAAAACAAACAAACAGAGAAGCACAGATCAGAAAAAGGCTCAGCTGCCTCCCTGTCGGGAACCCCCCACCCTGCTGTGGGATGGGATGGGCAGACAGGAGCTCCCCCGGGCTGAGTGGCATCCCAGGGATGTGGCTGGGCCAGGGGTAGCCCCAAATTGCAAGGCAGCCCCCAGCCCCATCCCATCCCACCCCATTCCAACCCATCCCACCCCATCCCATTCCATCCCATCCCACTGGTGGCAGCTGCACCTGGATCCCAGCACTGCCCTGGGGCTGGGGCGCGCTCCCCAGATAGCAGGGGTGAGCGCCGGGTGCCAGGCAGGGCAGAGGTGCTGCTGTCTGGCTGAAACTCAGCCAGGGATTGCGCACCCCCGAAAGCACGGGGTGCTGCCAGCGGGAGGGCACTGCTGCTGAAACCCCACTGTCCCCCCAGCACACAGGTTTGTAGAAACCCATCCCGTAAAGTCTTTACAGGGCTGTTTCCAGCTTCAGCAAGACATGTTTGCAGGTAACCGCCCTCAAAGCGAGTCCAGTGACACCGCAGACTGGGGATGGGTGGTAGGGGAGGTGGCGAAAGCTGCCCTCTTTCAGGCAAACATCTGCAGGGGCCTGGGGGCTGCCCCGAGCTCCTGCAGCTAGCTCAGCTGCAGCCGGGAGGCAGCTGGAAGGGCTGTTTGCCGAGCCCCAGCCTCTGCAGCGGCCACGGCCACCACTTGCCTGTCTGGAGGTGCTAATCCACTCCTGGGTCACCAAGCACCTCTCCTCGAAGGCAGGGGCTCTAAGCACTGTCACAACGGAAAACACTGTCCTGGTGGGGATGAGCTGAGCAGTAAGACCACCTCCAGCCCAAAGAGACAAGGGCGAGCTGGACACTAACGAAAACCCCAGATCTTTGGCCCAACCACTGCAGCTCTGCTGTGGACTGGCCGGCTATGTCCCCAAAACCTCTGCAGCCAAAACCCCCCCTGTCCCGCAGAGAAGGGGAGGGAGGGAGGGCAGCAGTAGCTGCAGGATGCTGTCTGGAGAGGAGGGTCTGCCACAGAGAAGAGGTGAGCAATGGAGTCCAGCAACATAGCCCCTTGGGCTTGCTTGCGAGGCCACCGGACCTAGAGCACCTCCTTGCTGAGAACGGTGCGCCTCCACATACCCTTGGGGGGGGGGGGGGGAGACACAGACCCTCAACACAGCGACCATGTCCTCCATCTGCTAAGTGAAGTCAGACTAAGGAGCTCCACACCAGAGGAGGAAAGTTGAGAGCTTAACCGAATTCCACATCCAAGTGCAGTTCGGGAAGCTGCAAGCGTCTGTCTCTTTCCAAACACAAACTTGGCCCAATTTCCAAAGAAACTAGCTCTTGCCTCAAATCAATGCTGGCAGAGAAACAAGCACATTATAAAACACTAGATGCACGAGACAGAAAACCTTCCTTTTCTCCCCAGCACCTCCCATCTGTTGGGCCATGTCCATGGAATGGCTGCTCTCCAGGAAGGCATGCTACCTTTTCAAGTTAGTTTGCAAGCTCAATTAATAGCCCTTGACCTTTACTTTGACCAGATAAGAGGATGCTGGGGATGCTCTTACCACAAAGGCTGCTCCCTGCCCGCCAAGAAACCCTGTGCTTCAGAGATACGACATGCTCCCGACCACATGGGTAGCTGCCGAGCTGCTGGTGGTGTTGCCAGGATTGCACATCTGCTCCCTGCCAAACATCTTAAACATAGTCTTTGGAGAAGTTTAACACAGTTTCTCAACCTCTCTTTTGAGGCCAAGAAAGCCTAACTTTGAGCAAACTGGTCCACGTGTTAGCTCCCCCTCCCCCAGCCCTCTCCATGCTTTTCTCTGAGTTTCTGTTTTATTTTTTCAAAAGAAGGCAGCGGAGGGACACAGCACAACCCCAGCTTGTGGCCATAGAGCAAAGTAACGCCTGTAGCACCCAGGCTGGGGAAGAGGCAGGAGGCAGCAGAGACAGTGGCTGTATCAGAAATGCTCAAAAAAAAAATATAAAGAAAAGCAAAGCAGACAATAGCAACTCCAGATGAGAGGAGGGGGAGACGCTGCATGTAAAGCAAATGCCTTCTCCACCACTTGGTATTGTAAGTGACCCCATAAATTCAGAGGCCCCCAGTTTCTGCAGCATTAACACCCCAGAGGGAGACGAGAACCGACGACTGCAGGTGGGCAACGCCACAAGAACCAGACTCCAGGCATGCCAAACCTACCAAACCCCCATGGTACGGTCACCACCATAAGTCTTCTTACAAAAATGGTGTTTCCAGCACCTCTGAGGTTTTCACTCTCTCACCCCCAGTTACACTCTGCTAGGGTTCTGCCAGCGCTAAAGCATCCTCTACCCCTGCCCACGCAATGTCCACATATACAGGGGCCTCAAACTAGGTTATTTGTGAAGCCACTGACCTCTGAGGCAGCACGTAACCTCTAAAAATTTCTCTAATACAGGCACTAAGCACTGCCACCGATTTGACAAGCTACCTCTGTCTCTTCCGAACAAACCTCAAAGCATGACAATACTCTCATCGCTTATCTTCAGCATCTACAGTTTAGAGCAACAGCTTGCACCAACTACACAGGCATGAGAAGTGATGCATCGAAGAGAAAGCCCACGCCAGAGGTCCTTCCCCCTCCAACCGACTGATGGCTGCCCAACCGCATGCTGGCCAAAGAAGCTTTTTTTCTCAATTCTCATTTTTTTAAACATGCTTCATTAGCAGTGGGAAGCATCAGTTTCTATGAAGGACTCTGGCATCTTGAAGAAGAGTTGTTTTTCTTGTACACCAAGGATCTCCCAGCAAATTGCCATTTGGAAACTGTATTCCTTTTTACACACTAGTTAAAATGAGTGCAACCCTAGTGGTTTGTGCTTTGGACAGTTCACCAGTTCATATATTAACTTAGATTGTTTTGTTTTGTTTTGTCAATATCCCTTAATTATTAGGGTTTGGGGCTGTCAGTTTTCTAAACTTAAACCTGGGGGTGAAAAGGTATTGAGACAGACACCTGACTGCAACATGCCTAGTGCACGTGGGTCATCTTTGCCACGAGATGCTCAAGGAGCTGAGGGTAAGAACACACCTCTTTGGTCTGCCATCCCTTCCCAGCTGCACTTGGTATCTAAACATGGGTCAAAAATGGCTAAGGAGACAGCTGTATTCTAAAATAACCTCGATGAACAACACATGATCTCGATCAGGCAGGACTTGAAAATAACATCCCTGAAATACAGATAAGCCTGTCCATGCGATTCTCCTTTGCAGACCTCTGGGGCCAAAAGATAAGTGCTGCTTTACGATGAGCTCTTTTGGAGAGAGATCTTACTACGAAAGAACTGGCCCCCTTCTGCACTCCTTCCTAAAAACCGCAGGCACACAACCACACCATCACCAAAACACAAAGACCTCTTAGAAAAGGTAAAAGAAAAGCAGTTGACTGTTTTGAAAGCACTTAGGCCGACATACATACTACTTCTACGGGGCAACTTTTAAACTTTTTTTTCCTTTTTTAAAAAAAACCCAACAATACTGTTCTACAGCTCCTAAAGAACGTAACGGTTTGGGGAATGGACACCTGCAGGACATATCTGGACAGACTTGCCTTTGGGCTTCTCACAGGCTGAAATCTCGCAGCAGCAAGTGGGCCCTGCTGCTTGATACCCCATTTAAGATACTAATAGGCACACAGATCTCAACTGGAGCATAAATCCAAAATGCTTATATTACCTTGTATTAGAGAATTTCATAGCTGTTAAGGACTTTTAATTCAAAGTTGAATTACGGTATTATTTCCCCAGCCCTTATTTATGCTTTTAAATTATAAATAAAGGCAAGTGAACCATAAAAGCATTTTAAATTTGGCAGCTTCTTGTAGGGATTAAACCTAATTCAGCTAATGCATTTGCTGCAGAGCCAGACAGCAGGGATTGTAAACTACTCTCTCTAAACATCGCTGGAAATAAAACTCTGGCCGTCTGAAACGAGTACCTGGCTATTTCACTATTCAAAAAGCCCCAGCAGCTCAGTCACACATATCCTGCATGATTCATCACATGCTTCCCAACAACGGGGGGGGGGGGGAGGGGCACGTGGAGGGAGAGAAGGGCCGGGAGCTGGGAATAAATAAGTAAAAAAAGATGAGGCGCGGTTCAATAAATTTAGGTTTACACTGAAGGAACAGGGCAGTTGGAGCTACCTGTTCCCATCAGAGCACTTCTCCATGGCTTTGGGAAAGGTGGGAATCACAGGAAGGTTCTTGCTGGCTCCTGCTTGTTATATTCATACCGATAAGGAGCTTTGAGCACTAAAAGAAGAGTTTTTTTTGAATTCTGGGTGGGTGAATTAAGTGTCAGAAACGTCTACGGAGTGTATACCTCTCCATCCCCCACACTGGCCTTAGAGATACATGAGATGTTGCTCAGGGCAGACCCAGCTCTGACCAACATGTGAGGCACAACAGGATTGTTTTACAAATGCCGTTTGCTACCCAAACCTGGTAAGAGCAGGAAAAAAATAAATACCCATCAGGTTTCTCACCTACAAACATTGAAGCCGTGACGATGCCAGCCTGCATATGACTGCACCACCCCACAATACTGAAGGTAACACAGCTAGAAACCGTTCGTCTCCTGTGTGGTAAACAGATACTTTCTACACGTCCCGATAGCTCTCTGAACATCAGTAACCACTTCCAATAGCCTCATTTGGCCTTTGGTGGATTCCGCAAATTGCACTCAAGATGTTACAAAGACAGTATAAAATGTTTTCACTGATCCTTCAGCGACTAAACTCTGATAACGCTCTCAATCTTGGGGACGCTAAGAGCATTTCTCTAAACTGCAGGCATTTCAAAAGCACATGACTCACTCCTGAGGGGATCAGTGTAAGTGGAGACCATCTAAAGCAAAGCCATATTCATAAAGGGCTTGCACACCCACTCCGTGAGGACAGGCTTGCACAGCCACTTTCAACTTAAAGTGATCTAGGGGGAAAAAAAGTGAAAGATACGAATCAAAAACAACAACAAAAAAACATAAGCACAGTTCCTTTTAGTGACCTCAAAACCACCTTCCTAAAATAACAAACCAGTCATTCGTTATTCAGATGCATTGATCCATAAACAGCTGACCAGCAAGCACGGAGAGAAACTATGAATTTCTATGTTGGTTTCGTGAATTGAAAACCACAGGTAGCTTTTTGAAAGTCTGTTCCCCCGTTGTGATCTCCGGTAATAAAGCTGCCTGTGCTAACGTGGCACACTGATGGAGATGATCCCCAGCCTCCAGGACCCGAACAGCTTGTGGCCAGGTCACTATCAACTGGGATGCCCAGCAGGTCACGGTAACAGACTCCAACTATGGCATAGGAGGGTCTATTCAAGTAGCAGCAGCTACAAACAGCAAGGCGAGAGCCTTGTAAGAGTAGGAAAAAAGATGAAATTCACCTCACACCCACCCCTACCTTATGACAAACCCCCTGGATCGAAACAGGTACAGCTGATCGATGCAAAAATTAGACCCCCAGCAGGCTGCAACACCCCCCCAGAGCCTGCCAGCCCCCAGCACCCAGGCAGTCCTGGGAAAAGCCTGTGGGGAGCACAGCTCCAGTGCAGATAAAACACACGCCGGGCTGCCACGTATCAGGATGCGGCATCACAGGACCAAATACGTGGGAAGCGCCGTGAGGATGCATAACAACCGTATTCATGACCCTGCCTCACAGCGGTTCTTTAAAAAAACTCACGCCGCTCCTCCAGCAGGTCGGCGCACACAAAAGCCCGCAGAGCACAGAACAGCCCGTCTGAGCCTTCCTGTGATATTGCGCAAGAGCGGTATTTTGGGTAGAGCTCCCAGAGGAAATTACCCAACCTCTCCGGCAACCGAGAAAGAAACCCAGCCGGACGGGGAGGGCGCGCTCCCCGAAAGCGCCGGGGCTCCGCTCGCCGCTGCCTTTCCTGACAGAGCATCCGCGCCTCCCGGCGTGTGCGTTTCCCCCCCCCGAACACCGTCTCCCCGGAGATTCTCCCACAATCCCCCTCCGCCGGGCGCTGCCAGCCGCCACGCGTGGGCACCCGCGGGGACGGACACCCACCAAGGCACATCGGAACCCCGGGCGCGGCGCCGGGACCCTGCGGCCCCCTGCCATGTGTGTGCCGTCCCCCCACCTCCCCGCGGTCACCCGGCGGGAGGAGAGGGGTGAGAGCCCCCCGATCCCCCCAAAACCCCGACGGAGCGGCACTCACCGAGCAGCGGGGAGGACTCGGGGCAGGGGCCCGGAGGCGGCGGCGAGGCCGAGGGTGGCCGGGGCCGGGCGGCGGGCGGCGGCGGGCGGGAGAGCGGCAGGGAGATGTTGGCGGGCGGCGGGCGGCGCGGCGGCGGCTCGGGGCGGCGCGGCGGCGGCTCGGGGCTGCCCGGCGGCCCCAGGGCGCTGCCCGCCAGGTAGTAGAGCAGAGTGGCCGAGAGATGGAGGGCGCAGAAGGCGACGAGAAGGCGGCAGGCCCGCTGCAGCGAGGTGCCGGGCAGAGACGGCTCCTTCATGCCGCTGCGCTGGCCCGGGAGCGCCGCCCGCCCCGCGCCGCGCCGCCGACGGGGGGGACGGGGACGGGGCGGTGGCGGCGGCGGCTCCGCCCGCCGGGGGGGTTGGCCCCGCGCCCCGCCCACCGCCACCGCGGGGAGCATCGGCGGGACCACCCCTCCCCTTCCCCCGGCACCCCTCCCCGGCATCCCGCCCCGGCATCCCGACATCCCGCCCCGGCATCCCGGCATCCGCCAGCGGCGAATGAGCAGCGTCCCCCCCTGTACCGGAGCGGGATGGACCCTGGGAGCGCACCCCTCTTCTCCGGCTGGCTCTCCAGCACGGTTGCCGGTAGTGCCACCCGGTAACCCTGGCTGCAGGTCCCTGCGGCATCACGCAAAAAGGCTCGGCTTTATCAGAGCGTGTCAGAGGCAGCTGCGAAGTGCCGTGGGGGAGTGCAGGGGTTTTTCCGGGTTCCTGCCTCTTGGAGGGTTGCAGGTAGTCTTCACTTGGCGTGATTAGATGTAAACTGTATTTTTCTGTCAGCCCAGTGGAGCTTGTTTCAATGCATTTTCTGCAAAGCAAAAAAGGCCAGGACCACCTTTCTGTTGAACAAATGACAGGAGCCGAGCAGTGCCAGCGACAGGGCCTTGTTGAGGTCTCCCACCAAACGTCCTGATCAGAACAAGACTATTGCCAGCAGTAGGTGAGGTCAGCTGTGGTTTTCTGCCGCTGAGCCTTGAAAGCTGCCCAGCACGGGGATCTCCACCTCCCTGGTGCCCTGTCCCAGAGCTGTCCCACATTCCTGAGGAAGGAGTTTCCTCGTGTCCGTGTCAAGCCAGTAGGAATGCCTAGACAAGCAGGTCTGGGCACCATCCAACTTCCCACAAAGTTAGATGTGTTTCTTACAAGTGGCAAGTCCAAGAGCCTGGAAAGAAACCTCCTTGGAGCTGCCCTGTAACCCTGTCAGCCAGCAGCGGTGATGTTGTGAGGGTTTAGTGTTGTCCTTTGCTAAGAG
This sequence comes from Rissa tridactyla, assembly GCF_028500815.1. Classification (NCBI taxonomy): domain Eukaryota; kingdom Metazoa; phylum Chordata; class Aves; order Charadriiformes; family Laridae; genus Rissa; species Rissa tridactyla. The sequence goes on from NC_071497.1 coordinate 16,962,136, forward strand.
CAGCAACAGTCAGGAAGCCAGTACTAACCTTGCTGTTTGCCTAGGCACTGCGGGCAACCTACTTGCGTCTGACTGGAGACAGGTCAGTGGGCACCAATGACTCACAGGGTGAGACTGACAGCTGACCAGGCAAAATCCTGCTGGCGGTCTCGCAGACTTGCATGTCTGGTTAGCCCCGAGTGCTTCAGGGACACCAGGTGACACTCAAGTGGTTTTCAAGTGCAATAAATAACTCCTGCCAGTAGTCCTTAATGATACTATTTAATGTTACTGTTTACTGTGTCTCATGAAAGCAAAGTTACTGCAGAGAGAAGTGAATCTACGTTCTTCTCATTGCTTAAAACTACTTCCCAACACATGCACTCACCACTCCCACTTCCCTCAGCCCTCGTGGTTTGTTCATTTCAGCGGCTTCCAGTGCTGCTTGGTGGGCTGCCAAATTGCTGGTCTGTGGACCTGGGCTCTCATCCAGCGTGTTTGGATGCTCCTTCGATGTTCATTCAATGACTGCTCACAGGTACTCTTACAGATTAATATGCCATCTGTGGTCTTTGAAGAAGTGTCCCGTGTCTCATCTTTTGACCTCCAACAGCACCGCTGTTTCTTAGTCTCAAGACTGGTCCTCATCTGTGAGATCAGACGCGGCATGTGGTGGTTTCTCTTGGTTTGTGTTGAGGTTTGGACCAGCTGGACCTCACCAGATCGATGTTTTGTTAACAGCTGTTCAATGCTACGCACAAGCAAGCACACATTGGGTATTACCGGCCATGGTAAAACCCAGCAGGGTGTGGTTGGTTTGTGATGCTGTGCTGATAGAGCAGAAACAGGAAGAGAATGCCGGAAAATATGGCTGTTGCCGTCAGTGGGAGACACTGCACTTGTCTTTACTTTAAAAACTGAAATGGTCAGCGATCTCCAGGAGCAATATTGAATCTGGACAAATCTGCCTTGCTGTGGGACGAAGGAGTTTCCTTTTTCTGGGAGGACAAGGAGTTGGCTTCAGGTCTCAGTGTCTCTTTGCCCTTTCCAAGTAGCTTTCACAAGCCACTTTGGAAGATGTGCATTGCTTCTGCCATGAGGAAGCTCAAGGAGAAAGAGTTATCCTGCAGTCAAGGTGCATGACCAGAGATGCATCTTCTTCCTTTCTGTTCACTTATACATTTCTCATTTCTTTCTGATGCCTGAGTCAAATAATCACCTTGTGATTTGGTTAAACCTGATGTTGAGAGCATCACAATGACAATGCTAGTGTCCATGACGCTACTGCTGATATTCTCAGTTAACATTCAACTAAAGACCAGCTCTTAAATTGCCTTTTTTAATGAGCACACCTGGCTTTCAAAGCTTCTAGTCTCTCCACACATTTTTTATGGATCTGTTATCAAAAGGCAACCCAGGAATGTGACTCTCAGCTGATGATCCATCTTTCAGAATTTGTAGGTCAGTCCAGAGCTTCCATGTTTCACTGCAGTCAGCAAATACCTGGACTTATGCTAGTAAAATTTGTCCTTCCTTTCTTTCAGCTTTGAACTGGGCACTTGTTGGGAAAGTTCCCTGAGGTGCCTTGAGAGCCAGACCTTGATTGTGACTCAAGGTAGAGTCAACTTGATTTCCCATGACACTACTATGTATGTCATATCTTAAATTTATCAAGCAATAGCAATAGAATTTACAGCACAGTGTTCGGTACAAACATCAGAGGGTTAGGAAGTGTCTAACACATTGTTCCACAGGTCCGTTGTGGCACCCTACCAGGATGCCTGCTATGTTTTTTGCGAGTGGTACAAAAATATTGCCATTTTTTCCATGGGACCACTGTCTTTCTCACACTCAACACAGCTCTGAAAGCAGAGCAGGGCTTTGTGATGAAAGAAGCCTCTGCTGCAGCCAGGGATCGTTTGCAGTTTGCACACACGCAAGCGTGCAATCATGTGTGCATGGGTAAATATGAGTATAGAAAACTAAGTACGTTACGGCACACTTATTCTTGATATAGTGGTGAGATGTCCTATCGAATCCATGAATAAGGAAGTAGAAATACAGGCCTTAAAGGAAAAATGCATACATGCATGTCCTTGGGCAAGGTCTGTCCGCGCACACTGCACGTCAGCCCTCTCCAGGTTTTCACCATTGTAGTCTCCACCCCAGGCCAACCTGTGAAGAGTCCTTGGAGATCTCACTTTACCAGTCATACCCAAAGCAAATTCTAAATCCCTGGCTTCATTGTGGCAGTGATGTTCTTTTTTGGCAAAGCTAATTTTTAGCCTTTTTCTCCCTACAAAAAGCTGCTGTGTGACTACACTGCTTTGCTGCACATGAGTACATCCGTGCATCCACCATGCCTAATGACTTGTAAGTCTGATTTTAATTAAACTTGGCAGTTGGAAGAGATCATAAACATCCAAAATACTTGCTGAAACAAGCCATCATGGTGCAACAGAGTGAAAGTTCACTGGTAATGTGGCAAGACATTTGTAGCTAGGCACCAAAGTATTAGGGGGAAGAGGGAGGTTATAAGCAAAAAGCAAAGTTCTCAAGGAGCATGGCAGAATCCAGGAAAGGATGTGAATAAGTGCCAAATAGGGGTTTATGAATCCTGCAGCTCAAAGAAGGATTTGTTTCAGTGTGATCTAGCTTTCCAGGTCCATGCTGAGGTCAGTGGTTTAGCCATAGGGGTAGCACCAACTGCTGCCATGGGGCAACCACGCTTCCCCTGAAGAGCAGCATGTGGTTGTCACCAGCACTGCAGGGGTGTATCCACATGGAAGTGCCATGTCCCCTGGTCCACAGAAAAACGTGACCCCTCTGAGTGGGTGGTCTTGTGGAGTTGAAGGTGGCTGGGTGCAGGAGCTGGTCTAGCCCTTCTGAGTATCTCTGTATCAAGCCTCACAAGCCCTTTTCTGGCCAGAGAGGGCACAGAGACGCACAGCCCCTGCAGCAGCTCTCCTACCAGCTCACCCCAAGCTCAGCATGCATTATGCTGTTGGTTTCTCCTGGGGAGAATGGGAGTTTGGGCTTGTGAGTCCACTCTTCAGTGTGGTTGTGGCAGCCGTTGGGTATTCCTGGGAACAGCGGCAGGCTCGGCACTTGTAAGCAGCCTCAGATTCCACTGGGGTGAAGCCCACAGCCACAGGTTACTCACAAGAGCAAAAAAACCCATGCAGTGCACCTCCCCAGGGCATGAAAGTGGTGCCTGGGATGAGCATGGCTCCAGCAAGAAGCAAGCAAGATAGAATCATAGAGTCATCGAATGGTTTGGGTTGGAAGGGACCTTCAAGATCATCTAGTTCCAACCCCACTGCCATGGGCAGGGACACCTCCCCCTAGACCAGTTGCTCAAAGCCCCATCCAGCCTGGCCTTGAACACTTCCAGGGATGGGGCATCCACAGCTTCTCTGGGCAACCTGGGCCAGTGTCTCAGCAGGGTCACAGTAAAGAATTTCTTCCTAATAGCTAACTTAAATCTCCCCTCTTTTAGTTTAAAACCATTACCCCTCATCCTGTTGCTACACTCCCTGATAAAAAGTCTCTCCCCATCTCTCCTATAGCCCCCTTTCAGGTATTGGAGGGCTGCTATAAGGTCTTGCTGGAGCCTTCTCTTCCCCAGGCTGAACAACCCCAACTGTCTCTGCCTGTCTTCATGGGAGAGGTGCTCCAGCCCTCGGATCATCTTTATGGCCCTGATCATCTTCATGAGAGGTAGGAAGCGAAAGTCAGGATTTGGGGAAAGGTCAGGTGAAGAGGGCTGGTGGACGGTGGTGGATTCAGTGGGGCCGTGCACCCTCAACTGTGTGGGGTGGGTGACAGGTTCACAAGTCACCACCCTGAGTGCTGGTGACAGACCCTGTGTGTGCATGGATGCTCCGGACTCCAGCCCATGCACTGTGCTGTGTGGCTATGCTCTTGGGTTAATTTAGTGCACGAGCCTGTCTCTCCTTAGTAGCCCTATGGGCCTGATTCCCCTTTTCATTTCAGTTGTAACCAATCCTGTGAGAAATGCAGGTGTGCTTCTTTTTAACTGGGTGGTGCTAAGCTGTGTCTCGTGTCTCAGGTCCCGTTTTGTGTGCTCTCCTTGGCAGAGAAGTGAGGATAATCCTCTGCAAGAGGCACACTGTCAGGCCTGTCAGACCCCAGGGAGGAGCCTGCAAAGCTTCGGTTGTGTGTGTGGGTTGAGGAGTACAAGATTAAAAAATAACTTTATCTGCAGAGAAAATCATCGCCGGGCAAGAAGCTGTATTCTACCTGCAGTTACATTAATCTAAGAGAAACTTCCAGCATTTCCTAGTTACAGTCTTTGGCATTTTTAACCTGAATGGTTCCTTTATCTACTTTGGGGTTTTTTTATAGGTAGATGTCATGGCTCAGCCCAACGTACAGTGCCATACAGATCCCATTCTAGCCACCCAGATAAGGTTAAATGGGCCTTGCCAAAATCTGACTCCAAAAACAACTCAGGTTGGGTCACTGCTGCACGTGCCCAGCTCCTTGCAAGGCTCATCTTCTGTTCGTTTGGGTGGCTCCTGCTGTAGCACTTCCTATAAAATGCATCCCGAATCAGGTTTTACAGCAATTTAAACATAAATCCATTACAAAGGTGTTCAGGCTTTTTGCTTGTCATTGTCAGCAGTGCATTTCTACTTTATGCACTGCTTTACCTCCTGGGACAGACAGCAGCAAGAATAGCATCTGTCCAGAGGTGCCAGGACCTGGCTGGGCCCTTAGACAATGTATTTTCCAGAGCAGAATCTGGGATGAGTGTATTTTCCAAGCAGAATCTTGTGTGGGTTATGCACAAAGATGTGGTTTGGTACCACTGTTGAGCTCATTTTGCCCAGCAGGTTCACAAAGGGGAAAATTTGCGTTAGCACCTGGTTACTCAAAAGTAAGCTGCTTGTGATGCGTCTAGTTCTGCTCTGATCTGCCAGAACAGATGTAGATGGTCATAGTGTGAGAGTAAAAAAATAAAGCAAAGATAGGAGTTAACTGAGGATATTGCTATCTCAATATAAGTGAGATGTCTCAGACAGAACTTTGTGCTGCAATCTGCAGAGCAAACTGGTTTCTTTTTTAAGAGGAATAGAAACGAAAGGCTGCAGGAATGTGCTGGAAGAAACAGGACGGGTTTCACTGGGGATGATGGTGCCCTTCTGTTCCATGATATTTGTTGTGTCTCCCTCCTGGTGTTAATTTCTACATACCCAAGTAGTTAATAGGTCATTTGGAAAAAATTATACCTGCACAGTAGGTGGACTCAGAAGTACCAGGCAACCGCAGGGACATAGAATTCTGCTTTTAGTATCTACACGTGAGACCTGCTTCTTCCTTCTCTGGCAATTTAGATAAAGGGAAAGTGCTGAGCAGTGTGTGTTCCTGCACACTCACTGTATTGACGGCACACTGGAGACTGTTTCGTTCCTTGAATTTTCTTCAGATGGATGCTGCACCCCTGGACATGTGGAAGAAAGTGGAGACAAGCATGAATGTTTCTAGCAGCAACATGGAAAATTGGCCAGGCACAACCGGGGGATCCTGCTGCTAAAGATCCACGCAAATGCGGCCTCACTGAACAACATCCCCTCAATGCACGGAGAAATAAAAATACTTCCCTGATTGTCTTACATTGCATCCCTCTTTACATTAATTCATCCTGGGGTAGCTTTGGGGGCTTTAGCAACTGGCAGGCTGGGAAGACCAAGCCTTTCCTTCAAAAGCCAAGGGACCTCCTCTACAAATCCTTGCCAAGAGCAGCTGCCACTTTGAATATGTGGCATACGTGCTACCTGTTTTCCTCCACCATGGTGCTAAATGCAGGATGATGACAGCATTCAGTCCTATGCAAGATGGAATCAGCAACGCTGAGAAAGGAGAAGTTCTAAAAGACTGAGGCCAAGTACATATTTGCTCATCCAGAAATAAGCTCCAGGGAAAAAGAGACTCTGAAATTTGATTTTTTTTGGTAAATTACAGTGGGTGCAAGTTCACAGATAAACAGGACTGAATATCAGTATGCTTGGGACAGCCTTATACCTACCCCTGCTGTCCGCATCCAGGTTCCCTGTGTCAGCTCAGGTAGGAGTCCTGCAGTGGTCCCAGCCCGGCCAGCTCAGAGCTCTGCCCATCCAAACCAGGCACACAGCCTCCTCCCCTCCCTTGCGCCAGCACGGTGGCTTGGTTTACCCCATGCTGAGCATTTACTGGGGAAAAAGTAAATCCATGGCTTTCTGCTGTTTTATCTGCTGCACAGAGGATTTGGACACCCGTCCTTCATGTGGGAGCACATGGGAAAAGGACAGGCAACACTATCCTCAAGCTGCTAAGGAGCTGCAGGGCATTTGCGGTCTGCAGGTGCATGCAGACCGTGTCTTGCAGTCCAGAGGCCTGAACGGGCAGAGGCAAACCCAAGGGAGAGGAGAGGCATGTGTCCTTGGATTGGGGTGAGCCACAGCAAATTCTGCCGAGCTACAGTGACTCCAGGTGGCAGCTGAAGCAGGGGAAAAGGGTGTGCAATGGATGCTCCCCCTAGCCTGCTGCACCTCCGAGGTCCAGCCTGGCTTGGTGGGAAGCTCTGATCTTCTACAGATCGATGCCACCTTGTCCCTGCCTCCCCTGCTGGTAGGAGTGCCAGCAGGCAGGAGGACTCATCCCTGTACTCACCCTGCCTTGCATTCTAGCTGCTGAAGTTGTCACTGTGAATTTTGTGAGTCATTAAAGAAATAATGAGCGTTACTCACCGCCTGTCCCATAGGAGTATTTACCCACAGCAACAAAGAGAGGAAGGAGGCAGCCGGAGGTGTGTTCTGGATCCAGAAAGTCTGGTGAAACTGCTGGGAAGCGGTGACAGCTGATCACTGCCCCAGTTACGCAGGGGGAGATGTGAGGTTTTGGCTCCCCTGTATATCCAAAGGAAAACCTCTGATCACCTGCACCTCCATGTTTTTTTGCGTGCAAAGGAGAACAAATCAGTCCTTTTCCCACCTACTCGTGGGGAGACCTCAGGGTGAGCGTACAGGCAGAACGGAGACTGTCATCGTTCCTGTAAAACCCATCTGGAGGCAGGGAGGGAGCTAAGGATGAAAATGAGCGTGGGACTTTTGACTTGCCCCCTCGTGCAACGGGAGGACAGACTGCGGGCTCTGGGCTTGGGCTGCCCGAGCAAGGCAGCACTCTGTTCCCGGGGTACTGTGGTGTTTGTGGGTCCCCGGCACTTGCTGCTACGGAAAAGCCCTGGGAGGAGCAGGAGAACAGGAGTTAAAATATTGATGTGAGCGTAGTAAGCCGGGAGGCCAAGAACAGCTGTTGAATCCAGGAAAGGCAACAGATAACAGCAAGGAATGGGCAGGTGCTGGGTGGAACAGTGACACCAAGGCCACACCACAGATAAGGCCATCAGGTTGACATGAAGCAAGAGGGATGTGATGCAATCTGGCTCGGCCTCTTGCCATGGGTGCCCAGCCAGATGGAAAGCCTGCAAACAGCGCTGTGGTCACCCGTGCGGCAAAGCTGTGAAAAAGGCTCACGGTGTGCTGAGTGATCCAGGGTGGGTGGCGTGGACACAGGCAGGGGTGTGTGTGTGGGAACAAGCACAAAGGCAGGGGCAATGCCATGAGGGAACAAGCTGGAGATTGATTTTGGAAGTAGAAGACTCCTTTCTTGTTGTCACACCTCCAGCAGAGTTTCTCTGCCTTGCTTGCAGCAAGACTAAGTCTCTGTCTCCACAGGCGAGCCCAGGACCTTCATACCTGCCCCTGCTGCCCTCCTTGCAGGGCTGTGGCTGGCAGGCATGTGAGGAGGAGGCAGCAGAGCCAGGACCCTCTCTCCTGGCCCAGGAGAAGCTGGAGGGGAGTCCAAGGGCAGCCCCAGATACAGGGCATGGGGAGCAGTTCTCCTTGTGCTGCTGTACCGCTGGGAGCCACTGGGGACCGCCCCTCCTTGTGGTACCTGCAAAGCCGGGGAGAAAAGCCAGGCTCAAATGCGTGACTGTCTCAGACATAGCTGGAGTTGCATAGCCAAGGTGAGGACGAGCAGCCACTAGAACACCTTCTGTCCCACCTGAGAAAGAATTTTCCCCACCTCTGCTTCGAGGGGGACAGTAGGCAGAGCTTTCGTCAGGGGCTGCAAGCCTGTGCTTGAGAGAAAAGCAGGAAAAGACAAAACTAGCTTGCAAGAGGTGATTTCCCCTTTGTCATCTCTTGATGTGTCATTTTAATTTGCTCTGTGAAGGCAGCAGCATTTGAATACCACCGAGGAACCAGGTGGAGGAAGATCAAGCCTTGTATTGGTCAATGGCTTTTCCCCAGCACCACATGACCTGCTGCCTCCAGCACAGAGGGGATGCAGAAGTTTCTTGCTCCCCTCCACCCAAGGGGAGCGATCTGGAGCACACAACATGTCCCAGCTGCACGGCTCCAGCCCGTTGCTCCTGCACTGCCACCAGCATCACCCAAACAGCCAGGCCATACTTGTGACTGGCAGTACAGCATGGTTCTCTGCCGCAGTGGCACCAGAGGTGTTATGATCAGAATTTGTGGGGGTTTTTGGTAGTAAAAACATTGAAGAAGACCATAAAGGCCAATGATAGCCCTCATCCAGAGCTATGGTGAGTATTGGTGTGGGAGCAGCTTGCAGGAGGTGGCCCCATGATTTCCAATAGTTGAGTCTTTGCTGGTACTAGATTTGCAAGATGGGCACCCAAGGAAATACATCCACATGTGCCACAGAGTGAGAGCTGCTGTGTCGCCAGGACCCACCAAACCTTGTGCACAGCAGGGCTTGGTCAGAGCATCCACAGCTTTGTACATGGCCCACCAAAGACGAAGATCTCCCACCTCCCTGCTGGTCTGAGTCGCTCACCCTCTAGGGTAACGTTTCCATCCTAACTCCTGACCTGAACATCTCAGAACTGCAGTTTGTGCCTGTTGCTTTTTATTCTGTCATCTGGCATTACAAAGAAGAGGTTGGCTCCATCAACTGCCCTTCCAGCAGTTGTAGGCTGCTATCAGATCCCCCCTTGGCCTCCCCTACACTAGACTAAACAAGCCCAACAGGCCCCCATGTGCCTCAGGAACAACTGCTAATGCAGTTAAATATTTACTTTAGTTGAGGGATTTCCAAAGTGGAATAATAATAAAAGCCACAGGTTATTGAACTGTGTAAACTCTGTGAAGAGGGAATATAAAACACATGCACAGCCATCTCAGCAGAGGGGAGGAGCGGTTCTGCAAAGGGAATGCTGAATTGGTCACCTTACCCCTTCCCAAAACCCAGCCACACTCTGCTGAGTTGGGTGGAAGGACCACCCAAGGGCAAGGATGGAAACAGCCCCGTGCAGGGCTCGTATGCCTCTGGCCAAAGGGGATGTTCACCAAGCTGTTCCCTCTTGTCTCAGCCAGCTCAGATCAGCATATACCTTCCTAGGCATCAGGCAAGACTGTGGGGAAGAAATGTCCTGAGCACGGTCATGCTCCGCTCCTCAGCAAGTGCAAATGTACATGCTGTGGGTGTCTGGACCTCTCCCAGCCCACTAGTGGTTTCTGTAGGACACCTACCCCTTGGCTGCCCCTTGTGCACCTCCTGCCTGCTCCCAGCATGAAGGAAGTCCTCTGCCACTTCTGACCCAGACTTCACCTCGGCAAGTCTGTCCCAATGTTACCTGAAATAAAAGCCCTCGAAACCAAAAGTAGTTTAGAGAGGAGATATTGCTTTATTCCATGTCAGGTGCTAGGGGGAAAACCCACAAATCTAGCTCCCCTTACTGGGGATATGCACCCATTATTTATACACAAAATATGCTCATAATTCCGCCTACCTAACACATAACTCCACCTAGGCTCACATATTCATTAGGATGACCAAATAGCCTTTTTGCACATGTGTATCAAATTTTGCTGTTTCAGCAAAACACTTCTGCGCAAACATGAGGGACTTGGGGGTCGTTTGGGTAAGGAGACCCTTCCTCACGTTATCCTTTTAAGGTATTGAGTCATCACAGGACAGTAAAAGTTTACTGTAAGTTTGCCAACTTCTTGAGGATGATAAGGGTGTTCCTTGAAGTAGCCACAGCTCGGTCCTAATTGGTATAGGAGTACGTGCTTGGCACATAAAAGAACACTGAAGTGATTAACTACTTCTTGTTATTCCATCCTTGGTGATTAGCTATTTCTGGCTGTCTCCTCATTATCGCTATCTGTAATGTCAGCTCAGTAACTATTTTTTACACAGTAAGAAGGTCAGTATTAGCTATTTTCTCACACAGTAAGAAGGTTAGTAAGAAACAATCATTTTAGAAACAAGGCAGAGGCCTGTCTTTGGTAACACCAAAGGAGTTTTTGGTCAGCACTGGTCTTCAGCTGCGTCTCCAGCTTTCCACCCAGTGGTCCTCTTTTCTGTCCTTCACCCTTCACCACTTGATTTTGATTCGCCAGAGGAAGGTGGGGACGGATGTGGAAAATTCAGCTTTCCCAGAAAGAGGTGTTGAGGTTGTCACACAGTGACTGGGACAAACCAGGACACACAGAAAGACTGATGTTGAGCATCCAGTCCTGTAGGTGAAGTAGCTGGCATCCTCTGGGATGGTGATGCTTGCTGAGAAGTCCTTAACTGAAGAGTTGGCACCTCTTACCGCTGAGGATCCTCTCTGGCCTCTCTGTCTCCTCCCTGCTGTATGTGCCACCTCTGTGCATTTAAACTGGGTGTCCATGCACACAGCTCCCTTCCATCGCACTGAATCTTATGAAAAACATCATTTTGCTCTGTCGATCTCAGCTGCCACTATTTATGTGACCAAGCTGGTGAGAGGAACAAGGCATTAAACCACCCATGAGGATGGGTAGAGGAGCACAGGCAGCAGCTGCACCCACCTGCAGCTCCTTGATCCCACTCATCTGAATTTCACTCCCTCCAGCCCCTCTGTGCCCCCAGCCTGTCCCATCCCACCCAGTGATGGGGTGGGCTTGCTGCAACATGATGGCAGGCTTCTTGTGTGTTGGAGATCTCCCTCCTGGGGTCCTGCCCAGTGCGCCAGGCAGCTGAGCATCTGGTTGGCCGGGTCTCATGGAATAACGTGGAGGACAAAGTGCAGCCACCCAAATCAGCCTGAATTTCCTGTCTTTTCCATGTGAAGTCATGGAATCACAGAATCACAGAATGGTAGGGGTTGGAAGGGATGTCTGGAGATCACCTAGTCCAACCCCCCTGCCAAAGCCGGTTCACCTAGAGCAGGCTGGACAGGAACGCATCTGGGTGGGTTTTGAATATCTCCAGAGAACGAGACTCCACAACTTCTCTGGGCAGCCTGTTCCAGGGCTCTGGCACCCCAAAGTAAAAATGTTTTTCCTCGTGTTGAGATAGAATTTTGTGTGTTCCACTTTGTGCCCGTTGCCCCTTGTCCTGTCACTGGGCACCACTGAAAAGAGTTTGTCCTCGTCCTCTTGACACCTGCCTTTTAGATATTTATAAGCATTGGTGAGGTCCTCCCTCAGTCTTCTCCAGGCCAAACAGACCGAGGTCTCTCAGCCTTTCCTCATAAGAGAGGTGCTCCGTTCCCTTGATCATTTTTATAGCCCTCTGCTGGACTCTCTCCAGCAGTTCAAGTTCCCTGTCCTTGAACTGTGGAGCCCAGAACTGGACACAGCACTCCAGACGTGGCCTCACCAGGGCAGAGTAGAGGGGGAGGATGACCTCCCTTGACCTGCTGGCCATGCTTTTTTTAATGCACCCCAGTAAAACTCTCCCAACCCAAATGGAGATACCTGCCATGAATGAAGAACAGCAGCCGCAAAGCTGGAGGGCTGGTTCAGGCAAGATACACCTAGAAGAAAGCTGTCTGGGTGAAGCGGAGAAGAGCAGCGTTGCCCAACCCAGACTACGGTGTGAAGGGTTTGTAAAGCAGCCTCCAGTGCTGGCACCTGGAGCTGTCAGGTGGCACTGGGGTGGCTTATCAGTTGCATGAGAGCGCCCAAGTGATCCCGCTAGGTGCACAGTCCAGCTGTTCCCAGCACAGATCAAACGTTGCTCAAAATGCTGCTTTTCCCAGCACCACTGAGATAAGTGGGTGCCCCCCCGTATAAAAGCAGCCACGAGTGGAAAGAGGTGCACGAGTGCGTGTGCCTGAACTGACCATGGCTGCGAGGGAGCTGCTGGTGGTGGCGGTGGCTGTGGTGACTCTTGTCACCACCAGCGGTAAGTCCACTCTGCTGCCAGCAGCCGGCTTTTCCATGGTGGGTTGGGAGCCATGGAGGGACCAAAAATGGGTGGGAGGGCAGAAAGACCCAGAAACTCTGGTTTGGAGAGGAGCTGAGGAGGGTGAGCAAACACAGTGGCAGCGTGGTGGGGAAGAAGGACTGGAGCAAACACGTTGTGCCGTATCAGCAGTTCAGGGCAAGAGTTACCAGCTGGTTTGTCAACTGTATTGCACTCGGGAGAGGGGTGGGATAGGGGACAGCCCACAGCGCGAACGGGAACCAGGATCTGGGAGGACAGCACATACACTGGGGTGGCAGCTACTGTCATTCCTGCCTCTGTGAAGACCTGCAAGTCTTTGCAGCATATTCATGGGGGAAGAAGCTGTTTGTAGGCTCTGGAAAACCGATACTACCTAGGTGCACATAGTGGCGGTCCTGCAGGGGCTTGTGTGTGGTCCCACGTGCTCCCAGGACATTCGTGCACCGCACAGAGGGGCTGTGAACTGTTGTTACTGCTCTGCCTGACTGCAGGAAAGGACCCAACTGAATGCAGCTCTCCCTGGGGACGGCTGTTGTCCAGCTGTGCAGCGTCACCCAGCCTCAGCCCTCTGAAGATACCCCGTGTCCCCATGCACCACTGCATGGGTTCACATTTCCTGGGATGTGTTGGATGCTTTGTGGAGCTTCTAGTCCAGGGACTGGAAGAGAGCACTGTCAGGAGAGGGATTACCGGGTGGGAACAGGCATCCCCAGCTTTGTCCCAGCCAGCTCAGCTGCAGATGAAGGCTGTGCACTGTGCTGCTGGGAGGGTGGGGGGTGGCATGCGGCAAACTGATCCACCTGCACGAAATCCACACAGCTGACCCGCGTCCTGAGTAGGCCCTGCACAGCCCTGCCTTCCTTTTGGTTTGGATGTGACCCTCTGTCAATGCCTCATGCTCCTGCCACCAGCCACAGATGGCTCACAGGTCTCCTGTCTGTTTCAGGGGCAGAGCTGAATGAAAAGAATGGCCTGAGAAGGGTAAGAGGCTTCTATTTTTTTCTTGCTTATGGCTTGAGATGGGATTTAGTGCCTGGTGTGCCTGAGCGAAGGGCTGTTCCCAGCCATCATCCCCAGCCTCATGGATACCAGTGCTCCAGCATCAAACCCGCATCAAAGCCCAGGTTGTGAGTCCCAGTGACGGATGGGGTGGCCTCTCTTCCCTGCTTTCCCACTCGGTGTGCACACCCTGCCCTGTCTGGGACAGAGGGATCCAGGTCACTGGTGGCACTTGCTCCTGCCCGGGTGCTGTGGCAGGAAGAGATGGGTGCTGCTAGCACTGAAATGTGTGCTGCGGTTTCTCCTTTCCAGCCCGTGTGTGGAGACATGGTTGAGCTGCAAGCCTGCCCCCTCCTGCTCTTGCCTGTCTGTGGGTCTGACGGGAATACCTACGCCAATGAATGCCAGCTCTGTGTGCAGAAAATGTAAGCTCATGCCCTTGGCAGAGACCACCAGGAGTCTAATTTTGTCTGTCTGAAACTGTGCGCTTGTGGAATACTGTCATTCAGGCTCCCCCATGCCTGGGGAAAGCCATGGCAGGTGGGAATTCCATGTGTTCCTGCTAGCAAAGTGGAAGAGGACTTTTTCACGTCAGCTGAGCTGGGCGCTGGGCTGTGAAGCCTGTGAGCTTTACGTTCCTGAGCTGGCCGTGCCTGCAGAGGGGTGCAGGCATGTTCCCAGCTCTTCCCTGCAGGTTCCTGCCCCATCTTTGGCACTACGTTTAGTTACTGTGCAGCTGCAGGCTGAAGGATTTAGCTCATTGTGTTGGCAGGGGGCTAATCCCACAGAAGAGCTGAATATTTATCTAGTGGATCAGCTTGCTAAATCAGACCACCCTGTGGCTTCATGACCAGTAGATCCAAAAAGTGAGATCAGGAGTCCATGGCAGAAGAGGCTCCAACATGAGTGTCTGGCAAGCTGGCAACAAACCAGACACTCCGTAGAGGATGGGCAAAGGTCTCACTGTCCATGCTGCCTGCAATTAGAGAAGGGGGAGTTGAACTTAGATGGGCAAAAAGATCTGCTAGGCATCTAGCCTGGACAGTCAAATAGGACCACTAAGGCCTTCAAAGGGACCTCTGGGAATGCAGATGCCCAGTTACGTGCCTCACAGCTCTTTTGGTAGAACTTCACACCAAAGGTACCACCATAAACTTGAGGATAAGGGCAACAGGAACCTCATGAGAAGCACAAGGGTTGCTTTGGGGCAGCGATTTTATCCAGGTTGGGAAGTGACAGTCTGAGTAGGGGTTCCTGCTAGAAGGGGACCACGGGTGAAGATCAGGTTGAACACAGGTCAGTGGTGCATTTGCATGGCAAATAACACAAACTGTGTGCTGGGCTGCAGGAGGAGAGGGATGACCAGCTTGTCAAGGCAACCTGCAAGGAGGTGCACAGGAGCTGCGTCCAGCTAGTCTGGGAAGGGGAGGCTTGGGGGGATCTAGCAGCAGCCTACGGTTGCAAATGGGATGGACCACACCCTTCTTGGTGGTAGCAGGTGATGCAACACAGGGCAACAGCCACAAGCAGCAGCCCCAGAGGGTACAGGTTGGACACAGGGGAAACCCCTTCCCCAGGAGAGTTGTGCACCAGAGAGGTAGGAGCGGTTTCCATCCTTGGGGGTTGGTTAGGGCTCAGACAGAGCCATGGCCACCATAACCTCACACTGGGGACAGACCTGCTGTGAGCAGGTTGGGTTGGATACCCACCACCAGTGCAGCACAGCCAGGGAGGGGACATCTGTGGGCCAGGATGGCTTGTAGTCACCTCAGCTTTTTAGACAGGAAAATGAGCAAGCCAATTTTATAATAGTCAGCTCTGTCCCACGGGCTGGATGGAAGCCAAAGAATGGCTCAGGGAGTATTTTTTTGAGCTCTTACTCTTTTTTCCTATGTTATTCTAGGAAAACCAGGCAAGACATCCGGATTTTGAAAGACGGGGAGTGTCAAGATATCTGAGCTTTCTGGTGGCTTTCCTGAGCCTAGAAACAGGTGATTAATTGATCCTGTGTTCTCTGTGCTGATTTCACATTTAAGTTAGCAATGGTGAATAATAAAATCACATGCACAATCTTATTTCAACAGCACTTTTTTATGCAAGGCCGAGGGAAAACAGCACAAGCCAGCTCCCACAAAGGGCTACTAAAAACACACAGTCAAAACATTCATTTCAAATCCATATCACATACCAGGGCTCTGCACTGTGAGTGTTATTTCAACCATGTTCCTGTGAGAAAGGCCATGTGGGAGTAGCAAGAAACACACAGATCCTGGTGAAGAAGGTGCTGAACAAGTGCAATTTTTTTTTCTGTTGGAGGCAATTTAGCAAGGGGAAAGTAAAGTTTCTTCAGCGTTGGAGAAGACAACTCCCTGGGTCTGTAAACACCACCACTTCCAGAGCTGATGTAAATTGAAAATAGTAAGATCTGCACTTCTTGTATTCAGCTTTTTATCCAAGAGCCTTTCACAACAGAAAGCAGCCCGGATAACACATGGAAAGAGCCTGAGTGGAGACCTTAAATGCAAGGGACCCTGGATCTCTGCTCCAGCACTTGAGAGCAACCTTCAAACTAAGCTAATTACACAGAAATGCTCTCTGGGAACTGCAGGTTCCCAGCCAGTTGCCAAATTTCAGGTCTAGGTTGCTCCTGGTGTCAGGGCCATCTTTGGGACTGTGCCCTGACACAGTCCCACCAAGGTAGCAGTGTAAGGGTGCACCAGCATTCCTTGGGGTTCCCTCTGCTCTTTCATTTCCCGCTTATACCAGATGGGACAAAAGTCACCCTTCATTAAATACCTGTAATGAGGTTGTACAACTTGGGTATGCAAGGGGCTCCCTTTGTTCGCAGTGGCAGAGATCAGAGGGCACTGGCTGATTCAGGACTTGACCCTGAATTCAGTTCAGTCCTGAACCAGATGTTGTATTCCTACAGAATGACTGATTGAGATTGCTGATCAGCTTTAGCAAAGCACTGGGTTTCTTTGAACAGTGCTTCAGTGTGCACTGAAACCCTCCAAGGACAGGTCTGTGCTCACCCACAGGGGATCACGCTGCTTTGACTTGCTGCTGTACTCACACGACTCATTTCCAGGCATCTGGGGAAGGGTCCCAGGTGCACCATACGGTCAAGAGGGCTCCCTGAAGTCAGTGACCACCCTGCGAGTCTAGGAGCTGTGCCAGCATCATGGCTACTGTGCCTGGCCAGCTGGTCATGTAATCCATCCCCATTTCCCCTCTTCCAGTTCTGCACCTTCCTGGAACCACCAGGTGAGACACTGCAGCACTGTAACGCACGACAAAGCCACCGCTGATAGATTTAATGCTTGTCCTGGTTTCGGCTGGGAAAGAGTTAATTTTCATTCTAGTGATTGCTGTGAAAGAAACGTCAGTAATTCCTACGAGTTTCGTTTTTGCTAGATGAAGTTTATGCTTTCCAAGGACTCTTCTCAGCTTCCCACAGAAGCTGAGGATAAGTATAGACACCCCAACGGAATGGCCGATGGAATATTCTGTACCATAGTTGTCATGCTCAGTACATTAATAGGGGTTCACCGGGGAGAGGGGACGGAATCAGCAATCACTGCTCGGGCATTGCCAATTCACCAGACAGTGAGAGTGACTTGTGTCATTATTATTACAATTATTGTTAGGATTATTGTTGTTTTCCTTTTCTGTTATTGTTTCTATTAAACTGTCTTTAGCTCAACCCACAAGTTTTTTTCCCTTTCCTTTCCCCTCCTTTTTTCCCTCTTTTCCATACCTTTATGGGATGAAGGGGGAGAACTGCACGCGCAGCTGCATGGTCCTAGCTGCTGGCTGGGGTTAAACCATGACAATGCTGCAGCTGGAAATAGTATTGAGGAGCATCAAACAGCCACGCTTGGTCAGATGGGGGAATACATCTGACACAGCATCCGCCGTTTTCTGGCCCAGAGGCAGCTGCTGTCATTAAAAGCTTTTCTCTCATTAAATGCTCCTCCCCAGGCTGAAAAATCCTAGCCTGACTAGCTGCTCAGAGTTGTCCAGAGCTTTGATTGGCCCTGTTCTCCTTCCCTGGACCCTTTCCATTTGTGCGGAGGAGTGGACACAGCTTGCCCACCCATTTATGGCTGCTGCTCTTACACCATCTACTTATTCGTCCTGGGGCTCTGCAAGCCCACTTGCCCTCTTTCAGTCCTCAGGTGGCCCGGAGACTCAGAGGGAGAGGTGGTTTGGCTGCGTGTTGCTCCCTGCATTTCCAGTCCTTCCGTTCAGACCCTCAGATGGTGTTTCCCCTGCACCACAGGGAAGGGTTTTGGTGGGGTTATCACAATTATGCATTGCTTATCTCCCTCCTGGGGTTTTCTGCCCGTGCCGCTGCCAACCCAGCAGCAGGCAGGATGTATTTGGGCAGCTCTGCCCCAGCTCTCTGACAGGGCTGAGGGGAAGGTTACACCCAGCACAGCATGGTGCTTAACCGGGGGGACACCAGCACCCCAGCCCCACGCAGTGGCTCCAGCCACGGGCGGAGTGGCTGCAGACCACCACTGTGCATCTCCCGGAGAGCCGTCTCTATTTATTTGCAGACACCAGGAAAAAACAACACAGACAATTCAGGGGCTCTTCTGAAGAGGGAAACCACAGGCCTCCAACACAACACGGAGTGTTTATTCAGGAACTGCAGAGCTCAAGCACACACTTGCGGGCCAGACCTGCAAGGTCAAAGCGTGGGCAGCCACAGGACAGGGCCAGCGCTGATTCTGTACACAGCGAATTCAGAGATAATCCTCTTCCCTGGGGACCGTCAGATTTGCCAGTTTATTTCACACGGCTCAAGAGCAAGCGGCAGACCGAGGGGCAATTTAACACCACCACAGACCTCAGGGGCTGGAGCAGGACGGTGCAGAGACCCTAACTCTGAAGCCTGGCAGATCCATGTCTAGCAAGGTCAGGTGGGAGTCAGGAGGCAGCTAGTGGACAGGAGGAGGCCTGCAACGCACTGGTCTGTGTCAGGGCATATGCACACAGATTTGCACTTTTGCATACAGTTTTGCCTGTAGAATTTATCCACTTCCCACCTTTTCATGTTGCAGCCAAGGGAGGGTGAGGAAGGGATTATCTGCTTTCACAGGCACCATAGTCCGTCACACAGAGCTACTGGTAGTCCTGCTCCCAGAGAATCGTGCTGCAACCAAGCAAGTTGCCCCCAAACCCGCCTCAAGTCAGGGAGTGAAAGACAAGCCTGAAGATTGCTTCTCTGTCATTGTCATGCAAGACAAAACTGACAGCAGTGTCCCGACATCCTGCTCAAGTGACAGTGGCATAGCTCCCGCAGATGCCCTTGTTAATCCCCCAGATAACCTTGGGTGTTCAGGGCTGCATCCCTGACTGCAGGGAGGGACAGTCAAATCTCTGGATAATAGCAATGCCAGACAGGGGTAAACAGAGATATCTTTGAGGCTTGTAAAGAGCTTTGACTTAGATACGGATCCAAAGCCTGGTGTTTCTGTGTCTGCAGTGACAGCAGTCCCAAGAGTGCCAGGAGACAGGTCCGGTGGCCCTAGGACAAAGCATTCCAAGGGCTTTTGGGTAGTGAAAGCCATGTAGGGGACTGTCACAGTGATATGTACCCAAGGTTGGGGGTGTTCCCCTACTGAGCAGCTCTAGTGACACTCGATGAGTCTGTGACACTGGAGCTGCTCAGGCTGCTGGACACCTGTGTGAGCTCCCCCAGGTCCTCACTTAGGAAACCAGATGCATCAGTGGAGGTGTCCCAGAGCTAGCTGAACTGAAATGTGGAGAGAAAGGGGAGGGAAGCAGCGCCTGGCATACTGTAAAGTGTCCATCTGCAACAGTTCATGCAACCAAGGCAGGCCAGAAAGTTTAACTTACTTGCACAAATTCGTCCATAGCCAAGGGGATGCAGCTTTGCTCACATCTGCTACAGAGCTCTGCTAGAGAAGGAGAGTTTCCTGCCTTGCTGGTGTTAGTGGGGGACAGGGAGGCAACACTGGGCTCTGAAATGAGCCTGGTGTCCATGGCCTCTCAGTCTCCCCACTCCAGAGCAGAGATTGTGGCGGTGTGCTCTCCCCCTTTCCGTGCTCCGGCTCCTGCTCAAGCCATAACCATCAGTGGGAGTTGTGATGAGTTGCACCTGGACTTTGGAGAATGGCTGCAACACAGCCAAAACGCTGTCTGGAGTGGGGACCTAGGTATTTTTTTCCCATGCAAATATGACTATAGGTCAATTATCTTACCCTATAAATAGTGAACAGAGCCCTTTGAGCTCTCCTGCATGGGAGCATGCTGCACGCCAGGATCTCCCCTTGAGTGGGGACGCTTGCTTAAGGTTCTGCTCCTTGAGATTGAGAGATTCCTTGCCACAACAGATTCTTGGTAAGTGACCAACAGCATGCTAAACTCTGAAATCTTAGCTAAGTGATATAAGGGATTGATGGCGCATATATAATCCTTTAGACATAAACAGTTGACTAAGTCTGGTCTAGGACTGGATCCAGCCGCACCTGGACTCCTCTCTAAGAAGGAGTTTAGAAAGCAAGGGTGTCCTTTCTGAACCTTGACTCAATGTGAGGGTCTCCCTGACAACTCAGTCTTACCCTGTCCTCTATGCAGTAAATAATCAAGTGTACCTTGCCATCAAATCTCGTAAAAGACTGTGGCATTTGCTACTAACTTTGTTAAATCACTGTTTTATATTAATAAATATTTCACTACTTCTCTCTTACAAGTGAAGTTAATCACTACGTGCAAGACAAGAGACAACTTGAAACTAGGTGGTGGAGTCTGTAATTTCCACACTGTTACCCCTCACCAGAGCTTTCCCATGGGATAATAAAATAATTTCCTTGGGATTTAAAGTAATTCACACACAAGAGCCAAATCTCTACAGAGATTTTGGTCCTGAGGGATGTGAGCACACGCTCTGTAAGATTTTAAAGCCCATTTATTCCATTAAGAATCTCTGAAGACTCTGAGTGCACAGCAACTCTTTCTTTTATAAATGTTCTTTACAAAACTGTTGGTTTCTACCCAGCTGGAAGATGACTGGAATGGAGAAACATTCACAGTACCAGCTCTGCAGTGTCATATGTCAATGTTTTGCTGAGTCAAGAGCAATTTATCAGACCTCACCAGGCTTTGGAGTTACTGAGTAGATGGGGGGGGGGGGGGGTGAGAAGCTGAGTTAGCCACAGCCTGAGCACGCACCCAGTTCCGCACTGAAACACCCAGGCACTTCCCCGTTTCATATCACCTGCAAGCAGCCCAGAATATGTCAAGCTCTTTGTAAGGGTGCTTCCAGATGTGATGTCCCCCTATGGCCAGATATATAGAATCATAGAACAGAACCATTTAGGTTGGAAAAGACCCTTAAGATCATCGAGTCCAACCGTTAATCTAACACTACCAAGTCCACCAATAAACCATGTCCCTAAGTGCCATGTCTACACATATTTTCAATACCCCCAGGGATGGTGCCTCAACTACTTCCCTGGGCAGCCTGTTCCAATGCTTGACAACCCTTCCTGTGAAGAAATTTTTCCTAATATCCAATCTAAACCTTCCCTTGCACAACTTGAGGCTGTTTCTTCTCGTCCTATTGCTCGTTACCTGGGAAAAGAGACTGACACCCACCTCGCTTTAACCTCTATGCAGGTAGTTGTAGAGAGCGACAAGGTCTCCCCTCAGACTCCTTTTCTCCACATTAAACAACTCCAGTTCCCTCAGACACTCCTCACAGGACTTGTTCTCTGGACGCATCACCAGCTTCACTGCTCTGCTTTGGACGTGGTCTAGCACCTCAATATCTTTGTTGTAGTGAGGGGACCAAAACTGAACACAGTATTCGAGGTGTGATATGTTTTTGTCCTCCTCAAGCATTGTCTTTGCATGATAGAGCATCCCGCAAGATACAGTTTTCAGGATGTCCGCATGAGGCAGGGTGACCCCAGGACTGTGCAGTATCACACAGTGCTGGAACACGGACACCCTCACCAGCATGGGACAGCTTGCCTTCACTTGTGACCGAGAAACTCCTCTGTGAATGACTTGGAAGCCTCACATCTCTTTACACCATCCACGCTCCTGGCCCACCCTCCTGTATCAGAGCCTTCCCATTATCTTCTCTGCTGCCACCACCCTGTTGCCTCTTTTAGGGCTGTTAGACCTGCCCCACCTCTCTGGAGGTACCATGTAATCTGCAGTGGACACAGGGGAGGAGCCCTAGGGCGAAGTGGTAACTCAAGGGATAAGCAGAAAGGCAGCAAAGATGACCACGGACCCCAGGTTATGTCTTAAGAAACCCTCATGCATGAACTTTCAAACTCTGGAGCTTCCAGAGACCGAGAGACTGAACCTTCAGAGAGCAGAGGATGTACCTTAAAAAAACCAAAAAAGCCTGGCAAAGACTGGAGGCAGGCCAGACCTGCTGACCCCTGAGGAGATGCTCTGCTCCAGGGCAAGTTTTGTGACTGCACAAGGAGGTGGGATCATCCCTGCAATGATAGGTGGGCATTTCCCAGAGGACATGGGACTTACTGTTGGGTTCTTCTACCAACCTTGGAGCCATTGTGAATTCATTGGGTGGGAGGACGTGTGGTGTTAAGGGCACTAGCACCTCACTAGAGCATAAGTAGTTGAGTATCTCATGGAGAAAAGTGCTGGTAGAAGCTGAATCCCAAATACTCTGGCACTGAGTGTGTTAGAAACTGGCCAAAGTGGTGGCATGTCCCTGGTCCAGCAGAATGTTACACACGGGTGTAATCTTAAACTCTTCTGCGCTATCCCAGAATGAGAAACTCTGAAAGCATTTTGCAGAGGAGACGAGGATTGCCACCTCACCTCACTTCACCTCACATGCAGGAAACTGAGGCAGACTGACCCGGGGGCCCGGCCATGCAGACTGCAGAGCAAAGAGCAGGATGTCAGGATAAAAGCCATTGCACTAAGGAGAAGTTTCCCCTTTGCATCTCTACTGGCCCCAAAGATAGTCCTAGGGAGGCTGAGTGAGCCTGCATGCGGCGCAGGTTGGGGGTTCCAATGGGCAACAGGGAGCTAGGAGCAACCACTAAACGATATCCCCCTGTGGGAGCAAGGGACCAGCTGGGTCTTCCCACTGGTTTTACTGGGGCTGCCCATTGCCGTCCTGCTTCATAAGGTAAGTGCTTTGCTCATAGCCTTGATCCACTGGGTACTGGACCAACGAGTCATTGGGAAGTCCTCAACACACACAGGCCCTTGGGTAGAGTCCTGGTATGGGTTCAGTATTCGGTCTGGATTTCCCAGGAAAGTGATGCAGCCCTTGAACAAGAGACATGAATTTGGCAGTCTCCATCCTTAGGGGTTTCCAGAGCATCTGGTGCCACAGCTGCCCTGACTTCATGCTGTGGACAGTCCTGCTAAGAGGGAGACTGGAACAGAGATGGAGGTCTCTTCCCACCAGGACTCCTAGGGCCGTACGCAAACACCTTTCAAACAGCCTATGTCCTGTTTCAGACCTCACAAGGGTCTTCAAGAACTGAAAACACCTCTCTGCATCTCACTCTGGAAACCAGCAGTGAGGCAGTGTCGCATCCTGCTCTGCCAGGCAGCTTCTCTCTACTATAAAGGAGGGCATTGGAGTCACAGTTTAGCAGCAGCGAGTGCAAATTTCCGATCTGAAGTGGCATTATTTACTGGATAAAAGCACTGACATGTTTTGCAGTCTACACAGTAGATCCCGGGCACAGACTCTCCCAGCTTGCACTCTGATAAGAAGAATATTATTACTCTACTATTGGCCTGGCCAGATAAGATGTTTTGGGCGGGCAGCCTGCACTTTTTAAAAGTTCCCATTATGCTGCACCAGTATTTCCAGATCCCATTCCGAGGGTACTAAGCTGCTTTCTTCTTAAAACTGCAAGGAGCAATGGAGAATTTAGGCAAAGACTGTGCTTACTCGGACTCTTCCCCACGGTCGTCTGGAGCCCATGAGGAGTATGCTGTACCAGGTAATCACAAGACCACTCCTAACTTGATTTTTCAGAGAGAGAAGAGAGTATTTTTGTCATCAGTGGTTTCTGAAAAAGTGGTTAATAATTACCAGTTTATGCTTGGGGGATGGAGGATGTACATTTAACTGCAAATATATGTGGCTTTTTTCATGTTGTGTTTCAGATCACAAAGGCAGAAGCACCTATAAGGACTTTTCAACTCAGACAAAGTCCCTCAGGCAGCATCAATGTACTGCCTGTTTGTAGACTGGCAATACTGTCTCATTGTTCTCTTAGCTTTATGGCTTTTTTTTTGGCTTTTTTTTTTTCTTTCTCTCTTCATTTCACCTCTGTACCTTTTGAGTCCTCTGCTAAATAATTTTTCATCAGGATGCAGGTGTTTATGTGTGTGATCTTTCCTGCCTATGGCTACCAGCCAGCTTTGGAGCAGCAGTGTGAGTGCTCCCTTGGACCAGATAAGTGTGAGTGAGGGGTGTTTGCTACCTGTGCAAAGCAATTTGCTTAGGGTGAGTTGGGAAGGAGACTGATTGCAAGCAGCTAAAAATGTTTTTATGTCTCACAATACACTTTGAAAGGGAAAGGAAGTTACCTTGGCTGCAAAGGGGTGTGCAAGGGATTATGTACTTCAGTAGTTAAGCTGATGCCCTGTGCAGATCCTGCTACTGCAATTTGTAACCTCATCTTCCCAGGCAGCTTCCTGCCTTTTGCTGCATGGATGGCACAGTCCTCCCCTGCTGGCTGTGCCCTGCTGCCTCTGATATACTGCTTCATGTCAGGGGACAGCCCCCGATTTGAGGAGCGTCTGCTCAGCTGTACACCATGCAGTCCAAGGGCAGCGTTTTCCATCTCAGAGGCTGACACCTGCTTCTGGTCATGCTGAGATGCCCCTGCCGTGACTGAGAAACTCTGTCACTGTTGTTGCATGCAGCTTTCACATCTGTATGACATCCTGCTGTGCCCCTTCTCTTTGGTCTGCTTAGGCTGGAATTTTTTTTCAGAGAGGGTCCATCTTCTGCATGTCTCTCCTGTGCTCAGAGCAAAGGGGACTCCTGGAACTAGCATACAAGAACCAGCAATAAAAGAACAAGAAAACTTACAGGCAACAACAGAAAGTAGGATTATTTTGTATTTTGTGATTGCGATGGTGGCTGTTGTTATTATTAGGCAGCACTTGGAATACCATGCCCAGATTTGGGCAACTCGGCACAGGAAAGACAAAGGCATACTGGGATTAATCCGGTGCAGGGACACTAAGACTGCTAAGGGCTGGAGTGGATCATGTACAAGGACAGGCAGAGGAAACCAGGCTTGTTCAGCCAGGAGAGGAGAAGGCTGAGAAGGACATCACATTGCTGTCATCCTCATTGCAGTCATCCTCTGCCTAACAGGGGTTACAGAGAAGGGAGAGACAGACTCTTTTTAGGGGTGCACAGGGAAAGGACAGGAGGCACCAGGTCCACATTTCAAATGTGACTGGATAGAAAGGAAAAAAAATTAACAGTGAGTATGGTGTGGAGACCAGAGAGGCAGGCTTTGATGTATTCCCAGCTTCTCTGGACAAGGTCCTGGACAGCCAGAACTAATCTTAAAGTCGGCCCTGCTGTGATAAGGACATTGGAACAGAGACCAAAAGAGATCCTTTCCACGCTATGTTTCTGGAGTATTATTATTAATTATCAGAAGCGTCTGTGTAAAATCTACTTTGTATGGAGGTTGTCTCCTGCTGTCAGTTTTGCCTTTTTCTGTCCTAAACTATGTTTTTTCTTGTGTTTAACAGACATCTGGGAGACAAGAGCTGTAGTCCCAGCTCAGCCTCGGAAGTCCTTCTCACCTTGCCAGTTCTCCCAGCTGGAGAAAGGAATGACAAAATGACTGTTCTTCACTGATTTGACCTTACACTTTAGTGAGAGCTGAGGCTGTTGAAGGAGAAGCCACTGCCCGAGCATTCACACCCTATTCTAGGAGTCACACGCACACCATCCGAGCCTTTAACTGCTCGAACCAGGGTCCCTTCACAGCAGTTGTGGCCAGTGGGCCAACGGGTGCCCCTTCCCACTCCTCACACACACACACTCTTGGGTGCACTCCCTCCTTCTTCAGGCTCGACCGTAGCTTTCCCACATCAGAATCTCAGGTGTCGGATTATATATATAAAAAAATAATTTAATTGAAAGGTACAGCAGCAAGGTCAGCTAGCTGGGTGCCTCCAGAGAGGGACATCAGACAGAAACCCCTGGGTATTTATACCCTTGCAGTTGATACATCCATCCCTCCCATTGCTCCTGAACAATGCCCTTTGTCTCAAGGGAGCAGTCTCATGCTACTTGGTCTAAGCCAGGTCTTTATTATCACAGGCAGGAGTCCAAGCTAGAAAATTCAGGGCTGACCAAATCAGAAACCACAAGATATACTTCCACATCATCAAGGATGTTGTCTGTTAGAACAAAGGCATGAGGGAGGAAGTTCAGTGCTGGCTTCAGTGCAGTTCAGGAATTTATTCACCAAGGTGTAGATGGCTGAGATGTCTCTGCCTCAGGAAGACACTTGGAGCCCTTTGCAGCCAGTGAAATGGGCACAACTTACCTTGGCCTAAGAAGGCATTGCACGGGGTGACTGGGACTCTGGGGGTGCCCCTTTCTCCCTGCCCCTAGCCACTGAGGCTGAGCTGGAAGTACAGTGCCCAAGCAGTTTCATACTGAGACCTGCTTCATGACAAAAAGAGCATGGCCACTCTTGCATCAATGCTTTGTCACCAGGCAGGGGGGATCAGATTGTCCCTTGGCTGGGATGTCATGTTAATACTCAACTTGTCCTTGTAGATGTCATCATCACCCGCCGCTTGAGGGACCGCGAGCAGCTCCGTAAAAGAAAAATGGAAGCCCGTGAGAAAGACTTCATTCAATGGGTTCTGAGGTAAACTGTGCTTATGCTGTGCAGTCATTTTCTTGGTGCAGGTAAGCTGAGCCCAGGCATAGCAGCCCAGCCCCTCTGTCTTTGCACAAGGACAGAGCTGAGCTGGGCCCCATCAGTCTTCACTGGGGAAAGGTGACCTGCAGCCAGCAGGTCTAGGCAGGCATTGGGGGGCAGACATGGATGTGGGGGTGGGTTACGTAGGTGGTGGGTTGGGTGGCAAGCAATCCTCAAGCACAATGTGGGGACAGGGAAAAAGTTTGTGCCCAAGTTCCCACTGCCCTGGTGCGGCCACAGGAGGCTTCCATGCTGGGCTAGGGAGGAGGGCTGCAGAAGTGCAGCTTCTGCGGGGACGGGCTGGGTCACAATCACAGCCGGGGGGGCCAGCAAAGTGGCCTTGGGGCGGGAGGGAAAATCCTCCACCCCACAGCCAGCTTTTCACCCCTATGAAATCCCCTGGCAGTGATCAGAAAAAACGGCAAAAGAGACGCAGAGGAGCCAGGAGAGGAAGACGCCACCAGGCAGTGGTGGAGATCAACCCAGAGCCAGAACAAGAGCTGGACCCTGAGCCCAACCCCCAGGAGGAGGCTGAGCCAGTGCATCCTGAGTCGGCGCCACCTGAGCCAGTGCATCAAGAGCAGTCACCCATGCTGACCACTCAGGACATGGTCGGTGGAATGCAACTAGGAGTGGTGGAGAGGGAGCTGGCAGACAGGAGCCAGGATCCTGCAGGTGAGCTACCGCAGAGCTGATGGCTCTGTGGGGGCTCGGGGGGCAGTGCAGTGCTGCCTCGTGAGGACCATCAGACAAGGTGGCCCACCTTAGCAATAAGTGGCCTGTGGCACCACTAGAGCATGGGTCCCTACCCCACCAAACCTGACTTGGGTAGCCGTGAAAGTGGTGGTGGGATGTTGGGGCCGTGGGGACACATACTGCTCTTCAAGCCATGGGAATTGATAAAAAGCCCACTACTGTCAGTAGAGTCATTGGCAGAGGGTCTGGGGTCCGTGGTCCTAAATAGTTCCTTGTCCTAAGGACACCTCTGTGGCTCTACCAAGAGCCAGGTTAGGGAAGAGATGCTGTGGGGAGAAGATGCAGTGTCTTGAGGCCAGAGCTGGTCAGGGAGAGACAAAGTCCGGACATGCTCTGTTCGCAGTCCAGCCGCAGACAGACAGCGGGGTGCGGGGGGAGGGAAAAGTGGACACTAGGGCAAGGGGTGGGTGTCTGCAGGGGTGTCTACTGCTTTGAAATCCTTGCCAGGGTTTCATGGATTTTTTTGTGGCTCTGGAGATGTTCGCTGCCACTGTCCTCCTTGCCAGGACTGAGGCAGGGAGGGCACTAAGCTGGTCTGAGTGGCAGATTGCCACCTGCGCTCAGGAAATCCATTTGCAGCTAACACAGCTTGGGCCAGCAGGAGTTGCTCCCAGATCTGGCTTGGGAAGAGGAGAGCACGTTTACTTTAGGGGTCAGTGGGTGCGGCATGCAGGTTGTTTCAAAACCAGGAAAACTCAGGATTTGCTTCAGAGGTGAGCATCCTCTGACCCCCCCCATTACTGCATTTCCAGCAATGTCTGTGCCAGGGGAGAAGAAGAGGCCGCTCACTGCAAGGCATGCAACGCCCTCATGCCATGGAAAACAACCATTCTGCATCCCCAGGACTGGGGCACTCCACACCAGCCCAGGTCCCAGCCCTGAGATCTTGAAGCGGGCAAGCATCAGGGCTGCATTTATTTTCCTCCTGCCTTTAAACACAGTGGGGATTTACCCTCTCTAACTCTCCTCTGCAACCCCTGGGACTGCCGTCTCCTTTGAAAAGTAGGCAGGCCACCAGGAGCTACCTAATATCATGGGCAATCACGGGAGCCTGGCCATGGGGGCTTTAGCACAGCATGGAGGGATAACGCACAAGAGCCCCCCAATATTAAATGATCTGTCTCTTACATGACTTGTAGGTGAAGAGGAGGCGCTGAAACCAGGAGAAGCAGAAACACCAGAAGCCTAGAATACTCCTCTGGAAAATGAGTGCCAGGATAACTAATGCAGCACACGCCTTCTATTTTAATCTTTTGTTTGGTTTTTTCTCTAAACGTCGCATCTCCTGCCTGACAAACTCCAACAAGTATTGCAGGGTGATTTTGACCAGCTCCTTCCTTGTAAGTAATAAAGCCCAAACTCTCCTGACTGCTCCGCTTTCTGTGCTTCTTTCGGGTTATGATGCGGGCGAGTGCGGCCACCTGTGCCAAGGAGCTGCCTGCTGCCCTGCTGGTGGTCCTGCAGCAGGCTGCTTGGTGCCCCACCACGCTGCAGGTTCAGCGTACAGACCAGTGCCCATCCGCCTTTCTGAAAGGCATTTCTAATTTGCAGAAACGCCAGTGGCGTTGCAAAGCTGAAGCCCACCGTGATTTTTAGCTCGCTGGAGCTGCCCGGCTTGGGCTTTTTCCTACACCTGATAAACGCTACGGCCCCTTGTGTTATTATCTTCAGTCTGAAGGTCTTTCACATTGTCTGTTTTCCTCCCTGGTGAACAGCTTGCTTTCCTAAAGCCCGGAAAGCGTTTTGTTTTCAATTTCTGGGTAATCTCACTTTGACCTTGCTGAGCCGCTGCATTAGGCAAACAAAAGATGGTTGAAAACAGCTGAGTGTGACAGGCTGAAACTTGGCTGAAGCATACACTTTTGTTAGGGAAATGTCGTTTGGAGCAAAGACAGGAGCCACTCTGCACAGCTGCCGTGTCCCTGGCTCCCCAGCCGTGTGCCCAGGATTTCTCCTGAAGCCAGGAAGGAACAGGGTGCGCTCTCTGCTTCCCACATTTCAGGGGAGTCATGGTCTCCTCTCCCACACGTGGCAGGGCCACTGGCTCTCTTATGTTCCTGTGATATCCTGACACAGAGGGTCTTTCTCCTCTTCGGGTTGGTGGAGGTCTCTATTGCTGACTTACCAGCCCAGAGCATAGTGTTGACCAGGCCCTGAGGTCACCCTTGATTTGTGGGTTTTATGGATTTTTTTGTGGCTCTGGAGATGTTTGCTGCGACTGTCCTAGAGCCCTGCTTCTCAGCTGATGTGACATCGCGTCTCAGTGACAGGATGATCACCACTGACACCCAGCCCTGCTTTGGTCCCAGGGACATCACATGTGCACAGGCAAGTGCTCACAAGTGCTTAACACAGCCTTCCCACCCCAAAATCCTGGGATGACCTCTGCAGTTACATCACCAGAAGCTGTAAAGCATCTGGTGGGTGTCAACACAGAAAGCATCCAGCAGCCCCATAACCATGTAAATGCAGCCCACTCCCCAAGGGCAGCTCCTGGAGGGATGTGTCTCCCTATGCAGGTGTCATGACACTGTTTTGATGTCCACAGACATCTCAGCTAATGCAAGGTTGCGCTCTCCCCTTGAGTGACTGATACCGGTGGGAGCAGAGCAAGACCTCTTACCTTCTCCCATGAACTACCCAAACCTTGTTCATAACCCCAAATGCTTAGGGCATAACCTTGCAGAAGCCCTGCAGCATGGAGGGAGCTGTAGCCCGGGAGGATGCTGACCCCAGACCTTCACTGGGTGAAGGCAGCTGAGGCTCCACTGGCCTGAAGGGGAACTAGAGGCAGGAGGCCATGTTATGGTTGAGCACCATCACAAGAGCTGTGCTGGGGTCCTCCTGCAAGTGTGGTGTCCACACCATGTTGCAAGGAGGCTGGGCTATAGGGTCTGCAGCTGCCAGGCAGGCCAGGAGGCTCTTCTGCCTGGCGGAGCCCCACACAAGGTATGGTGGAAGCCAACAAGAGCTTGTGGCTCTTTACAACTCTCCAACTCTCCGCAACATTCACAGGAAGGGGGAATCAGCATTCTGCCAATCTCCATGTCTGCAGACATTTAGGCTTGCCTGGTTCCCAGAGCTCTTTACATTTTGGGGAGAAGCAACTTCTGGGAGGTTTTAGACTCTTCTCACGGCCCCTGTCAGTCAAGGAGGGCAGAAAACCATCACATCCCCCCTTCAAGTGGAGCTGTAGGAGGGGAAGGAGGCCTGGCAGGGTAAGATCTCCATGAACCTACACAATGCTTGTTGCTGAAATATGCACGGGCAGTGGTGGTGATCCTGTGCTGCAAGGGGTGGGGAGCTCCACGAGCCTCTTCCCACGGGAACCAGCGAAAGCACCTCTGTCCATCTCTGCGGAGATGCCTTTGGTGGCCACAAGGTCCTAGAGTCACCCTGGGCACCACACGCTCTGTCTTAGGGCTGCTCTCACTCTAACTGGCTTCTTTGGCAGCCGGAAAGAAAAGTGTGCCTGCAAGCAACAAATCTTATCGCAAAATAACCGAGAGAAAGATAAAGCCTTCCTTATCAGCACTTTTCCTTGAAACCCACTGTTTTTTTCTCTGATGAGAAGACAGATAACAGAGCTCTTGCTCATAGAGATGGGGGTAAAGGTGGACACGTGGGTGTCCATGCGCATCCTGAGGTAGGTCCTGCTGTCTGAATGGAGACGGGGACGGGGCTGGCAAGAGCGGCTGTATCTAGGGGAGGGAGGCTGCTGTTTTGCAAATGCAATGCATCACCTTCTCCCTCCCATCCCTTCTTCCTGAGCCCCACACAGATATCTTTACCCAGGGACACTAACAGAAAGTCCAATAAAGGACATTTTCACCCTCTGGGATGACAAGTAGGGTCTGGGTCTAACATGAAGGGGAAGGCTGGGAGAGATCAGAGACCTTTAACTGACTGTAGCCCTCTTGGTGATGAAGAGCAGGTGACGGACCCAGGGACATGGCTTCTGAGCTATGGGGCCAGCACAGGGAGCTGGGCCAGCGCCTGGCACAATGCTCTGCTCCTTGCTGTGCTGTACCACTGAGAGGGATGCATGGGGCTCTTCCAGGGCACTCTGACCTGCTACCTGAACCACGCAGACCAAGGCAAGCATGTTGTGATATGCAGTGGGTACAACCACTATGATTGTCTCCTCACTCGTGAGATTCAGCTTAGGGCTTTTTGCAACCAAGTGTTGACCACCTCCGAGAATGGAGATCCCACCTATCTGATCCCCATCCCAGGGCTGCCCCACTTGCACAGGAAGAATGTTTTTCCTTATGTCCAACCAGACGTCATCTCATCACAGCTTTTTCTCCTTGCCTCTTGCCCCATCATGGTGCACTTCAGAGAAGACCCCAGCTCTGTCTTCTCTGTAACCCTCTTTAGGACTGCAAGTTAGACTCCACACTCACCTTCTCTTCTCCAGGTGAACAAGCCCAATTCTATCAGCTTGCTCTCTGCTCCAGTTCCCTATCTCAAGGCCTCAGCTGGGCTCCAGTATAACAATGTCTTTCTTGTACTGGGTTGTCCTAACTGGATCCAGTATTCCAAGTGCAGGCTCATCCCCATCAAGCAGGAGGAATGGCCACTTGCCTCAGCCCACTGGCTGAAACTCAGTCCACCTGGATGGACTTGGGGCTTTGAGCATGACTGTGCCTCTGTCTCCCTCAGACAGCCCGAGCTTTTCACTGACAAAACACAGAAAAGACAGAGCAAAGAAACCGAGGGATGGCTGGTAGGGTAAACAGTGTGATCTGAGCTTTGTAGCCCAAAGTCATGATTCTTTTTTCAGCCCTCTTCTGTACACACCATCTTCCAACTAATCTGCAAAAGCACTGAATGTGGTTTGAGCGCAGAATTACATGCCCCTGGAAAGTACTGCTTGTGTGGAGAAATATTTAATTGCAGACTGTGGATGCAGCTCTAGTGCCGCGCTTTCATAGCTAAGCGCTACGTTCTGTGCAAGAATTAGCCACCAATTACCCGGTACCCAAACCAGTAGCTTTGCACCTCCAGTGAGAAGGGACCCCAGCAACGAACTGGGGACCGGCCGTCCGACCCCAGCGGGCAGCCCCGCGGCCTGTGCAGGCAGCCGAGGCCGGGTGAACCCCCGGGAAAAAAAAAAAAAACAGCCCCGCAGGAAAAACAGCCGCTGGGGGCTCCTGCAGGCCGGCAAAGCGCTGGAAGGCGCGGCGGCCGCCCTCCCGCCACCCCTCCCGGCGGCCGCCCTCCCGCCACCCCTCCCGGCGGCCTGGCTGTCCGGCAGCGCTCTCTAGCGGCAGCACCGGCCCCGTGTCCCCCGGGAGACTCCGGGGAGGCGGGGGGACTCTGCACCGGAGCAGGGTGTGTGGGGGCCGCACCGGCACGCAGGGAGCGGCCCCGTTCCCGGGGGGATGGTGCTGCGTGCGGGGAGAGGGGAGGCGTGGGGTGTCTCCCCATCCCCGGGGGGCTCGGAGGGTGGTGGCGAGGCTCTGTCCTTGTCCTCCCGGGCACTGTGGGACCCGCCAGAGCCTGGCTGCAGGAGCTGCGGTGCCTTTTGCAGAAACGGGAAGGGTGAAGTGACATCCCGGGCCCGTGGAAACGGCTGCAGCGCGGCGAACGTTTGCCCCCGTGGCTGTTAAGAGAGTCCTGTGTGTGGCTTAGGTCGCCGTGTCTCGCTCAGTTTGTCAACAGCAGGGACGTAGTGGCTGTTAAAGATGAGGAAGGCACCTCTTTTTCATGAAGATTTTTGGTCTGTTGGAGATGCAAAGATGATGATTTTGTTCATAACAGCGTTAATCGTTGCACTGCTGGCAGTCTTGATATATTGAAGTCTAGCTCCTACTGTGGCAGAGAGGTAGTATATCCTATATCCATTTCCATGTGGGAAAGCTTAAAACTATTTGCTCTGGTTGCTTCAAGTGGGGCTTTCTTTTGCCTTTTCTCTAGGAGGGGAGGAGGAATCCTCCATGAAGACGAAATACGAAAGAGGTGACCCAAGATGGAAACCTGTTCTTTGCAATATGATTTAAAAAAAAAAATAAATTAATTTTCCATGCATAAAGGTCCAAGACCTGAATCATCCTCTGCTTCCTCCATGAATAAAGCCACCAATATTAACAATAATACTCCAGGCACGGCCTCTCACACCATGGTAGAGTGGGACCACTCACTAAGCATCTGTGGCCAACTCCGTCATTTCTGCTCTTGTCTGGAGAATGAAGCCACGGTGTGAGGTCAGCCTTCCTAAAAAGCCATGTGAGGACATCTGGACAATATGGGTTTTTCATGTGACCACCTAGTCCACTTTCCTTTCTGCCCAGCCAAACTCCAACCCCAAAACTAGAGCCCCCAGAGCTCCTTGAGGTACATGGCAAAGGGACAGGGCTTGGAGCGCTTGCTGTTGCATTTTTCTTGGGTTTGGGATAGTTATCACAATCAACCTGAAGTGCATTTGCTAAAAAGTATTTTTGCTCACATGCACAACTCGCCCTCCTGCGCTGCTATCTGAGCTCAAGGAAATTATTTACATTAGCTATAGTTCACTTAAGGAAAGAAGGGGTCAGTCCCCCCCATTCTGTGATTAGACCTCAGCAACCACTAGCTCAGGTAGGTCTTTCAGTGAACTATTCTATCTCCCCTCTGCTTCTCCTTCCCACAGGGTGGGCGTTTAGGACTGTCAGGATCACACACTGGTGGGAGCTCTCACGTTAAGTGGCTGCATTCAGATTCCTCCCATCCATGTTTCCTTTTGTTTGCTAAAGTCACACATAGCTGATTGCTGATCAGCAGAAAATCCACAGTGACAGCTGAGGTGCTGAGATTTCCACTGCCTCTCCATGTTTCCCCAGCCTCCAGCCCTGCTCCATCCTGATGGTCCCAGCAGACACAACCCCAGCAGAGGAACTCCCTCCCTGGGCTGCATCTGTCTCTCTTACACCCCCAAAACCCACCCACTGGCAGCACAGGAGACTGGGCCACAAGAGATGCAGACCCCCGAGATGCAACAGAAAGATCAAACTTTTCACATCTCAAGAGACAGTCCTCTCCCAGGCCATGGATGTGGGGTCTCTCAGTTGTGACGGTAGGTAGGACTTGGTCTTAAATGCATCTTGTAAATCTGTTCTTATTCAGGGGCTGTGGCTTTATGTTGACCTCACAGTGCAGAGTATTGGGACTTGGCTGGTTTTGCCTTGGCCTGAGCCGATTTTAACTGCTTGGCTGTGACAGCAATCAGTGGTCAGGTAACTAGCACCTACGTTTGTTTTCATTTATACCGATAATGATTATTTATTCCGTGTGGTTTGAACTGCCTGTGACTCCACGGCAACGCCTATTGCAGTGGTCAGTCAGTCATTGCTGCAGGAGTGCAAACCTGTGTTGTTCAAGTAAAGGCAATTTTAAAGAAAACAAGAAGAACAGAAGAAAAAAAAAAAGCTGGGAAGCACTGAAAAACAACATACATACAGAAATAATCTCAAGTGAACCCCAAGACTGAGAAGGAAGAAATCATCACCATCTACATCATTTGCCTCCTAATAAAGAGAAGGAAATGTTCAGCGGGAACATCATGACCTGCCTATTGAAGACATCAGTATGCTGGTAACTTCTTGTGAGCCCGCCTCCACAGCACCCCTGCAGCCGTCAACCTCAGGACACAGGAAGGGTGAACATAACACCAAGAAGCAGGGGTAGATACTAAGAATTTTTGTGTGTGTGTATAGCACTCTCAGCTGCATTACTGATGTTTTTCTGTATTAATTTGGACTATGAAATTAATAATTGAAAATATTATATTGTTAAAACTTTTGCGTGTAGCAACGGTAAACCCTTGGCTTCACTTACAGCGTTACCTTTTCTGTCGATGACAAGATTTTGAGTGTTACAACAGAAGGGACAGAGACAGGAGTTAGGAAGAGGACAAATTCACACTGGCACACCTATACTTACATCCAACTGGCTGCTGCTTAAAAAGCTGAACCATGATCCATCCCACTACAGCATTCAAGCAAGGGGAATATTTATGAACTGAAATGTTCCTTTCCAGAGCCCATCATTGGGCTGTCACTTACTTACACAGCCCAGTTTTTGAATGCTCATTGCTAAATAATGCGCCATTTTGCCATGGCTCTGGGGACCCCCCACATTCTCAGATGAGACGGCCAAATCTTGATCTGTACAGCAAGATGTCCCAGTAGGCTCACCATCTCCTGCTGCTCCCATCACAGCAGACGTCTCTGTGGTTGCTACTTTTGGACTAGCCTATCCCAGACTCAGTATCATTGTTTGGGATGGGGTGGCCAGGGAGCCACTCTTTAATTGGCCAAGTCTAGGGTCAGTGCTCCAGTGAGCACTAAGCTGATGACAGACTACATATGTGCTAAAACATACAGCTACAGAAGTGGCATGAAGCTTAGGACACAGTTGACCTCAGAAGGTGACAGCCTGGACTCGTGAGCACCTTTTCCAAGTGGAAGAGATCAACATGAGGTGCAGTCTCCTTGCAAGAGCCAGCCACGGGTATGATAGACTCAGAGGGCTTCAGGCATCTCTGCCATCAGACCAAGGGCTCTGTTGCTGGCTCAGGACTGCCTCTGAGCAGAAAGGTCAGAAGCTGCTCATTAGCTCCTTTGTCAATTAAGATCTCTTTGGGTATTTTACATCCAGACAACAGGTTTGCAAATTCCTAATCGGATAGCAAATCTGAGCTTCCTGGCATGGGAGAAAGAAGGGATAGCAGCAGACTCAATGAGGTCTTCTTGAGCCAGCCCACAGCTACCATTCTGGTTTACTCCATGGCCGCTTTCAGCCAGACATACAACGATCCTATGGACTTCCAATCAGCAGAAGAGGCTAGGACACAGTCTCCTTTCCCTCTTGGCCCAAGCAGCGTGGAGAAGGTACTTCATGCTCACTGCATTATTGGTCCCTATACGCCCTAGGGACCACAGCTGCACCCTGAGTTCGAACACTGACAGAGGTGGTGAGAGGTCAGAGTCTGGCAGCCCTGAGCTGGGGCTCCCCGCCAAGACCCCTGTTCCCTCCCTCTCAGTCTGCCTGCACAAGGAGGGGCTGCGGTGACTGCTCCAGATCCAAAAGTAGCTCCCAGAAATAACCCTAGCTTCCAGATGTAGCTGATGCCACCATCTCCCACCTTGACTTCTTGGCCTCAGACAGGGAGAGACGTAAATTTGATGTGGAGGAGTGAGTGGAGAAATCAGCTCTGCCATATAGATGGTGCCTCCTATGAATCAGAGCTCCAGGACTACACCAGGAGAAGTATGTGAAGCTATTCCTTGTGCCGACACGGGCCACTGTATCCCCGTACAGCAGACTCTGTACAGTCAGCCCCCTAAAGGGCATCAGCCTTCCTGTGCTCACATTAGCTGACACCCAGGTGCTGCGTGAATGGGACATCCTCTCTGATCACTAATGTTGGCATCACAGCTCCAGGTAACGGATGAGCTAAAGCCCACCTCCAGCTGCGCAGACTGACCTCTAACTACAACGCACAAAGCTTTGGACTCCCTCCAAGGTACTCCCTTCCTGGCCAAACAGCAGCTGCCTCCCCTGCCTACTCTTTCTCATAAATTTGATGCATTTCTTGGCGTCTTCCAAAGGCAGATAAATCATACCTGGGAGTCCCAGAGCTATTGAAGAAGACCTTCCTATCTTCTCTTTGATAACTTAGCAGATTAAACTACCTGTCCCCATCTCATTCACAGCCCTCCAGGCAGCTTGGGCTGTTGACAGGGCACCAGCTGCAGAGCTCGCTTTCCCTCAAAACCCCTCAGGAAGGCAGCCACCACCCTCTTAGCAGGAGAAGGGGAAACATCTGCCATTGTCTTTGCCATGTGCAAGCCAGATCATCGCCCCGAGGTGTGGAGTTGCCCCTGGAGGCCTCTTAGCTACGCTGGTTGCCCGATGAATTGTTCCCACAGATGTTGCTGTTGCACAAAGTGTCGGCCCGCAGAACTCCATCCCTGCAGCCATAAAAAACTCACTGGCCCGGGGTGCAGGAGGTAAGACCAAGCATTTCTGGTGCTGCTGTCACAAGATGGGCAACATAACGTTTTCTCCAGAAGTAAAACCTTCTCCAGCTGGCCCAGCTGCACGCTGGAGCAATCAGAGAGCAAAATTTCCTTGCCCATCTCTCAGCCTGTGTTCCTATCACAGGTGGTAGCCTTGGCTTTCCTACCTGCCCCTTTTTAGCAGAGGCACCTGGAGAGGGCTGGAGCTTCGTGCATGGACGTCTGGGCCATACTTATGGCCTGACAGAGTGGGGGTTGCAGAAGTTTGGTAAACCACCTCTGGCCTCGCTTTGCCTCCCCCTCCCTCCCTCCAACGACTTTAGGAATCCTAGCAGACAAAAAAACCCCAAGGTAAAACAGACACTGCAAAATGCAAGGAGCACACACATGGCATGCACCTTGTTCTGTATCATCACTCTCCTGGTCTCAGGAGTGCTAGGAAGGCTTGAAAAAACTCAGAGAGACACTTCATTACAAACAACAGGACAAACATTTATTTCCATTACAAGTGAAGTAGAAGAGTAAATACAAAAAAATCTCCACTACATTATAAAATGTTCTCCTAGGATGTAATAATCCACCTCTTTCTCAAAGTCAGCGTAGGGCCTGACCATACCAGAACTTGGGCAGAACAGGAACCGAGAGGCTCCATCCTTTGAGGAACAAGCACTTTCAAGGCCCTTCTCTCTTCTCACCAGTGCTTATACTTAAGTGTTTCCTGCAGGGTTTTAACCCAAACCTATTGGACTCATCTCCCAGAAATCAAAAGACTAGTTTGAAACTTAGACTAACTTTGCTAAAAGGAAGGCCCTCAGATATTTACAATAAAGCTTCCAGAAATCAAAATTTTCCTTATTCTGGATGGTGCCTGAGAATTACAAGCAAAGTGCCAGCCAAAAATACATTTGAGATCCAAATCTTTAACATATCCCCATGGCACAAGCATACATTGAGATCCAATTGTAT
Source organism: Rissa tridactyla (assembly GCF_028500815.1). Taxonomy (NCBI): domain Eukaryota; kingdom Metazoa; phylum Chordata; class Aves; order Charadriiformes; family Laridae; genus Rissa; species Rissa tridactyla. The sequence continues at coordinate 17,000,036 of NC_071497.1, forward strand.
CCCCATGGCATATCCCCATATCCTCACAGACAGACCCAACCCCACAGCTCCCCAAGGATCCAACAACTGAATCGTCCACCGATAGTGGCCACGCAGTTGCATGAGACACATGGCCACATGCACAAGCACAGGGACAGCACATCCCGCTGCCACAAGGTAGAGCCTGGACAGACGTCTAATGTTCAGCACACTCTGCTGTGTCTGAGCCTACACAACAGCTTGGAGAGGTTGCAATAGCCACAAAGCCATGGCAGTGCTGGTGGGAAGGGATCTCTGGAGTCTCCAGGCCTGCTGCAAGACAAAGGTTGCTGTATTGCCAGCACTAGCACTGGGCAGGTATAGCTTTGTCTATCTTCATCTCAAAAGCCCCAAAGGACAGAGACCCCACATAGATGTAGAATCCCTTGGAGGGTCTGTGTACCTCTTCACTGAGCGCAAGGCTCAGGCCCAGGGTCTCCAGCTGCTTGTGGCTGAGGCTTAAGCAAGTTGCAGCCATGTGTGTCAGGTCCTTGACACAATAGGCTCATCACTGCACCTGCTGCACAAAGTATACCATCTAGGTATGTGTGGTTTCCCTAGCTTGTAGGTATAAAAGATCTGGAGAGAAATAAGAACAAGCATCTAGACCTTATCTGCAAACAATACAAAAACTGAACCTCCACAATTTGTGCCTTCTGAGTCATCAAGATCTATCATGCATGTCCTCCAGACACTGAATTTTGCTCCCTGAACTTGCTATGGATGCTATCTGAGGTCAGGACCAGCTTACACAAGACCTGTATCATCACTGGTGACCTATTTTTTTAGATTGAACCTTAGACTAGCAGCAGGGCTGGAGCAGAGAATAAAACCAATTTGAAATAATGATGAACAAGGGCCAAAAGGCCTCTAGGCACAGGAAAATGATCCAGTCCACATTCATAACTGCTCCTACAGGAAGGAAGGAAGGAAGGAAGGAAGGAAGGAAGGAAGGAAGGAAGGAAGGAAGGAAGGAAGGAAGGAAGGAAGGAAGGAAGGAAGGAAGGAGGCATTAAGAGGCAGGACAATTACTCCCCAGGGTATCCCCAAACCAGAAAGAGGTCAGCTCGACTTGCTAGCAAAGCGACAACGGGACACAGTCTGGTCCTCTGCAAGCGCAAAGCAGAGAGCCAGCAGGCACCTCTCAAAAAACTGAGCTGGCACAGCCCAGTCTGCTGGCTTCTCTTCCAGCTGGTGAAGGGTGAAGTTGGGAGAGGAGCTAGTACAGCTGCCAAGGAGACCTGCCCGGGGCTGAGGCAGCCAAGTTGCAGAGGCAGGACTCTGCTCTCTCCAGGACGGAAGCAGCTTCTGGACGTGCCAGGACCAGGGAGGACACTGAAAGAGACAATGCAGCTCTTCATAAGGCAAAGTAAGGAAGGGAAAAATCTGACTCACCTCATCACCCTAAAGATTTGAATAAGGTCTACTCTTGCCGCCTGTGCTCCCCACTGATGGCAACACAACCTCCCCAGCTATGCGTACAGGTAGCAGTTTCCAGCCTGACCGCTCTGAGAGAGGGATGGGTGCCTTGAAACCAACACTCATCTCCCACCTCAGAGCCCCACGGTAGGCACATATACAACTTCTCCTATCAACCTATTACAGAGAGCTTGAGCCTCCTCCACCACAAACTGCCGTGGGGACACCTAACCACCTTCCTGCTCTACTCCGTTTTCTCCCTCTAACGTCCCACTTGGATACCTGGACCTTAGCACCCAGAGGAGGCAAGGAACCTGCCCCTATACAAATTTCATCCTGCTGAGGACCTCATCTGAAAAATCCTCCATGGAGCAGAAAGTACAGGTGTCTTCATGGGATCAGAGCTCTTTGCAGCAGTGCACAGCAGCAGGGCAAGGGACAGTAGACATGAAATGAGACTAGAGAGGTGCTGAATGTATACAAGGAGAAACTTCTCCCCCATTATGACAGTCAAGTTGCCCAAAGTGACTGTGCCATCTCCATCCTTGGAGAGCGTCAAGACTCAACTAGATAGCCCTGAGCAACCTGGACTGACTCATAGCTGACCCCGCTTTGAGCACAAGGTCGTAAGTGAAACTTCCCAAGGTCTCTTCCAACACGAGTTATACCATGATCTGTATACCCTTTTGTGGTGAGAGGCCCTGCTGTATGTGCGCCCTCTCTACTCTTTCAAAGCTTCTGCTGAGGCGCTGGCTGCACCTTCCACCTTCCTCTCCCCAGTAAAGGCCCCACCACGCTGCACTACCCCTCACCAACCTCCTACTGGCCCTGGTCACACAAGCTCCCAGGAAAACAGAGGTGAATAAGGAGATCTGGCAGGGCTACATCTGCTTCCTCTCTGCTCACAGCTGCAGGCAGAGCCCTGGGCATCCACCACCTCTCCAGGCCCCTTTCAGGGGTGGTGGGATCTGTTGGGAGGGATTTGCTTGAGTTTCCCCATGGATCCATTTTCAAGCCTTTGCCTCTCACAGCCCTCTCTGTGTTTTCCTCTAGCCATTTTTCCATCCTAGAAAAGCTTGAAAGCAGAGCAATTGAAGATGAAAAGGCACCATGTCCTGCCTCTCTCAACTGTTTGAGGAAGGAAAGCTTTTCCCCATAGATACCAATTTCTCTAGGCTACAGACAGAGCTGGGCTGACCTTAGGATCAAAGTAATTTAGGATGTAAGGACCTCCATGGACTTCTGGACCGGGTCTCCATTCAAAGCAGGTCAAAATTCAGTATTGGATCCAATGCCAAAGCCATATCAGGTCACTCAGGTTCTGTTCAATCAAGACGGGAAGATCTTCAAGGGCAGAGATACCACAGTGTCGCTGGGTCCCTCTGCCAGGGGCTGAGCATGCTCATGGTAAAACTTTTTATACTTCAAATCCCACCATTCTCCCACCCCCGCAGCACACAGCACGACCCCTGAAAGGGATCTGACTTGCCATGGCTGGCTGCAACCCCAGTATCCAGACCTTCCCTGTCCCTGACCATGTTTTTGGTGCGGAGCCTGGCACTAACACGATAGCCCTGCGCAACATCAGGCACACGCCACCACTTTAGTGCCACGCATCCCACTTTTATGGCTTTGGCTGCATGATGCTGGGGAATGCTTCCTCCTGTCTCCCTCCTCCCTCGCCCTAGCAGACGTTTTGTTCTGTAAATAAAATCATCGACAGCGGAGAGATTTTTAAAATTGAGATCTTCCCGGACAGACCGGGGGGCCCAGTTGGGTTCGCTGGGATGAGGGGAGCCTGTCAGGAAGCTTTGAGCACCTGTCCCAGGAAAGGAAGTGGACGAGGAAAGGGCTTTTTGCCCCATCCAGGCACTTGGGAGCCCCTAGGGCTTCCCTGGCGAGAGCGGACGGGGCTCAGCAGGGTCCCCCCGGCTGGCGGTGTTGGTCCTCGCCGGAAGACCCGGGCAGGCGGCGGGACGCGGAGGCGCAGCCCAAGGTCCTGCAGCTTCTTCCTGAGCGGCCCCGTGTCCAGCGGCGCCGGGGAAGCCCCGCAGCCCGCCCCTCTCCCGGGCTCCGGTCCGCGCTGTCGGGCTGGGTCAGAGCGCCGGGACGAACCTGTCGTGGACGCCGGGGTAAGCGCCGTGCCGCGGACCGGGCTCGCCCGGCCCCAGCTGCCCTCCGCCGCCGTAGGCGTGGGGCAGCGGCGGGTAAGGCGCGGGGGAGCGGCGGCCGTAGAGCCCGGCGGGGGCGGGCGGCGAGGCGGGCAGTACGATGCGCCCCGACGGCGCGTACAGCTGCCCGGGGCCGGCCGGCGGGTAGGGGCCGGGGGCGGTGGGCAGCGGAGGGTAGGCGTGGGGCAGGGCGGCGGCGGGACAGCCCTGCCCGGGGTAAGCGGCGGCGGCGGCGAAGGCGCAGGAGGCGGCGGCGGGGGCCGGGGACAGGTCGGCGGCCGGCGGCGGGGCGGGCAGCGGGAAGAGGCGGCAGGGCGCGGCGGGGCGCTCGGCGAGGAAAGCCGGGTAGGTGGAGAGGTCGCTTCGCTTGAAGCGCTTCCTGCGGCGGAGAAAGGAGCCGCTCTCGAACATGTCGCGGGCGTGGGGGTCCAGCGTCCAGTAATTGCCCTTGCCGGGGCGGCCGGGCTCCCGCGGCACCTTGACGAAGCAGTCGTTGAGGGTGAGGTTGTGGCGGATGCTGTTCTGCCACTTGCGGGGGCTGTCGCGGTAGAAGGGGAAGCGCTCGGTGATGAAGCGGTAGATGCCGCCCAGCGTCAGCCGCCGCTCGGGCGCCTGCCCGATGGCCATGGCGATGAGGGCGATGTAGCTGTAAGGCGGCTTGCCCCGCTCCGCCGGACGCTTGCGCCGCCGCCGCCCGCCCCGAGCCCCCGCCGCCGCCGCCACCGCCGCCTCCTCCCCCGGCGGCGCCGCGTCCGCCTTCAGCGGCGGGGGCGGCGGCGGGGGTCCCGGCGGCAGCCGGCTTTCGGCGGTCATGCGGCCGTCGGGGCGGCCCCCCCCGAGCCGGGACGAGCCGAGGAGGCGGCAGCGCCGAGACGCCCCGGCTTTTATGCGGCGGTGACCGGCGGCTCCGCGCCCGGGCGGCCGGCACTCCCCTTGCAACGCCCCGCAGCCCGGGAGGCGCGGGCAGGGCCGGGCGTGCCGCCGCCGCCGCGGGCAGGGACAGCGCCCTGCCCCGGCACCCCACCTCCTCCTGCCGTGGTCCCCATACACAGCGTCCTGCCCTGGGACCCCCCCCTCCGCCCGCCCGCCCCCCGCCCGTGGTCTCCGTCCCCAGCGCCGTCGGGGCGCCGGCATCCCACAACAGCTCCAGGGGACCGGCGGTCCCAATGCGAGTGTCTGCACTGTCTCAGGGGATGCTGCCGGTCCGCCCCACAGGGCAGCCGGCTCTGGGCAGTGTCGCCTGTGGAGCCCCAACGCTCCTTCGTGGTGGTGAAGGGGCAGAAACGAATTAAACCTGCAGAAAACCCGGTGACAGATCTACGTGGGGAGAAATAGTAAGCGTCGGCTTAGGCAGCACAATTTCTGTGCAGAGCTGTCACTTAAAATTTAGTCAGACTGGGGCCTTTGCCTCTGGTCCCCAACAGCGATTCAGCACAGAGCTCCTGTGTCCCTGCTTTACCCTGATCTGACCTGCTTTTCCCTGATGTTTGTGTCACAGGACCCCAGGTACATGATCCTCGCAACCAGAAAGGACACCAGGCTCTCCATGGGCTGCTGCTGGGACATACTTACCTGCCAGCTCCCTTCTGCTTGCTCAGGACTCGTACCCCTGTGGCACCCAACCCCAGGGGTAGGGGCAGCACAGCCTCCTTGCCTGCTGGCGTGGTGATCCTCCGGAGCCAAAGGATAAAAGGGAATTGCAGGAGTTGTAGAGGTGGGATGGAAAGGGTGAGTGTGTGCAGGTGTGCACAGGGATGTGTGTGCTTGGAGGGTGAGCACACACAGGTACATGGGTGTCCAAGGGCACTGGTGTGGGGTTGAGAATGTGTGCAAGAGTTCTTGGGTGTGCAGTGACATGCGAGTGTGCGTACAAACATGTGCCAGTGTGCACAGGTGTGCAGCTGGACCCAAGGCATGAGCATCTGCAGGTATGCGGGAACGGATGTGGGCAGATGTGCCTGCAGGGGAATGGGTTTGCAGAGAGGTGTATGTCCATAGGTGTGCAGGTGCTATGTGTGGCTGTAGAGCTTATTCTACCCATGTGTTGGTGCGTCCTGGAAGTTCTTCCAAAAGTCATGTCGCCAGTGTGCTGCTGAGCCTACCTCTGTGGGAAAAGCTGTCCCATGAGTCTTTGCATGAATGGTGTTTAAGGGTGCAAGGGGAGGTGGGAGATGTTCATCCTCATGAAACGGCTCCCTTGGAGGTTTTCAACAAAGTTGTTTCTCTGCTTGGAGAAAAATTGCACACAGCAAACAAACCGCAGCCCTGGTTTCTAGCTAAATAAGGGGACTCCATAGTCTTTGGCCACCTGCTTATTTGTGCAGCTTCCCAGTGATCTGGGAGGTATCAGAATAAACTATGAAGCTATCAGAATAAACCATGAAGTGGCACTCTCTGAGGATCCGTGTGTGCGGTCCCAGTAGCTGGGCACAGGCATGTGGCAGTATTTCAAATCGCACACTGCAGAGTTTGTGCCGGAAGAAAAATCAGCCTCCCGTACTGACACTCATGCTCTCGAAGTACACAGAACACTAAGGTAGTGGCGTGCTGGAGGAAGCAAGAAACCGACTCCTTCAGCACGCAAGGAGAGTGGCGAAGCTGCCTCGCCTGCAGTGCTCTGCCCTTCGGCTCATGGGAAGGTGTAGCTGGGGATGAATTTTCCTATCAGCTTTTCCAAAAAGCAGTTGCGTAGTTTGGCCACCTCTGGGGCTGCGTGCCTCGCTGCGCCATGCCAATTCTGTGCCTCCAGAGGGCAAAGTCAGATCATGCTTCGCTTTGCGCTTGTGGAGGACGGGGAGTGGAAGAGGTGTGTGCCGAGGCAGGATGGTGTGCTGTGCCACTGCTTTCGCCCTCCCTGCTGGTGACGAAAATCCTTTTCCAAGAAAGCACTTTCCTTGGCAGAGCCCAGCACTAAGCAGCGTGAAATGGATACCCTAACAGCATGTGCTGGCTCTTGTCCCTTCTCATTTCCTCATCACGCAGGTTAACCTGTAATGCCAGTATTTGTGAGTGAAGTGGGAGTTGTATAACGAGGTGGCCTGGAGACTATCCTCGATCTGACATTATCATCAGCCTATCTAAAAGCATTTTCATGTCTACACTTAGAGAGCAGGAGTAGGTCCTGTTTTAAGCATTGGTGTCTCTTTGCGTACCATTTCCCCTGGGGAGGGAACTGCAGGGAGCATGAAACTCAGACTCACCCAGGTGGATCTTAGACTGCGGATCTCCTCCATCTATAAATCAAAGTGGTGCCTGTTGCTGGAGCAGAAGAATTGGTGCTTTTCATGTTTGTGAACATTTTGTTTTCTCTTTTGATTCAGCTACACTGGAGGAGGGGCAAAGGTAAGTAAAATGGACAATGCCGTCATTGATTAAACATTTGGAGTTCATAATGTACTAGAAAATGTATGATACCTACAGGAGTCTTAGCCATACAAAAACTATAGCTTAGACTTTCTTTCGGTCTCTGGGACAAAGTTTAGAGTCAGCATTTTTTCTGTCTGAATTTCCCAGCTCAGATCCTGCCTGTGCTGGGATCTGCAGCTTTCAAGTGAGCCAGCCCGTCACTGATTTTGAGACCAGACACTGCAGAGCGTACCCAGCACAAGTGCATTGTGCCTTGGCCTCTCAAGACTGCACTTTGTTAGTACCAGTAGGTGCCAGGGAATCACCCCAGCCAAAATCCCATCTGCTTGGATCTCCAAGAGCAATTTCCGTCCCTGGGAAAAATACAGTCCTTTAGGCTTCATTGCCCGCTCAGTTGCTCCAGTGTTACAAACTGCACCATTGAGATCCCTCAAGAGTAAGCTTCTGGGAAGCCCTGCTCTGCATTAGCCCTGTGACCTGAGTGGCTTCTCCCACCTCAACCAAACCAGAGGGAAGTGGACGTTAAATGTGTGGACAGGCCCTTCAGGTGCAGCACAGTCATAGTGTTGGTTCCACCATCAGAATTCCTCTCCTCCTTGAAGGGAGGAAACATTTTGTTTTGCCTCTGTGTTTCAGGAACAGCAGGGTTGTATTTAACGTGCCCCAAGTCATGGGTTCACTAGAGCCTAAATCCCAGATGAGATTGGCTGAACGCAGATGAAGTGAAATCACATACCCCATGGCACAGCCTGTGCCCCAGGCCCAGCTGCCTCTGTGATGGGACAGCAAGTTTCAGTTTTTTATTGTCTCTGTGTTTGGTGCAAGGACTTTGCTGCTGGAGGTGTGGAAAGCATCACAGCCAGACACTTCATGACACTTTGTGACAAAGGAGCTCTACCTGCAGCTCATGATTAAGATCTGAGAGGGGACCACAAGCCTGAGTCTCTTGGAACAAAACAGGTGATGGGGACATCCTTCATTCACTTTCAGAGCATGTGTCTGCAAAGAAGCGTCCAAAGTCACTGAGCTTAAGACATCTTGCCCCTGACTGGAGTTAGCGGCAGACAAAAGCAGAGATTTTGGAAACACTTTGTATCCAGAGCGTGGCATGTGGACCAAGGTAAAATCTCTGAGGGAGAACTGATGTGCAGCTGCCACATGGAGTCCCGTCACATGGCAGAAGAGGCGCTGGAAAGTGACAAACTAGTGGGATGCGTCCATTGCATGTTTGCATCAGGTGTTCACTGCCTTGTCTTGTGGGAGTGAGGTTTCACTCTACATCAGTGGCCTCGTCCTGTTTTTCCAAATTAATGCTGCTTCTCATCCACCGGCTGAGTCTTCTACGGGATCTCAGGGCTGCAGGGGAGAAAGAATTGCTTGCAGAGAGCATCACGTGGATGTAGCCAAGTTCATGAGGGAGGCTTGAGTTACCTGTTGTGGTCATTGTTCTGTAGGAAAAAAACCCGAACCCATGGTGTTTTTAAAGCAGGCCATGTCTCAGGACTGTGGGAGAGGAAATTTGACTGGGGTGAGAGGCATGGGGAGCTTCAGTCTCCATCCAGCATGGTTCCTCCTGGGCTGGGCTGGAGGGCAGCAAGGGGGGCCACCCAGCCCAGGAGCTCCCCTAACACCTGGAGGGTGAGCAGGATCTGCAGAGGGTGTGCTGTGAGAGGAGAAGGTGCGGGTGGGCAGGACGTCACCTCTGCCTGCAACCTGGGCGGAACTGGGTGTCAGAGCAGGAACTGGGGGAACGTAGGGAGGCAGCTGGGGAACTGGTAGCTGGGAATGGAGCGCAGGAGGCTGAACGTGGGCCAGGATTGAATCTTGCTGCACATACAGCACACTCCATACTGGGTTTCGTGAGGAGGAGCAGCCACAGCTTGTCGTGCAAACCTAGGTCTGCCAAAACGGCAAGTTACGCACGCAGCCTTGCTGTGCAAACTGGCAACGAGAGACTCATTTAGCTGAGATATGGAGCCACGAGCCGAAGAGTAGAAAACACTACCTGTGACCGAGGCAGCAAGGGGCAGACACCTTCCTGGTGTAAGTGGAGTGCATCCAGCCTAAGCTGGATGGACCAAGATACATATTCATTTGTCCTCCTGCTGAAGCAGTTTTTAGAGCTGCTTTGCAAGAGAACAAGCTGCAGGTTCTTGCCTTTGCACCGCCAAGAAATCACTGGTGGCTGAGCAGATCTGTCAGATACTGTGAAGAGGAGGAGCTGACTGTTTCTGGGAACATGCAAAGCAGAGTTAGGCTCTCTTCTGGAAGCCAAAAATCACTTGCTATGCTTTGTTTCTTTTGCAGGTGGTGTGAGGTTTGCATGGCTCTTGCTCCCCTGAAGCCTGTGCATTTCAGCACCTCATGAAAATCTTCCGGATGGGTATCTTTGAATAGCCATCAGGCTCTGTTGGCATGGAAATAAGTCCTTTCTGTTTTGCCTATCAAATGCCCTATTTGGCCAGTCATTCAATAGTTTGGAGAGGTTTAATCCCCTCTAAGGCTGGCCTAGGTCTTTGGCATTCACAGTCCCTGTTGCAAGGTTCACCTTTCCAAGTCTTCCCTGCCACCTGTGGTCGCTGCAGGTCACTGTGTGCACAGCACGCTGTCAGCTTTGGGTATAGTTTCCTCTATTTGTGTCCTGGTGTGACAGCAGCAGTAAAGCTGTTGCAGAAGGCAGAGGGTAGGGAAAACACCCAGCCGGAAGAATTTCTTCTGCACGTGGGGCCACCAGCGTTAGTGTTGCTCATGCCACTAACCGGTAGGGCAGGTGAAGGTCAGGCATATCGGACACAGCAGTGGCTTCAGATCTTGCAGGATGAACATCTCCTGCTCCATGTTTCCCAGGTGCCCTGCTGGGACCTGCCTGTGCTCTGCTGGCTCACAACGGGCATCACTGCCCTCTGACGGGAGCTCCTGCGAGGGGACCATGGGGCCAGAAAGACCCTGAGGCTTGTGGAAGGGAAGGGTGGCTTGTCATCTGAAGCCAAATTTTGCTTGCCGGAGCACTAGTTCATCCCTCTCTGCAGCTAGTGGTGAAACCTGACAGAAAATGATAGGATGCAGCAGTTTAGAGAGAACTGTTTATTGCTTGCTTTGGAAACTGGGAATTTTATTTAAGAATAATTATTTAAGTTAATTAATTGCCTTACTGTTAGTAAAATATATTTGCAAATGTCCCGCTGTACTTCAATAAGTTATTTGGAAAGAAATGTAGTTTGTTTTCTTTCTCCTTTATTGCAGACAGAATCACATTGCCCTGGACATTGGCTTTTTCTAACCATCACTTCAGCGTGGGATGGAGAGGGCCGAACTGTAGTGTTAGGAGATTAATTTCCCAGCGCAGGCCAGGGAAATTTCTTGGTGGTATTCTTTGTTGGTAATGTTCTTCATGTTGCTCCACCCAAATATGGATATTTAAAAGTCTTTAACAAATTGCAGTGGAGTTTTCCTATAATTTATTAACCAGTTTCCTGTCCCGTGATGAGTTCTGCACAGTAGTCCTAGCAGAGGACTTTCCCCATGCTCACAGAGAGTAGGTCAGCTAAGGAACGAAGCAGAGGAAAGAAAAGGTGTTGGGAGGCAGTAGATGGGAGCAGTGGAGGAACACTGGCAGCACCTGAAGCAGGGAAAAGAGAAGGAGGAGGAGAAGAAGCACCATGGAAAAGGAAGGGTTGGGACTGGAGCTGGAAGATGAAGAGCCTTTGCTGGAAGACTGGTTGGGAGGTTTGTTTTGTGGAGAAGGTCTTGAAGGGATGGACAAAAAAAGCTGTGCCCACCGAAGTGTCTTCTTCTCCATGTCTTGGCATGGAATCAAAGAATTTCACTCTCAGCATCACTTTGGTACAAGCAAATAAATAAGAAAATTAATGTCACAGATTTCTAGGACTGGTGTACACAGAGCGCAAAAAACTTCTATTGCTGTGAGCTGCTCTGTTGGGTTCTTTTAATTATTTTTTTTTCTTTAAACTAAGGAAAATCACTGATTAAACTGTATTACTGAGCATTATTAAATGAACCAGATGTTGCCCTTCCTTCCCTGGATACTGCAGCTTTCGGCACGGTTTGCACAACTCTACTCGATTGACAAAAGCGAGATGCTTCAGTAGGTGGATTCAGGCACCCACCACTTTTGTGTGTCAGGTTTCTGATGCTTCGAGGTTTTCTGGGGAAGACCTCAGCGACAAGGCAGGTTGGAGGCAGAGCTGGGGAAGCCAAGACAGCGGGTCAAGGTCCTCATCGGGGGTTGCAAGGAGGGGCACAGGCACAGCCGCGGCGTGGCCGCGGGGATGGGGAGAAAGTCCCAGCTTGAAAGTAGGTCCCAATTAAAGCTGAATGGAGCCCAGTTAAAACTGGGCTCTTTCCTGGCCTTTGGCACAGCCCGCTGGATGCCCAGGATGGGGAGTGTGCGTCGAGCCCTTGCCGAGGCAAGGAGAATTGCGCTTAAAATGGCATCTGTGCGCCTGTGCAATGCATAAAGCACGCTGAATGGTGAATCGTCCCTGGCTGTGGCGGAATTGTGAGTACCACTGCCATGGGTGAGTTCAGATGTCGGCTAGACCCTGATGAGGGATTGGTAAAACCCAGCGCTACCAATTGCTGTTAATTCCGTGAGTGAGGGATGTAAGTAGCCTTTATTTAAAGAACAAAAGGTAAGATGGGGATAGTTTGAGCTTATTGGCACTGGAGACAAAATCTGAATACTTTTACAAAGAGCTCCTGTTTTTTTCCCTCGGCCCTTTTGTTCTCATTGCCACTCTCTGACCCGTTAGCAATCACCATGGTAATTACCAAGTAATGCCCTATTTACAAGTACCTACAGAAATTTGCTGGAGTTTTGCTTAAGCCCGTAGCAAAATGTCTAGCCCCAGACAAGGAGACAGGCTATTTCTCAAACTCAAAACTTTTCTTTAACAAGGCTGCAAAGGCTGTGAATAGCTGGAGTCCTGCTGAAGTTAACAGACCTGTGGGGATTTACACAGATAAGCATCTGCCCAGCGTTTACCCGAGGCCATACATGTTTCCAAAAGCGCGTAGGTCATGGTAATCTGCATAGGAGAAGTGTTTTTAAGTTTCATGCTGCTATTAAAAATATACACTGTACTGTGTGTATTTCCAGGGACAGCAAAAAAGTTTCAGAAATATCTCTTCGCCTTGGATAGCCTGCTCTTCATTGTTCTGTGACCAGTAACTATTTCATGTGTGAAATCTATGCAGCGGGACAGGTTTCCCAAAGGGATGGTGAGATCTGTTTCCTTTGGGCTTTTTAAAACTTGGCTGGTCACTGCCCTGAGCAAGCTGATCTAACTTGGGGCATAACCCTGTGTTGAGCTTTTGCTGGACCAGAAACCTTTTCATTTCTGCAGTTCTCTCTGTTGCTGTGGGAGAAACATGATTTCCAGGAGTTTCTGTCAAGTCATCTCAAATTCTGTCAACGGTGTAGGAAAATGACCCGTGGACACAAGGAAAATGACTTCTCAAAATGCCAGGTGCTCAGATCTTATTTCTCCCAGCTGGCTCTGATAGTTTTGCTTATGCAGTTTGGGTCCTTATATGCAAATCACAGATTTGCCACCATGCTGGACCATTATCAGAAAACAGATCTTCCAGAAAGTTATTTAAACAATCACTTCCAGGATCATGTTTTGGACGGGGAAAGGGAAGGAGAGCGGCATCTTTTTTGAAGACCTTCAATTTTCCCTCCTCTTTATTCCACCATGAGACAATGCGATTTTGCTATGTGAGAGTGTCTTTATTACTTTAAAAGAAAAAAAAAAAAACAAGGAAAAGGTGGAAAATGAAATGTGACAATCCAAAAAAAAAAATATTTTTTTTTCCTGTAGCAAGTGTTTATTTAGATATGAACATAAGAAAAGTTCTGTAGGGCAGGGACAGGCTAAGATCTGCTTCCAGCAAGTAGGTCCCAGAGCAGAAGACTCTCTGGCCTGAGCCACGTGCTGAACGCAAGAGGCACAGGACTGACCTTGGCCATCAGCAGGGAGAGGGGCCCTCCAGAAGGTCCTTCCACCCCAGGAGGACCAGAGATGGGCTCAACCCAGCCCCCCCGGGCTCAGACAGCGAAAGCTAGGGCAGTGCACCCCACGGGCAGCACATGGTGCCCCTGATCCCTCCTGTGGGTCCTCAACAGTGATTCTCGGGGTCCGAGGTGAGGAGAAAGCCAACATCCCTGCACAGACCACAGCGTGGAGGGGGGAGGGACCCACGGGATGGGGAGCACTGGTGCATCCCCGTGGCTGGGGCTGCCAGCCCGCTGCTGTCAGCCACGCTGTGGGGTGCGGAGGGCTCGGCTACCTCTGTGAGACGGGGTGGTCCTTGCTGGTCCGGTGCAAGTAGCTGAGCACTCGAGGTAATTTCTTTCAGTCACTTGTTACACAGCTTTATTGAATAGGGAGTGTCGATTTTTTCTCTTCAGAACTAGTCTGGGCAACACTGAGAGAGGAGTTGAAAAATAAGAGCTAATCCTGCAGGAATGACTCATTCTGGCATAGGATTTGCAGAGCGGGATGAGAAGTTCAGGTAAAACAAAGGGAAATGGAGGCCGTAGTAAAACTCTGTGGTTTGGAGCATGACAGTTTAACTGCTACAGAGTCGAAGTTGGAAACCCCCTCCCAACAAATTGCTGCACTCAAAACCTTGGCAATGTCTAGAACAAGTCAATATTCGAGCACACTTGTTCCAGAAACAGAGGCTCTTTCCCATGGGAGCTGTAGATTGGATTGCTAATTACCATGGGACTGGAAAACAATTATTATTATTATTATTTTTAATTAAACACAAATAAAACAATGTGTGTCCCTTTAAAGTTTGACTTTGAAATATTTTCTGCATTTTTTAGCAGGGGTTACACTGGCCAAGTCCAAACAGGGCAGCACTGGAGTTTTGACAAAGGTTTAAGGTTATTTGCAACCAGGTTTCTCTAACAAGGACAACATGGTAGTTGGGGTGAAAGCACAAGCCCAGCCTAAGCATCTGGGCTGGGGAAAAGGAGGTTGGATTTCTTGAGGGTATAGTAGACCTGCAAGAAATCATAGGAATTATTTTTCTCTGCATCTTTTAGCAAGTCTTTGAACTACTTTAGCTTGCTTTCTTCACCTGAAGTCTTTGCAGACACATCCAAGTGTTTGCAGAGTAGTAGCTCAAGAAAGATTCCCTCCAGAGTGTGGATTAGAGGAGGTAATTTTCCCATTATTATTTAAAACATTTCACCTTGTAAGATAAAGATGTTGGTGTGGTAACAGCAAAAACCAAAAGCACCATGGAGTCAGAGAGAATAGGACACTTTTCCATCTCAGCCTTTCCCACACCTGTTTATTAATAGAGATGTGGCACTTGCAGAAAAGTTGTGCTCAGGTGAGGCGATCACTTAAAAAATGTCATATGCTACATGGCATAAAACACTAAGAAGTTTTAAAGGAAGTTATTTCTGAAATGGCTGTAACATCAGCAGGAGTGCTGCAGCCTTTCAGTAGATGTTCTGCAAGCCAGGATGGGAGAAAACCAGTTGGCCTTTATGGATGAGCTGAGACCTGGTAGATCTCTTGGTGCTTACACCTGGCAGGCAGTGGAATGCTGGACGCCCTGCGGCTGGGCTTCTGCAGAGACAGTTGGTGTCTCGCCGCTCTTTAGACTTTGCTGTGGGCAGATTTGAGCTGCAAAGGAGTCTCCAGCAGCAACAAAGTGGAGAAGGCTTGCTGGAGCTGTAAGACTACCCAGGACTTGGCGGGGATGTCCTAAAGTCCCTCATGGGGCTCGGGCCAGGTGAGGCCAGTGCGGGCTGCCATGCATGCTGGCACATTCCACTGCGGATTAGCCCTGCAAGGAGTGTGGTGCCCTCCCGGCACAATCTGACACCTGTGGTCTAATACAGCCTGAAAAACAGGGTGGGTCGTGGCAGCTCTGTCTGTACTATGACACCTTGGTGAAGGGTCAGGGCTGTGTCACGAGGGATACTCCCCAGGTGCCCAGACCCTGGGGGACCTAGACCAGAGCAACGGTCTTGCATTCTGTGTGGCTGGGCTGGAAGGAGCATCCCCCAAGAGCGAGGGACCTTGGGTGACGGCACTGCCAGGAGGCTTCGATTCATCTTCTGGTACAGTTTGTGTCACCAAGGCTACAGAGCAAACTGGACACTTGGTTATCGGGAAATGGGTTTTCATTTCAACACCCTGGGGCGGGAGGGTCGTCCTCCCTCCCTCTTACATGTTACAGCTCTCAGTGTAGACGCTGGCCTAGCTCCAGAGCCACCAGTGCCCTTGTCAGTGTGGCATCAAGAGGTGTGTGCTGCTGCGCTCCCCTTCCTACAACACCCCCTTGGGCAAAGAGGGTCATCGCCGTGGCTGGGAAAGCAATGTTAATTTATGTTGCTGTTTTAAGGCCAGATAGCAAGTCTAAAATAAAACTTGGTCAACTTCTGATGCTCGTCCCAGCTTCTTCCGTCGCAGAGTTCAGCCTCTCCCCACAGTGCTCACTCGGGGGGTTGACCACAGCTGGCTTTCTCATCCCGAAGCTTCGCCTAGCCCCAGGCGCCGCGCCGCTTGCATGGCAGGCAGACGGTGGTGCCTCACCTCTCTGCCGAGTGATGGGTGCTTCGGCACCGCGTGAGCCCCAGGGGCCGGGGCTGGGTGTGGACGAAAGAGCATCTCTCAGGGCTGCTGTGCACAAAGCCGGTTTCCGATGAGCTCACGGTGGGGTCAGTGCCAGAACAAGGGCAAACAGAGCGTAAAGAGGGTTTGCGCCCACACGCTGGCCCGATGCAACCTGTATTTGGTAACTGGGATTTAGCTCCTGATCAAATTCCTGACAGATTATTGCGCAACCTCCTTGTAGGGGCAGCAGTGGCATACAATAGGTGAAGGTATTTGGCCTGGTCCAGCTACTAGGCAACGTCTTCTCTGCCTTGGGGTTTGCTCCTGCTCCCTGTCCAGAAGGACTGCCAGACCCTGCTGCGATGGCCGGGAATGTTCTCCCCTTACAGGCAGCCCAGTCGGTGCATTCCCAGCAGCACCCAGCTCCACATGTGGCCAACCCAGCAGATAGCTTGTCTTGCCGCATGAACCAGAGACCTAGGAGCTAGTCCAGCATTAAATATGCTGGGAGCCCAAGGCTTGGAGCTTGCTTGTCCTCCTGCTTGATAGAGCCAGGATAAGACCTGTCTCAGCTGCCCAGGTCCTGTTTGTGCCACGAAACACCAAGGTCCCAGCAAATAGTCTGGAGTTCCCGTGAGATGGAAAGCTCTGCACATCATGCTCATGATCTGGCTGAGATCGTCTCCAGCTCTTTGTTCACTACAGACCTGGGGGCAGGTGAACCTTCAGAGCTGTTCAGAAGGAGGTGGGAAAGGAAGCAGGGAAGCTTGAAGGCACCACAGAAAAGCCACAGCAGACCCAGGGAGTGCCATTTCCATCTTGGGTTGGTAGGAGGAACAGAGTGTGGTCCTTCTCCCTTCCCTGTAACACAGGACAATAGCTGTTGCCTGAATTTTGAGTCCTCACTATCACAGGTGGCTCTGGAACCTGCTGGTGACAGGGACAGCTGGACTGAACTGCTCCCTGAAGTCCCTGGCCCCCAGACCTGCCAAGGAGAAACAGAGGCTGACCCATACTGATGTGCAGAACAAAGTAGGGCTGGTGGCATGGCCATGGAGAGGCTGAAGAAAGGGACCAGGAAGATCCCAGCAGTGTGAACTGACCTCAGCCAGATCTGCCAGGAGCAGAGCATTAATCTTTTGCTCTGCCCTCATTCCTTCACCATTAGGAAATAGTTCTGCATCAAAAGCATGGTGTCACCTTTCCTTCTTTACCCTACCTTCCCTTTCCTGGGAACCAAAAGAACTGCAATGGCTACGGAACTGGGATGAATGGTTTTCCATCTCCTGCATGTTATGCCTCTTGGAGCCTGAAACCCATCCATTTTTACCCCAGACCCTCAGCCAATTCCTGGCATTATCCTGGGTAGATATTCCCTCAGCTCAGCTCCTGTTTCCTCTCTGTGAACCAGGGATGATGGTATTCCATGTCCTTCCCCAGCAAGGTCTGGCACGTTTGGCAGGTACTAGGTAGGAAACATCTGAATCCAAACCTCAGCACTGACTCATTACCACTCAGGCCCTTAAAATGTTCCCGCGCAGCAGACTTTTCTCCCAGAACCTTTCCCAGCCTTCTAGGCATTGAGCATGAATGGCACAGTGCCGGAGCAAGACACTGTGCCTTTCCTAAATGATGCCTGAGGTTCTCCTCCATTTTTTTGGTTTTCATCATATTCCATTTCTTTGATTATTTTTTTTGTTTGGTTTTTTTTTCTGGTTTTTGTTTTTTGTTTTGGAAGCCTAGAGGGCTCTCAGGAGGGGTCACTTAGGGAGAGAGGCAGCTGAAATACAGACATTTCTTTCTGGTTTTATTCTGAGTCAGAGTAGGAGGTTTGGTGCACAGATTTACGAAAGTGCTCGGGATCTAAGTCTGCTGCCCAAACACCTCTCTTAGCCCAGCAATGGAGGCACCTGAAGCTCGTAGGCATGTCACTTCTCCTGGGCTGTATCTATACTACCATGCAGGGCAGCTCTTGGGCAGATGGAGAGGAATGTACCACTGCTTGCAGAACCAGCACTGAGCTGGGAAAGACCTTCTGCTCCCAGGGCTCAGAGCAAGTTCACCAGGGGAGCCTAGTGCTGGCATCCCCCAGCCCTCTCCACCTCTGCCCAGCCTGCAGGGATGAGGACGGGAAGACACTCGGGCTCCCAGGGCTCCTGGCCCCATGGGTGGGCTGTAGATAGGATAGCTGGCAGGTCCTGTGGACTCAGGGCACAGGGGGTGACCAGATTAGCAGTAGCACCGGGAAATACGCACCCCTATGTGCAAGGATGAGCCCAGCAACATGTTCAGCTCTTGGTATTGGGCAGGGGTAGGGAACAGCAGCTAGCACTGCTCTGGTGGCACGTGCCAAGTCCGTTAAAGGGCTGGAGGGGTACAGGAGTCGCTCTCCTGGATCGGCTGGTATCATCTGACCAGTGTGAGTGTCTACTGCAGAGAGCAAGAGCCAGACCACCCCACCAGGAGCTGTGTTACTTACTGCTCGGGGGCTGGAGCAGCCCCAGTCTGCAGTCTGAAATGGCACAGGACTCTGAGAGGGCTACCTGGCAGCCACAGTTGCCCCTGCCAGAAGGAGTACATTGTGTCTGTCCTGCTCCAAGGACTTCTGGAGGGCTGTTACATGAAACAGCCAGTGCATAAAATGCGCAAACACTCCTCTGGGCAGGAGCACGAGTGATGCTGGCCCTTGATCCCTCTTTCTGGCCCATTGATCTTTAAAAAGCTTAGCCTTAGCAGAAAGGGCTGAGACACCTCCTCCCCATGCCCTCCCACTCATGGAGCAGCACGTAGCCTGCAGGAGCAGGAATTGCTCTTCAAAGGGAGGAGGTGTGACCCCTCAGGGTCTCCCTCAGGCAGAGAAGGGGTCAGCATGGGGAGCCCAGCTCACCAAGTGCTGGGCTTGGGAGACAGAGCAAAGGTCCCCTCAGGAGAGGGGGGCATGATGTCCATGTGGCAGGATGCATGTTTCCACTGCAGACGCACTTCCAGTACTCCCCATTGCTCGGCAGAGGCTGGGTCCACTCACATCTGCTCACATTAGGGCAGGAGGGCCAAAGGTCCAGCGCGCACCTCAAGCACAAGGTGACCTAGCAGCTGCGAGAAAAAAAGCCTGTTTTGGGGGCTGAGCTGGACCCTGACAGTGGAATGTATCCACAGATCGACACCTGAGCATCCTCGCTGTGTTCATGCTTCATTACCAGCAGGCTGCTGACTAACTTCTGGGTAACGAGAAACAATATTCCCCAAATGCAGCTCTGCAGTGATTCATCAGGAGAACCCTTATCTTCATCTTTCAAAAGCTTTAGTCATTTTAATGAAGAAACAACTTCCTGCTGGCTGTATGGGCAGCTCCCCAACACAAACTGCAGATATTCAAAGAGAAGAACCTGTGATCCATTAGTTGACTAAGGGCTATTCTTCAGCCCAGAGCTAGGATAATCCTAGGTGGGAACATCTGCAAAAGGGTCAGCTGTTAGAGGCATTTAAGTGCCTTTACATTGGTATCTAGAGACCTGCTGGGAAGCTGAACCCTATGGAAGACCTCCAGTGACCTCTTTCACAAGTCTTGGGGGTAGGTTTCTAAATCACTGAGGCACGTCTGAAGGCTTCGCTCTCTGTTTTCTCCGTCACTGGGCTTTCAAACAATTGCATCCTTGTCACACATTTGTCAAAGAGAAAGGGGGAGATGAAGAAAGAAATTTCAATAGTCTCAGGGTTTTGCTTACAGCTGCGTTAATGCTGAATAGCACGCGGAGGTAGAAGGGATATCCTGAACAATGTCTGGTCTCCGGGCAGAATCCGTTTCCCATGACAGTGTCTTTCTGAAGCAGGAATGCCAGCATGAAGCAAAACTTGTTAAAGTAGTAAAAGAAGAGGTCTCTATTGTGTCCTGCGTGACAGAATAATCCTCCCTCAAGAACAGACTGCTGTCATTTTCCCTCCCATCTGTGAATTTTGGCTTCAGTCAACTTCGTGATTTTTACAAAGTATAAAATTAAAGTCCTAACCCTTGAAAGCAACACAGCCAAGCCCACAGGATCTTCCTGCAGACATGTCCATGGCTGAGGCTGGAGTTTTACAATACGGACTCTAAAATGTCTGGCTGCATCAGGCTGAAATAGAGTTCCCTGTTAGGCAATATACTTGACAAATACAAACAAACATTTTCCATGTCTCCAGCTGTTTCACTGGCTAAACATCATTCTCCCATTTCAATGCGTTATTCATAGGTTATCGTTCTCCTTCTGATTTCTCTTTAAAGCTTTCCTCTCCGAAGTACCTGTGAAAACCTGCAGACAATAATTTAGAGCTGTCTTGCTGCTGTCTCCCTTTCTCCAGCTCCTCCTGCCCTGTGTGTGTTCCACCTTTCTCTTCTGAGTTTGTGCCCTGGACAGAAGTGTCTCAGCTCACAGCGCAGCCTCTCCAGTGTGGCATTAATAATTAATCACGAGCATCGTCAGTGTTGTCAGCACCCCCATACGGGAGCTGAGCACCCCAAATAGAAGTGAAACAAGTATCCTGGGCTGCTGCAGTCAGACAGGCCACCTCAGGGCCGAGGCACAGAGGGGTTCAGGTGACAGGCTTTCGCTGCCAGAGCTGAGGGCTGCCAACAGGCTCTGCAAAGGCAAGGCGCCGAGCAGCCCGATCAGGCTTGAAGGTTGGACCAGAGACCTCTGGTGGTTGCTTCCCACGTAACTCTTCCTGAGATTTGGTGACAAAAAAAAAAAAATCTTAACAGGACCAGCAGGCAGCTGCGTGAATGTCATCTGCATATTTGTGTCCTTTTGACTCAAAATACGGTATTTCCCCAGGGGCAAATGATGCTTTCCTGGCGGTGGAAGCAGCCATGGCAGGTTTTTGTCATACAGCCCAGCAATTCACTCCTGCTCTATGGTGCCAGGTTCACCCCCGCCATGGCTCCTGTCCCCAGCAGGTTGGTCTCTTCTCCAGGCTCACAGAGGTTGTTCCCCTCTCCTGCTGCAGCCACCGCTTGTCAGCCACCACTGTGACTGCCTGAAGAAAAGCAAGTGCAGGTGAAAGGCTCTCTCTGAGCTCACCCACTGGGATCCACACAGGCTCCGGGCAAAACCCATTTGTTGTGCTTTAACTCGAATAAATATGGAATGCTTGCTGTCTGTGCTGGTGATCAGCTAATCTCTTGAGAAGGCAAACACTGAGAGCATTATGAAAGCAGACCAGTAAGAGAGAAGGTACTATTTATAATATAGCTATGATTCTGCCATTAAAGGAAAAACAGTTTATTTTTTTCTGGGGATGGAGAAAATCCTAGGGATGAGTCTGGTTCTTGCTTTTAAACAGTCTTCTCTGGAGCGGAGCATCTCTCCAGGTCCCTGACCACAGGGGAAAGGATGCACATCAGGGAGGCCCAGCTGGTGGGACGCATGCCCTCAGCTCAACAGACTGCATAAAGGACCCTGAAAAAGTGATTTTTAACTTCATGTGCCCAGGGCAAGCCCAAGCCCTGGACACCAGCCAGCACAGAGGAGAGGGTGTCAGAGACAGCCCAGGGACCTGGCCAGGCTCCTGTGTGGTTCCTGCTCAGGGACCACTGGGCAGGTGGGTGCTTCTGGTGTCCTCACATTCCTGTCTTGTGAGGTCAAGTCGGGGATCTGGTGAAGCAGCCTGGCAAATTCGGAGGGAAGCTACCATGCCAAACACCAATACCAGTGCTGGTGGGACCTTTGCTTTGATGGTAAATGCTATCCAGATTTGGCTCTGGCACTGGAGGCTGAAGTGACTTGTTACAGCCTTTGCACACAAGCAAAAGAATTTCTCGTAACTTTCAAAGCTACACATCTCCAGATCTGATGACAGCTCTGCACTGTTTACTTAGGGATTTCTTGCATTTTTGAGACGGAAGTCTGTCAGCGAGGAATCAGACCATGGATGACTTGGTTACTAGTTCGTCAGTAATTCAATTATGCGGCCCTAAGATTCAGACTGTCTCTTTTTGAAAGATCTGCTCTGTCTGAAGCAGATGGGTTTGGTAAAGGTAGTACTGTACCGCAGTCAAAGCTGTCCGTATAATTTCATGTATAGTGATGTTCCTACACAAACCCCTTGGTTGCACACAGGAACTCTGTGATGGCAGACAGGCAGGGTCAGCTCCGTGGATGGAGTTTCCAGATGCACGCTTCAGCCAGTAAAGCTGTGCTTTGGTGGCAAAGCAGATTATTTCTTGAACTTGATCCAAACTGACGAATAGCTTTAATTGGAAAGAGCGGAGTAAAAGTTCCTGAAAGAGGAAACAACATATTTTGACATTTTCCAAATGAACTTCTTTGCTTTCTTGTTTCACAAGATTTCAGTTTGAAACACACCTTGAACTCTTAGTTGTTTTTGTTTTGTTTTGTTTTGTTTTTTTAAATGAGTGAAAATCCTCTAAAAGGGAGAAAGAGGGAGGTTTGCCTATGGTCCAGTTGAAGTGGAATGAACACTCCGGCTCACCCGCTGCCAAGCACAGTCAGAAACTTGCCCTCCCTCGGCATTTTTGTGCTGTGAACGAGTCTTCTTTTCATGGGGAGGACAGAGATCAGAGGTGGGGTGATGGGCACACAAACTCTCAGGCAGGGTCTTATGGAAATCGTTCTTTAAAAACTCTTTAATTGCGAGTTTCTTGAAGGTGTGGAGGGATGCAGTTTCTGATTACAATCCCATGACAGTTGTTACAAGGGGTCTGGTCTATCGCTACTAAAGATTCAAACCGTGATTCTCTTTTAATTAGGGCTGCACAGAGAGCACTGCCTACACCCAGGGCTACCTGTGACCCATTAACCCTCCCAGCCTTCCCTTCTTAATGCATTTCAGCAAGTCCCCACTCTCCCAAAATTGCTGACCATCGTCCTCCATGGGTGGGAGGTGTGGCAAAACACCGCGTGTCTGCATAGGTGCCGCTCCGCTTGTGACTCTGTCAGCTGTAAACTGCAACAGAAACAGTGTCTTCTCCCACATCTTCGACTTCTTTACTTTGGAACAACATGCTGAGAACAGATGCCTGCTGGATCTGTGTCAGGAGCAGTCAGAAATAGGACTTTCCACAGAGAGTTATTTTTTTATCAGTTGCTTGCTTTTTAATCCATGTGACAAGTACATCACAGATCTTCAAGGGATACTAATTAGGCACCTAAAACAAGATTAAGTGGAAGATGCTGGCAAAGCCATTTGACTGCTATAATTACCATCCTCCTGATTATGCTGTGCCTTTAGCTGGAGTTTGGGCATGACTGGTGAGAATCCAGGATCACTCATGAGTGTAAATCAGCGTTGAGTCACATTTCTCTGTTTTCCTGCATGGCTGCTGCAGATTTCAGATGGAAGCCAGGCAGAAAGGGGAGGACGCTTAGCACCACTTCCTCCAACCCAGGATCTCTTATACAGTCGAGATGTTTCAGAATTTTTGGGGTGGCTCATACGTCATTGGGGTTTTTTTGTGGCTTTTCATGTGTGACCTGCTGGCTGCCTTCGCTGCAGTATGAAATCTGCAGTTTCTGCAGTTTCTTTTCAAAGGATGGGGAACCCCTAGCCCTCTGAGGAGGATGTAACCTCAGGCAGTACTTGCTCAGTCTACCTAAATCGTCACGCATCGTGACATATGAGATATCAAATACAATTTTCTTAACAGAGTTAGCCCACTCTGACAAAGATGTCAGGTGATATGACAGCGTGACGAGATGGAAAACGGGGTGCTGATTTATATCTTCCAATTTCTTTCATGCTGAGACACAGTTTAGTTTAAAAGGAGGTTGGGTCGTAGTGCATGGATACAGCCCCCATGCCACCATCCTAAGGGTGCTGTATGCCACAGCAATGGTGTATAATTTGGGAGGCAGCTCTTAAAATCAGTGGACTTAGGGCACTTATGAGAACAGCACCAGATGGGTGCCAAGCTCCACCTCGGCCTTGATAGACCTGGATTTAACAACCAGAGACTTGAGTCCTGCAGATTTGTCTGGTAAATTTGGAACTGGAAAGAGAGGCCTTGACTGGAAAAACTGGGATGTCTGGCAGCCTTCTCAAGAGAGCGAGAGTATGTGAGCAAGCAGAAGGGATGACTGCACATGCATGGGAGTGTGCGCATAAATTTTCCATTTACATAAGGACTGCTGGCAAAGGCTATCTGGGGTTTAAAACGAGAGAGGCCCAAAAGCTCAGATGACGTATGCTGGAGTGAAAAGGAAGGAGCGGGTGGGCAGGCCTCAAATGCATGCAGTGTATTTGGCCTGTCATCGTCGTTTCTGGGGCATTTCTGTTATGAGGGGAGAAATCTCGGGCGGCAGAAGGGAGCTTGTGCTTGTGATAACGCGCAAAATTGAAAGCCAGCTACATGTACTGAAGTACTTCTAGGTGGGTCGCCACCCAAACATTTGCCTTGGGAGCAAAACACCTAAATTTAAAAAACAAAAGAAGTGAAATGATCCCTTCAATACACACTTTTGGCAGCAAGGGTTACTGTATATGCCGCTGTGCTGAGAGAGCTGAAGCAGAGAAACTGTCAGCAAATCTGCGATGACCAGCCAGAGCAGCAACCTGGGATACAACAGCATCCTGCCCCACGGGGTCCAGGGATGCAGGTGAGGAGAGTTGTTAAACTTCAGGAGAGGACTCATTACTCATTGTGTCCTGCCTCTCTGTTGTCCACTTCCTTTGTCTCTTCTGGACAGGGCGCCATGCACACTTTTGAGTGTGGTTTCTGTAAGCCAGCATACATCAACAGTCCTAAAATCGGACCTTTGTTGGTGTCACTGCAGTGAGGCGAGAGCAAGTGCAGCAGAGCCAGTTGCTGGGTGCTCCACACGCGAGGGCTGGAGGCACCACCAGCTCACTTGGTCAAGGCACTGGATGCCTGAGAGTCACCTACCAGGACAGGGTCTGCCGCAGGACAGCATGTGCTGAGCCTCCCTGGCGAGGTCTCCAGATGTCCCATTCTCCATCTCCAGTGCTGCTGTATCTCCTTTGCCTGCCACCCCCAGGAAGCCACAAAATGATCCCCAAACTACTTCCAGTTTCAGTCTCGTGGGGCTGACATTTCAGCTTAACATCCTGCAGCTTTGCCTGGCTTCTCTCCTTAGGAAAAGGGGAGGAACAGACATTCAGATAGGGCTAGGAAAGGCCCAGGGGAAGGGGAGAAACCCATCACTTTGATGAGAGAAGAGTTTCACTCAAAAATGGTAAATCCTTTGTGAAAGGGTGGGAAACTTTGGAGGCATGTCGGGATTTTTGTTGAAAAATAGTTGAGAAATTTTGTGCAGGATTTCTTAAAAAACCATTTACAGTTGAAAGACAGTTGTTTAAAGACTTAAAAAAAAAAAAAAGAAGAGATCTTCCACTGAAAAATCTTGAATCTTGAATGCAGGCTCACACATCCATGGAGAGCTGCTTCCCGGTGGTCAGAGATAGCTGCAACCAGGTCCTGCCAGATGGCATCCCGATGGAGCTGTGCACCGCAGTGCATGTGGACTGCTCACACACACTTCTGTGTGGGGGGATCCTTGTATGAGCCGCTATTCCAGCTTGCTGGTGACTCACAGGCACAAAAGACAGTCTTATTGAGAAATACACTGCTGGTGACAGCCACATTTACATACAATCCATCTCCATAAACCTCCAGAGCTTACCTATGACATCCCAGCCATGCTTGGAGATCTCTCACTTCCACTTGTCTGCTTGCCTCCATCCTTCCAGAGGTTTCTACTGATGGCACCACTGGCCTGTCTGCTGCTAAAGCCTCATGCCTTCCACATCTGGTCCCCATGGGTCCTTCCAGGATAAAGGACTTCATACGGTTCCCTGTTGAGAAGGTAGGGCAAGCCTGGCCCCTCCACCAGGTTCTCTCACACCACATAAGCCCAGGAGGGTCTTGCCTCTGCTCTGAATTGGTCTGTGGGCTCAAGGCACTTTCTTACAGTGGAGAAACACAAGCACACACCTAGCACAAGGTTACCACAAGGTTTGCCATTCTGCCAGTCAGCTCGGACAACAACTTCTATCTGTGCTCTCTGAAGTAGACAAAAACCTACGCAGGCTTCCTGATTTTTCATTTTCCCTTGTCACCCCCATGCAGCCCTCAGTGCAGCATCCCACTGTAAGCTCAGCAGATCCTTCCCAAGTCTACGGACACTTAACAGCTGGTCCACAGTCAGCAACTTCACTGCTGCCTTTCCCACTCTGCAGAGCTCCTGTCTGTCCCTGGTTTCCCTGTGTTCTTCATGCCACTTCCCACCTGCTGCAGAGCATGAGGAAATCGCCAGCAGCTGAGGTCTTATCCAAAGGCTATTTTGGCCCTGGCATGGCCATTCCTCCAAAGATCTGCGATGTGACGTGCTTCTCTCAACAGAAATCAAACACCACTAGCATTCATGACATAATTTTTTCATATGGCCATCAGGCATCTCTGGTGAAAGCTTCAGCTTTGCTTTCCGAGGACTGTGTAACAGTCTCTAGGGGAGCAGTAGCCAGGAAGGACAGTGAAGGAGGGGCTTTTCCTTCAAAACACACAGTGTTGGGCACATTTCTTCTCAGAATAATGCACGAGCACACCTACATCCCTACATCTCCCCATAGCCCAGGTTCTATCCTCATATAGGTACCCATGCAATGGACTGAAGCTCATGGGATTGAGAGAGGTCTCAGAAGGATCACTGTGGAGCTTCTTGAAGAATCGCAGAATGGTTTATACCTGATGGTCTTCAGCCCAACTCCCTGCTAAAAGCAGGGCTCACCAAAGCGAGGCCAGGTTGGCCAGGGCCTTGTCCTGTCAGTACGAGAATCTCCAAGGACAGAGATCTTGCCACCCTCTGGTGCCTGACCTGCCACTCTTGTGGAAGGAATTTTTTCCATATGTCCAACCAGAATTCCCCCTGTTGCAGCCTATGCCCATTGCCTCTTGTCCATTCCCTGAGGACCTATAAGAAGAGTCTGGCTCTCTCTTTGTAACCCTGGGAGGCAGTGGATGACAGCAGCTAGGTACCCCCTTGACCTTCTTTTTTCCAGGCTGAACAAGCCCAGCAGCCTTCTCTTCCATCCCTTACTCTTTACTAAGCTGTGCATACACTCAGTCACATCAAAGTATTTTCTTTTTTTTGGCCACCATTTCCTTGAATAGCTTTGCCCTAAATGTCTCTCCCATCATGGGCTGAAGATTTGGTAGCCCAAAAGGACCACTGCTGACCACCTTCAACAAGAAAGTGATTCACCGTATGGAAGCAGCGCAGTGAACCATACAACACCCCACCATCAAGATTGGCAGAGATGTGCTCCAGAGAAAGGCCAATCCCAAGAGAAAGCCCATTTAATCTCCCTGTTAGATCTCTTCTCTGCTCTTTTTATTTCTGTCCTTCCCTCACTCCTCTTGCTGGTGCTTAGCTCTGAAGAGCTGCACTGCTCTCAGGGCAGCAGGCTGTGTTACTTCCCTAAGAACACTTTGACCCTGGCAGATCCTCTTTCCAGTCTCCACTTGGTCGAGCCGTTGAGTGGTTAAGTGTGGATTCAAGCCTTCTTGTCATAGCTCTGCTAGGCAGGCATTTCACTGGTGACATCATGCGCATCGTGCCAGAGAGGAGAAGGCCCTTGAGTCGGTTGCAGCGGTGGAGCATGCAGACCTCAGGGACCTCTTTTTTCCACTGTGCTTGACTACAAAATGTGCTTAAATGTGGCCTTAAGCACACACAACTCACATCTGTCACATCTTAGAAGGCAACGAGAGACACGGCTCTTTCTGAGCCAGTAAAGTCAGTCACAGAATAACTGTTAAGACTGTCTGGAGCTACTTTTCCAGGATGAACCAAAAATATGACCTCATTAGTGAGTGGGAGGATTTAGCTCGTTTTGATGCTTGAGAGAAAGTCCTTTTCCTGCTGAAATCATTGGAATCCCTGCTGTCACCTGGATCAGGCCTCCAAAGCTCATCATTCTGCACGCTAAGACGCTATAACAAACCATCCCAATGCATCCTGTCAGTTTGGCTACCAGGCCACTGAAGGCTGCATGCCAAAAACTTCCAGGTACTTGCTGGTGCCACTCTCGTGTCCAAAAGCAGCCAGACACAGCAGTGGAAAAACCTGAGAAAGACATTTTCGTGTCAAAAACCTACCCTTTCTCATCACTTTGGGATTTCTAGGCAGGCCACATTTTGTGTTGTTTGGCTGCCCAAGGAAAGAAAAGCACTGAACATTCAGTGATTACACCTAATGGGACACAGGGGACGCTGGGGATGCTCCCATCAGCGGAACAGGGAGACAGAAATGCCCGGCAGCGTGCTGCAGAGAGGGGCAGCTGCAGCAGGGTTCTTGCACATGCCGCAGAGAAGGTGATGCAGGACTATGGCGCACTACGGAGGGACACAGCTTCTCTGATTTCCCCATGTGTCCTAGCTTCTGTCCTCCTTTCTCTGCTTTTTTGTTTTGCGACTGCAGGAAAGATGCTTTCTTGGAGGAGGCCTCGAAAACTCAGAAGCACGGATCTTTCTAAACTTTCCAGTTAAATATTTACTGTCCCAGATAGAAAACGCTTCATTCATCAATCGTCTGAATGCCCCCACCTGGAAAAGAAGCACAGAGCCCCAGAGATCCTTCAGCAAACAAATTCCTTCTCATTACTGACTCTGTGGGCATGACTGCTCTCAGGAAACTTGAAAGTCGAGCTACTCAGAAGTGCTGCCCGTACATGTTTACCTTGGACTGCAGCTTCCCTCTTCAGACTAAATCAGGTACTTTTTGTCTGGTTTGCCTAAACAAGTACAGCTGAGGAATGAACGCTGGAGCGTTCCAGGGGGTTCAGCCACACTAGCCCTGGGTTTTTGACATGCTTTTCAGTAGGACTCCTGCAAATTCCAGGTTAAACAGCAACACCTGCGTGCTCCTCAGCACCGCACGTAGATATCAGAAATGCGGGTGTATTTTTTTTAACGTGTACTTCACCTTACTCATACACGCTGCTTCAGGCTTGTCCTTTTACATGAAGCACAGCTGACAAGGTACTTCTAACCCAAGATGAGATGGCGGTCTGCCTCGCCTGTGGAAGCAGGTATTTAAGGCCCTCAAACTTCATCTGCATCTCCCTGAGAGGCCATCAGGTTAAGCTGGAAGTCGCAAAGGTGGCTGTGAAATGCAAACCATTTCCTCCTGCAGCCCGTACTGGTCCCTTCAGAGCTCCACAGGAAGCAGCAAGACCCCACGGTGTCCTGCAGAGGTCTGGTCATGAAACCCCTGAGCAGAACAAATAGGCTGAAAGATGCAGCATTCAGCAAGAGTAAGTAAATTTGCAGCGTGCTGGGTGGAGCTTGCGTCTGCAGCGTGGTGAGCTTATTTAAACTCTAATATCAGTGCATGCTAGGTTAAAATCACCCATACCCCAGCTAGTGAACCTGCGAGCAGCAAATGCGCTGCGATGAACATAAAGAGCTTTGTGAACAGGCAACAGGTTCAGTGAAATTCCAAAGACCCATACCACATGTTTTTCTCTCTTAGTGATTTCATATTTCAACCCTCAGATACTAAATGGTATTAACGTATTTCAGAACATCACAGAGAGAGTACCTGTGTACTTTTGCTCAAATGGTAATGCGGATTCATACCTGGTATGACTGCCATGCTGTTGGCGTGGCTGAAGTAGCCCTTGGGAAGAGATTTGGCCCACAGATTTTGCAGCATTGCTCAATAATCATTGTCTGGAGCTCATACCTATACTGGGAAGTCCCATGTACATGGTGATACTGCAAGCAAGAGGCCGTTCGCCCAAGCCAGACAGGCTTCTGTGTGGCTGAGCAGCACTTGGAGCTGACCCCAGTAGTCAATGGTCATTAAAGAAAGATATGTAAGACTGTTTGGGTTTTGTTTTTGGTTTTTTTTCAGGAAAAGAAGATAAAGAAAAAAGAGAAAAAGCTAAACTAATAAAAGAGAGAGCAGGACATGCGTGACAGAAATGTAGCACACTTTATTTATTTGTTCAGTACTGACATGGAAAGAGCCCAGGCTCTCAGCCAAAGCTGATGCCCAAGTCCCAGGAAGAAATTCTGCCTCTAAGCACCCTCTAACCTAGCCAGAGTCCAGAGAGCCATCCCAGGCTGACCACAAGGTCCCATGCTGCCCACAGTCCCACTGCTTAACGTCTTGCATGGCAAACAGCTCCTCTTTCCCATGCAGGCTCACCCTGTTGCCTCTTTCAGTCTCACATGGGAGAGGACACATGCTTCGGCATCATCGCAGGGAGCAACTCTAGACAGCACTGACAGTAGTACAGCTGTACGAGCATTAAAATAACATCAAAAGAGCATTTGTCTTCTCAGGGCAGCTCAGGTCCTGTGTCTATGTCAGGGGTGAAGGCAAACATTGCTTGTTGGCAGATTGGAGAGACATCAGTGCGAGGCCACGGAGATGGTCGGGTGGGCTGGAGCACCTGATGTACTGGGAAGAGATGGAGGGAACCAGGCTTCATCAGCCTAGAGAAGAGGCGTCTCATGGAAGACCTAATTGCAGACGCCCACTGCTTCATAGGTGGTTACCAACCTGCTCTCAGAAGTGCACAGGGATGTCTTGTCTTAAAATGTCCCTTGTTCTAAGGGGCAAAAGGGACACATTGCAGCATGGGAAATTCTGGTTGCACATAAGGAGAAAAACTCCTTCCCACATGAGTGGTGCAGCCCTGGGACAGGGCCAAGAGACGTGGTGGGATCTCCACTGCTGGGCATGTTCAAAATGTAGCTGGACAAGGTCCTTACCAACCTGACCCACTTTGCAGTCAGTTGAGCCTGGAGAGGGAGGTTGGAGTGAAAACCTCCAGATGTGCCTTTCCACCTGAATGTTTCTGTGGTTCTGTGTGTAAAGCCTGCAGCTCCCAGTCATGTGTTAATCATGTCTTAAAAATTAAATTCTGAGTAATCCTGAGGATTATTTATGTGACCCTGGGGCTTACTCACATGAGCATCAAGTGTAGGACTTGCTCTTAAATGAAGAGCTAAACATAAGTCAGCAGGCCAACGGGATTATTCAGCCTGCAACAGTATCTGGCAGATGGGCATGCATGCTTTCCATCCATTCCTTCTCAGATGTTGCTCTAATATAGCATTTTCTCCAACATTGTGTACCTATGTAGGAGAATGATTCAGATAGGCACATCCATGCGTTCCTGCTGGAAAGAAGGGTCATTTACTGCACCCGAATTGCCATTTTTGAGTGTCTTCAGGTCTTTTTGCTATGCATGTTTCAGTTTTGTTTCACTTCTGTCAGGTTAGAGATGTGCTAGAAATGAAGTTTTACATCTTTGACGTCCTGTTGATCTGTGTTACCAAAATATGTGGAGGCACCCACAGAAATCCCTAGTTCACCTTTACCAAGGACTCAGTGCTTTGTGTTTTCTTGGGAGTGGGTCTTCTCAGCACATCTACAACCAGTTGATCTGCCTCAGCTCTTACGGAGCAGAAAAGCCACTTTAACTTTAAGCAAATCTGATTTCATCTGCTCTTACTCATTCACAGATTTCCCCTATCCCCTCACACCTTTGTGTTCACAGGCACAGAGAAGTGTATACCCAAGCAGCCTGGCCAGGATCACTTGTGGATGAGGGATACCAGGTATCAAGTTCTCGTCAAGCCTCCTGGGGTTCCTTGGTGATGGTAAGCTGGTTTTTGGGCAGGTCTTATGTACTTTCTAGGATTCAGGGGTTACTATGGGGTGATAGTTTTCCCTCAGAACTCTGCTTACTTCAGCATCGTTTCTCCTTGATTTGTATTTCTTGAGGTATCAGAAAGAGAAAAGACACAAGTGTATTCTGGGACCTTGTGGCCATCTTCCTGTTGTCAGAGCACAAAGTCTGTCGGTAAGTCACCACCTAATCTCAGCACAGGCCTCTGGGCATGGCATAAGAAGCTGCATTCAGTCAAAACAAATTCTCCATCTCAGCTTCAGTCCTGCTACAAGAGTCCTGTGGAATGTAATTAAAGGAGATCAGAAAAATTTAGATTGGAATGCACATCTGGAGGTCCCTAGTCCAACCACTTGCTCCAAGCAGGGCACCACAAAGCCAGATCAGCTCATCTCCAAGGATGGAGATAGCCACCTCTCTGGGCCCTGTCCCAGGCCTGCACCATGCTTGTGTGGAAGGTTTGTCTCTATTTTTTCAAAACTTCCCTTGGACTGGATGTCCCAAAACAGGACTTAATTCTGGATGCAGCCTGATGTGTGCCATGTAGAGGTGGAGAAGCCCTTCCCTCCACTGGCTTGCAAGGACAACCCAGGCCCTGGTCAGCCACCAAGTCCACAGGGCCTCTAGCTGATGCCAGTGTCCCTTGGAGTCCACCAAGACCTCAGAGCTACTCTCCTGACCGTGGGTCTCATCCTGCACCACTGCTGGGCTCCTCCCAGCCAGGGGCAGGGCACAGCATTTGCCCAGTCTGTGCGCTGGGAGGTTCCTGGCAGCCCATTTCTACAGGGCTGTGCTCCCCTCCAGCTGGTCCCCCAGTGTGGTACCATCCCCAGTGCCCTACATCCCCCCTTCTAGGTTGTTAATAAAGATGTTAAAAAATATTAGCCCGGTATTGACCCCTGAGAAATGGCACTTTTAGCTGTCTACCAGACACACTTCAACTGATGGACCACTACCCTTGAACCTGATGGGCCATCCAGTTTTCCACCCATTTTGCAGTTCACCTGTGAAATACATTATTTTATCAGTTTAGCTGCAAAAGTATTACTCGAAAACTCAAAAACAACTCTTGCAAAAAGATTTCCCTTTCTAAAACATCATCATTTGCAGACAGAAACTTTTCTTTTTGATCAATTTGATGCTTTGGTGTTGGCCCAACCTGGAAATCAGCATGTCAGTATCGTGCCTGCTGTTCTGAATACCCTGTTATTGTAACAAAGAACACCCACTCAAAATTTCATACTGGCACCAGCAAAAAGGTTTTGTCATATGTGAAAACTAGCAGGGAAATCCATCTTTTGTAAACCCCTAGAGTTAGAAAGTTCATGTATTGTCAACCAGACAATAAAACAGATAGCACGAAGGAAATGGACAAACAGTGCCTTGTAAACATAGTTTCACTAATTAGAAAAAAAGGAGCATTGTTTGCTTTTATTATCTCGGGACAAAACGTGAGCTACTGGAATGAGTTACATGCAGCAAAGAAACCTGGATTTATCTGCAGGTTGGGCGTGCTTTAATCTGACGTCCTGACAAAGCTGTGTGGTGAGTAACACCTCGAGTATGCCTGCCAAAGCTCTGCAGCCAAAGCATGACTCTACCTGTCACTCCAAAGAGGCCCAAATGAATAGCAGGACGCTAATCCCTAGGGCACCACATAGCCTGCAGCTTATGGCTGCTACGGGAGGGAGCAGATGATGCTTCCTTTCAGATTGCTACAGGTGTGGAGCTGTCACACACACAGACAAACGTGCCGTTGCTCTTTGCTTGGGGTAGGCTAAAGGTCTGGTATGGAAACTAAAGCGCTGAAACTCCCAGGGCACTTGCAGTTCACTGCCCGCTGTAGAGTTTCAGAGCAAAAACTGACTCATCTTTCTCAGGATGACCCCCATACCTCTATGCATTTGGAAAATCTCTTTGCCATGATGAAGGAAGTTTAGAAATTTGGGTGGGAAATTTAGACATTCTTACTCTGCACTTGTCTCTAAAAGTTTATATTCCAGCACTTTGCTGTTTTCCTAGGGAAAAGCATTATACTGACAAATCTATGAGTAGCTCATATAACTAGTGAACACCGTTATTAGATCTGAACCAGGAAAATGCCTTTTCCAAGTGAGATATATGAAAACTCTTACTTTGCTTTACAGGAAATGTATCCAAAGTTGCTCTTACAGCAGAATAAATGTTAAGAGCAGCGGTTACCTCTGTACCTGGTTCTTTCTGTAGGTCACCATCAAGTTCACACCAGTGCTTACTGGGTGGGGGACCCTCTCGATCAGCATTTCAGGGGAGAAGACCCAGCACCACCTTCCTCCTGGAGGGGGTCCTTCAACTGGGCTTTTCCTATCAGTTTCTCACCTCCATCACCTTAATTTCCTTAACTAGCTGTTAGCACTGTGTGAGCTATGTGAATAGCTAGGTATATCTGCTAGTAGCTAAAGGCTGTGTATTTCACCTATTTTAAAAGACAAACACATTTAATCATACCTAGAATGACTCCTCTGCAAACTAAACAACAAATATAAGCTCTTGCCTGTGGGAACTTTCTGAGTTATGTCACCATAGATGCAGTATTGTTGTACCATTCTCACAGCTGAGAAAAGAAGCACGTATTAATTTTGAAAAACAGTTCACAGGCTGATAAAATGAAACAATTGGCTCAGTCGCTGCTTGGGTACGATAGATTTCAAATCCATTGGATAGCGACAGCTGCTGGGAGCTTTCCTGCAATTGCTCTCAGAAAAAAACCCCAGAATTTTAGTGTGGAGTCAACTTTGGATCTCTGCTTCTTCCACTGACTGGAATGGCAGAACGTGGATTTGTTTGGATCATTTACTTACTGTCATGTGCAGGACAGAAGAAAAAAGGTGCCTTTCTGGAGTGTTCAGACACATGTTTCAAACAGAGTTGTTTTTACTTCCACATATATGCTATGACAGTGCCGAACATTTCAGTGAAAAAGGTGAGTCAGGAACATTGCACCTGCCATCAGGATGGGCCTCCCTGACTTACTTTCCTCCCCAGCCAACCCCACATCTCGGGTGTACAAAAATTTCGTATCATGCTTTTGGGGACACAGATTTGAACTCTGCCGCTTCAGATCCCAGAGGTGCGAGAGGTGTAAAGTCAAGGGTCAGCTGCAGGACACAGACCTTGAGCAGCTTACCCCTACTAAACCAAAAGACCTCTCCATTAAATACTTATTTAGTAGACCTGAGACAGCTGGGTACAAAGGCTTTACTGGTCAGAAGCCACATTTCAAACTCCACCCTGAAACCAGAAGCACGCTATGGTGTCATGTGCATGCAGAAGAATACCCAGCTTAGCAAGGAGCTGCCATACCCTGCCCTAACTTCAACTTTCAGGATGATTTAAGGTGGAGCTCATGTGGAGTGACTGTGGTGTTGAATCTCCAGGTGATAACTGCACTCCTGATGAAAAGCAGTGTCAGCATCTGACAGCTGTGGCCGTGGTCTGCTGGCCCATAGGAAGGAGAAGGAAGTCACGCCAGACCCACTGCTACTCGGTCCTGAAGGAACGAGAAGGAACCCAGCTCCTTCTCCTGGAGAGAGCTGCAGCTGCAAATGCAGGCACCCCTCGGCTACAAAGAAGATAGGCTTTATCCCCGTCTTCCAGGACCCAGCCAACATCCCTTGTATCCCAACTGGATTAAGCTTTGACTTGTTTCTTCTAGGCCCCAAGCTCATCCCTGTGCAGGGAAGAGCACTGCACTGCCCTGCCTGTGTTTGGCAGCCGTGGTGGAGCTTAGCACTGCTGGTAGACAGGAGATGGAGCACGCCATGCAGAGGGAGAAGTGAACTGGTAAGGGGAGAGAGGCGCTGGCAGCCTGGGGCTGCTTCAGTCCCCGTGCTGGCAAGCTCCCCCGAGCAGAGATCCCACCAGCTTCTCCAGCCAAGAAGAGGCATGACAAGTCTTTCAATTCCCGACCCTTTGCAGACTGGTGGGCTGCAGCTCCTGCTGGTCTCAGGTGAGATGTGGGCTCTCCAACGGGCTGGTGAGCAGAAGCATGGAGTCCCACCTCCGGCATGCAAAAGCAGAAGATGTAAGAGCAGAGCTTGCTGGCCTTAGCAATCCTGTGTGTGTGAGCTGCTGTCAAGGAAGTGATCCCTGCAAAAGTGGCCAGAGATTGTAGAGGAGTCTGGGTCCCGTCCAGATTCTGCACTTCGGCTGTGATAACTTTTGGGGGTAGATTAAGCATACCGCATTCAACAGGTTTAATTGTTGTAGTGGAAATACCTCCTTTGCTTATCTCTGGAAGCATTCCTCTCCCCACCCCCTTTCCCCCACCCCTGCATTTTGAAGGCTTGGGTTTCAAGTTCACATCTATCAGAACAGAAAATAGCAGGACGTGTCCTATCATGTCCTGGACACCTTAAGCCAAAAACGAGGGAGCTGCACCCTTTTCCCCTCATCCAGATTCTATCTTTTATATGCGCTTAAAAAGTGCACATAAAGTTTTATCACGCCCAAACCATTTCCGAAGCAATGAGCAGTCACATTAACTATTAGAATTTTGAAGGACTGTAATTCCAGGGCAATTTTACCACTCCCTCTGACAGTCTTTTGTATTTGTGATACTATATATGTCTCTCAAACAAACCAGCCCAGAACATATCAATCAAATTATCAGCATAGAGAGGATTACTTAGGCAGGCACTTACAATTTGCTTTTCAGTCCTAGTGAGTCCAGAACAGCAGGTAGCCCATCTTACTCTGTAATAAGATTAACACTGATGGAAAAAGTGTTAGTAACCTTTCCAGCGTACCTATAACCCACTTCTCATATTAAGTTAGAGATGCATAAAATAACAGATGTTTACATTAGATATGTATTCTAAAAAAAACCACCTTGGTGTAACTAAACCCACTCTTCATGTAAACTTCAAAGTTCAAGCTGAAATGGTGTTTTCCATTGAGCAGTCTTCAGGACAGTATGTTAATATGGTTTGTGAGCTCAGAAGTTTTATTCCTCCATGTTTTTCTGCCAAATAAATGTTTTATTTTGGTGTATCACGGACCATTCCTTAAAATAAGCAATAGCTTTGAGGCTCAGCACTTCTGGAAGGGCTGTTTTGGGTTCACACACACTGAGGATCTCAAGCACCGGGGGATTCAGTCCTTCCTGAATTTTGCAACCACAATGCAGAAGAGCCAGGTGAGCAACTCCAAGAGGTAAATGGTTGTAACCAAACAGGTGGAATTTAGCTTTTGCCTGCCTATGTGCCTCTTCAGGCATGTAGATGTGAGCACTTTCATCACAACGAAACTAAGCTGAGACAAGAAAAGTCACCAAGACCTGATGATTATTGAGTAGTTATAGGCATGAGCCGAGCACTACCTTCCTCTCTGTCTCCAGGCAAAATTTAATTCAAAAACCACAGTGAATATTTTCTTAGAACATGCCTGCAATGTTGCTAGACACAAGTTTCACACCCCAGAGACAGAAGCATGTTCCTGGATTGAGAAGTAATCTTCAGGTCCTGAAGTGCCCACAAGGCTCTATTGAGGTCCATTAGAGTATTATCACCGGATCAGTACATCAGAAAGGCATGGAAAAAGAAATTTCTTGACACTGTAGCAAACATCATCTTTGGGATAAAGTCTTACAGTTTTTGATGGTTATCTGGGAAGTCCAATCCAAACATCAAGGTTTTTGTTAATGTGCTCTGCTGGATTTCTCAGAGTCTGACATTGTTCCACACTTTTCTAAAAACCCCTACTTCCACCGACATAGATCTTAGGAGGATCTCAGCTTTCAACAAGAACAATAGCAGCAATGGTGGTAGGGAAAAACATGCGACGCTTGAACACAAAGTTTTGGGGAAAAAGGAATTTAACTTTCATTATTCATTAAAATTCACTATTATAAGACAACACCTTGTCTTTCAATTTGTTAATACTTCATAGAAGGCAATACTTGGCATAATGCCACAATCAGATATGGCTGTGTATGTATTACATTACAAAGCAATCCAATTTAACTACAAGCAACTACATTGCGTATAAGTGGCCACTCTGCTGGGAAGATGCATAGATCTGGAGTTCACCCTGGATGCCTTTGCTGCTTAATTCTGAAGCCTGCCTATATAGAAGTGAACTACCCCAAGCACATCTTCACATGACTATCTTCTAGGCATCTGATCTGTTCCTGGCATTTTAAAGCCATTCAGAGATACAATGCACTGTCAAAGCAAAAGGAACCAAAAGAATCAGCTGCTATGTATTTTTAATACACAAGCTCCTGGCATTTCAGCCATTCCTGAAGTCTGTTTAACGAGAACAGATGAGCAATCTCTGCTATTCTGACTACTGAAAAGCTTGAAAATAACCCAGAAGTCATTAATTTCCAAAAGGTGAAATGAAGCTGCTCCTAAACTCCGCCTGCTTTATGCAATCCTGGAAAAAACCTTGGATGCAAGGAAATATACATCACCTTTAATACTGGAGAGATCAGCAAGATCATTTCCAACCACCTCTGGGGAAATGCAAACTTGCTTTACAGTGTACAGAATTTAGTCATCTAGCAGCTTACAGGGGCAGCTTCTGGTTTTGGAGGATCACAAGTGATGCAAAAAAATCTCTTAGCCATTTCTGCTGGAAAATAAATAATTTTCTGCATTTAAAAAAAATCTTTCTGGTAGATGGAGGGGAGCAGGAAAGCTGTACAAGAGACTTAATCCTTTTTTCCCTTTTTTGTTTCTGCTCATGGTAACAACATCTCACTTCTCAGAGACAGCTGAATCTTCTGGAACCTTGTCTCTTCCTTGCCTTATACTACTGCAGAAACAGGAGTGAAAGAACAGAAAACTGTATGAGAAGACAAAACCCCTGTACAAAGGCTGTTTTAACCTCCTCCTACAACCCGTTTGTCACAATGAAGTGATGCAGCAGGACCATCCTTCCTACACGTAGGTTAAAGAGGCAGCTATGCCGGTGTAAAACCTGTGCTGTAAACGAAATCCCTAACTCTGGTACGGCAACTGTTGCTTTAACAGAAGGTTCACTACGCAAGTGCTTGGGGTGCTCTGCAGCCTCAGGGTGTATTCCTCTGAAGAAGACCAGCCCAACAGGAAGCCGGGAGCAGACTATAGTGTTCTATACCAATTGTGCCTATAAAGAGTTGGTCAAACCTGACTGCATACACAAAAAAGTGTATCCCACGCTACAGCAGCTAAAACCAGTGGGAAAGAGAAAAATGTAGGTGCAGCTACTTCTTCCCCACAACCTTTCCTAATTAAGTCTAAAAATGTCTGTAAGGCGAGCCCTGCCCCATCTTTCTAAAACCAGTCACTACATGTGCTTGTCAAAAGTACTTCTTGCACTCTGTTCCGTAAATAAATGCCAGTTAGAAACTGCAAGAAGATAGAGTGTAAATATCAAATAATACAAAGCCTTTAAGGAATGTTTCCAAACACAGGGACAGTGGAAGTATGTCAGACATATTGTACTTCCATCAGGGGATTTCTAAAAACAGTACTACTTCATGAATGTGGCTGTAGGATGGAGCACGTGAATTGGGCAAGAAAGATAGCCCTGTGCAGCGAGAGGTCTGTAGAGGTCTCTCAAAATGCTCACAGCAAATAACGAGAACTCTGAGCCAGTCTTGTGTGGCTGTACATGACTATACTCCACTGTCCACCAGCCATCTAGAGAGTTTCCAGCAGCAGAAGGCATACAGTGTGAAAGTATGCCATCACTTCCCTTCTGCACAACTTCTAGACACAGCAACAAAAGATGACACGAGCACACACCTTGAAAGCTGGCAAGCATGAAGCATCCCCAAACCTTGCAGAGAGTGACTGTGCCCCTCTGCTCAGCATATCTGGAGTTTTGAGACTTTTTGGAGAAGTTTTGAGAAGTTTTATGTTTCCCAAGACAGGAGGGATGTTGACAAACTGAAGGTTTCAAACAATGGATCACAGAGATGTCCTGGCGATGGGAGTGCAGGATTTTATGGGAAGAAGTGGAGGGAACTGGGCTTTTGTCAGCCTGAAGAAGACAGGGCTGCAGTGGGATCCATTTGCAGTCAGCCATTGCCTACTCGGGCAAGACGAAAGACGGACAGACTCTGAGGTGCACAAGGAAATGGCGAGAGACAACAGGCATGGGTTGCAACAGGGGAAATTCTGGTTGGATACAAGGGAAAAAAAATCCTTTCCATCAGTGGTGCAGACAAGGTCCACATAAGAGGTGTCGGGACCTCTGTCCTGGGGGATGTTCCAGATGTGACAGGACAAGGCCCTGGCCAACCTGGCCTAGCAGGTGGCCCTGCTTTGAACAGGGTGTTGGACCAGGGGCCTCCACGTGTTCCTCTTCTAATCTATATTTTTCCATTATTTTTATGACCCTTGGGTGTGGATTCTGCAGTTGTTTGATCTGGGGATGTAGGGAGGCTTTTAGCATTTCTGAGCTTTGTAGCCTTTGGAGTTGAAATAGGGCTTGTTTTACACATGTCTGTGAATTCAGCTGGGGTCTGAGCATCCTCCACAAGCCACCCCTCACTCAGCCACCATCACTGTTTGCCATGAGGCTTTCAGAGCCAGAACTTAAGGAGGAATTCCGGACATGAGATTCAAGATTTGAAGACCTCAGCTCACTCTGTCCACTAGCAGCACCAAAAAAGCTAAGTTGCTTGCCCCTTCCTCCCCTCCCTAATTTTTCCTTAGCTCCAGCCCCTGCCTCCTGTGGTGGCCCTCCGCATCTCCATCTGCCACCAGACCCAGAGCCTGCCCTTGAGACCACCCCAGGCTCAGCCGGTACCAGGACACAGACCCTGGCACTGCCTCTCACCCCGGTGCCCCTCCATCCCTGGTGCTCAATGGTGGGGCAGGACGGAGGGGGACCACAGCGGCGTGGGGCAGGACCATCCCTCCCAGCCCCCTCCCCAGCCTCCTCGCTGTGGGGTGGCTGCTAACGAACCCGGGCTGTGGAGATGCTTCGGGTGTCCGGGAGGTGCTGCTGGGGAGACCGAATCTCTCTCAGTCTTTGTGGTCCATGCCTTCACCCAGGCTTTTCCCTTTCCCTTCCCCCAACACTGCTCACGCACTTCCGTGTCCTGCTGCAGCAGAGGCACCCCACACACACGCTGTTTTCAAAAAAAACCAAACAAAAAACAACAAAGTGGCATCCCATCCTTTGGCTTGTTAAGCTTGTTAACCCACTTAACAGCATACCACTGAAAGGGGACTGAAAATGAAGGTCTGGTAGGGAAATACCCCTTCCACTTGTTTGTAGCTGAAGTTTTTTCAACTAAAACATCAGGCACGTGCTAGTCTCACTCTTCCTTGTTTAACACAAAGCAAAGCGCTGGAGCAAGCCGGGAGGACGCGCTGCGGGAGGCTTGGAGGCACAGCCACTAGCCAGAAAGGTTTGGTTTCATAGGTGTGTTTCTTTGACTTGTAACATCATTATTATTCCAGAATGGTTGACAAAGCAAACAAGCACAATTGCTTGGTAGGCAGTTGGTACAGATGCTGAAAGCAGAGTCCCTTTGCCCATCCCTTCCCTGGACAGCTAGTGCCTTCCCGCAACATTCCCAGGACAGATCTCGTCTAACACGTTATTTTGTGTGAAGAGTTCAGACAAATGAACCGTGAAGCAATGAGACAGGCAGCAATGAAGCAAGTACAAACCATGCCCACAGCAGCAATCAGACAGGTTGAGAACTGTCTGCTTCTCCTTCATGGATGCCGTGACGAAGACACGGCTGCACCAGCGCGGCAGAAGGACTCTCACAAATATTTTTCTCACCAGGAGCAACGAGCAGAATATCAAAGAAATAAATACGTTCCCTGGCCCCTTTTCTCCCTTGCTGGCCCAGGCTCCCTCTCGCTTTGGTTTCCAGCTCCGTTCCCTTTGCTGGCCACAGCTGAAGAGCATCTCTGCCTGCCCGAGCAGCCAGCCGGCACCTGCCCCAGGCCAGTACTGCAGACTGCCATCCCTGATATTCGAAGGGTTGTTGGGGCCCCCAAGAAGGACTGGCAATACAGACAAGCCTGTTCTCACTACCGTTATCTTATCCTTAAGTTTCCTGCATGTTTCTGAGAGCTGGGACACACGGCAGAAAAGCTAAAGCTGCCTGTGTGGCAACTCTTACACCTGCAGAAGGCACCGAAGCTGTCCTTACCTGGGCAAGGGCATGGAGGCTCCAGACTCCGTTCCCTTTGGCGGCTGCAGCCCCTGTGATGCCCAGCAGGTTGGGAGGTGGCAGGGAGGGATGTGCTCAGCCAGCTCCAGGCAATACTCCAGGATGCACCACAGCAGGCCATGCTGTGTTACC
This sequence comes from Rissa tridactyla, assembly GCF_028500815.1. NCBI lineage: Eukaryota > Metazoa > Chordata > Aves > Charadriiformes > Laridae > Rissa > Rissa tridactyla. The sequence goes on from NC_071497.1 coordinate 17,041,573, forward strand.
GCACATGGGTGTAGGTCTGTTCCCCACAGCCCTGGCAGGAACACGTCCTAGCTCCTGCGTGATGCTGACCACAGGGCACCCCTCCAAGCAACATGTCACCTAAGACACTCATACCAACTGCTTTGCCAGCGTTGCTGCTTGGAAACTTGGGGCTGGCTTTGGGCAGCAGAACAAAGGGTGAAGGAAAAATGGTGCCCAAGACCCAGGAGTACATATAGTCTGGTGGGACACCTGTGCGATTGGGACCTTAGGTGTGCTTGAACTTGACCTGATTTTGAAGGGATGCAGGTGAGGATGGTTACAGGATTTTCCCAAAGGATCCAGGATCATCCCATGTCTTGGAGGCCATCCAGCGCATCTCTACCCACGTCTGCGCGGTTACACCCTTCCACCGCACCAGATGGCCGCGTCCAGGCTGTGGATGGAGAGCGCTCCCAGGCCTGGGCATTGTTTGGGAGCGTCTGAGCCAAAGCAGCGGCAAGGACAGTGAGGAACGCTGAACAGAAGTTCATGTCTTGTTTCACTGACCAGTGCAGAACTTCGTGTTCCTGCCTTGACACAGCTGGTAAATCTTCCTGTCTATTTCCCCCAGCAGCGCTGTACGCCACACTGCAAAACATCCATACCCTGCACAGTGGGCCTTCTTCTGCCTTCCTCCACCCCAGCAATCTCCACAGACTGGAAAAAGCTGGCCAGAGGTGTTACAACACGTGGTCAGATGGATATCCATGCAGACGCAGAGGCTGTTTGAATGATATCTCCCTGCACCAGCCAGCTCTCCTCCAGCCCGGTGAGTCCAGATGCCACCTACCCCAGTATTTCTTCCCAATGCATGTGTTCCCATTGCGGCCAGGAGAGCAGCTTTGTCCTGCCAGGACAAGGTTCATCTCCAATGACTGCTTGAACAAGAGAACAACCTGATTCCCGCAGTGGGAATGCGTTTGCTGCAAGGAATAGAAGGGGAGCACAAAACATCTGTCCATTTTCTATGTTCGTTAAAACCCTTTCTTGGGTACGCAGCCAGAGGCAGAAGCTCTCATACATACCAGATTCCCTGCAGGATTTGGTGGAAATTAAAGGAGAGCACAGAGATAGTATTTAGGTGAAGGTTTGGGTGATGAAGCAGAACTGGGGGATGGGGAAGGGTAGATGCCACAGGATTTAAGGCCAAAGCAGCATACAAGTCATGTCTTCTCTGAACCATAGGTGACGCAGATCTCATGGCATTACAGAGCTGCCTGCTGTTGTGTGTGTATCTAAAGCACCACTGTAACCTTTGTGCCTTGAACTGTGGGGATGGCTCGTGGGCAAGGAGACCAGGAATGATGTTTTGAAAAAATGATTGCAAAAATCCGCTCTTTGCTGCTCTCTGGGCTATTTTTAAAGCAGCAGTTTTGCTTTTCAGCTGTATTTGATGACTTTGAAGAAGAAAATATTCCAACAGCAAGAAAGTATAATTCTGTAAAAAGCACAGGGCATCTCACTAGCACGTTGTTCCTAGTAGAAAATTACAGACGACTGCTTCATCTGTTCTTCTGCTGACCCCTTGAGTGCCCGCTCCTTACCTTAGGACATCTGCACAAAGAGCAGCTCTTGCTCCGGCTGCCACAAGCCCTGCACAATAACCTTCTCAGATCTGGGCTGTGCCAGCAAAAATGGGGGCTGACTCCTAGGCCAAATCCAGACCCATCTGTTTACAAATATTTATTAAGTGCTGCAAGCAGATAGAAAATCCTGACAGCCTTCCCCCAGCTATAATCCTAAGGGCTTTTCAGCCTGAGCTGCTTTAATGCTCCTCTCCCCCGACTCACACACACACACACACACACACACATAAACTCTTACCATAGCTATTTCCTCTGCAGAAGGCAACTCAGAAAATAAAATAGCTCCATTTCTTCCAGGTATGTCTGAGATGCCATTTTCTAACAGTAAAAGCGATGGGTCCAGCTGCTTTAATAACTGCAGTATTAGCTTGGCCTGAATTGCTTTCAGGGCTTGAGGATTCTGCTGTGACCCTCACACACCAAACTGCTTTCAGGGGGAATGATTCCAGTGTCACCTGCTGTGGCGCCTCCAGCATCCACTGCAAGTGCCTGCAAAGAACTCCCCTCTCCTGCCAAATATTTCTTCAGCAGCCTCACTTCATGGGTCAGATCACCTCTGAAGGGTCTTTCCTTCTTTCCAGTCTTCCTAGTCCTATTGCAGAGTAACTCTTGTGGGTGCCTCAGCCTTAGAGGCCATCACTGACTTGCCCTGTCTCGTCTCAACACCTGGACCTCACAAAGCCATTTCCGCACAGGGGATTGGTCTGGATTCTGAAACCAGACCCAGAAACAAATGTGGAAAACATCTCCAGATTACGTCTGTGGGGCAGTCATGGTATGATTTGTGTTAGCCTCCCAGTGGCAAGGGAGTGAGAGTGAGTTTTCAGATGCCACCTGGAAACAGTACCTTTTGACCCTTCTGGAAAAGATGAGAATGAAATAAAAGGAGCAGTTTTTCTTCAAAAGGGCTCTCTTAAGAATACACTTCTCATCCTCAGGGAAAGGACTGTTTTCAAATGCATCTTGCAGGCAGCAAACTAGGCAACATGGAAATGGTTACACCACCACTGGCACCTTTAGTGAAGATGCCTAAAGGACCAGGGCCTGGACAAAGGTAGAAGGTGACACTGGTGCTGGTAATATCTTGTCCAGGTCATTGTTTTTGCCTGCATCACTGAGAAGCCTTCATCCAACCAGAGAAAACATTAGATAAACAACCAGCAACTGGCCAGTTCTCTCTTCCTTGATGAACATACCCAAACACCTCCTTTTAAGTCTCCTCTTTCAAACACATGTTACAATGCCAATGCAGTAATACTCAATCTTTATCTCCCTGGCTCAGAAAGGAGATGGAAGAGCTGGAAAAGGACAGAAACATACTGGGCAGATGATGAGAAGTAAGGAAGAGTTTCTTCATCAGCCAACTACGTCAAGACACATTGGTCTGGAAAGGAGATGACTAGAGTGAAAGCAGATCACATCAGTGGTGAGAGGCAAGGAGAGGGTGAATAGGCAACAACTGCTCATGTGTCTCTCAGTACAAGAACAAAGAGGCAACAAATGTCAGCTTCACATTCAGCCAGAGGAGATATTTCTTCTTACCATATGAAATCCAGCTGGGTGACCCATTACTGTTAGTTATTGTAGATCCAGCAGTTTTGCCTGGCTCAAAAACCCACAGGACAAATTCATAGAAGTGGATGGACTGAGTAACGGAAGAAGAGAAAAGCCACCAAAGCAAATATTGCTGTGGTCAGGAGAAACATACCCTGACCCAGCAAACAGGGCCAATCTGTGATGCTGGGTAAGAAGGAGCATGAGACCCTCTCCTGGGGCAGCCGACCGTGGCAAACCATTCACATACACCTCCCTGTTGCCCTCCCTCATCCCCACACATGATGAAATCATTACTATCGTCGTTAAAACCTGGCCACAGCGACTTCCAATCAGCAGGTTGCCTCATGCCATCTAAAGAAAATGTGCCCTGCCTTCACACTGCCTGGTGACAGCTCCTGACTGGAGATTACGGTATTCTTGACCACGTTAAAGAGATGTTCTCAGCTGAAGCCATTCTGCAAAACTTAGATACTGACTTGTACAAAGGGAAGTTTGCTTAGTGTGGAAAGGGATCCTAGGTACAGTCTGTCACTGCCTGAGGTGCATTACAGAGAAGACAGAGCCAGACTCCTCCCAGAGGTGCCCAGTGACAGGGCAGGAGGCCCCGAGGCACAAGTTGCAAGAGGGGCTGGATGCAAGGAGAAAACTCTTTCCCATGAGAGCAGTGCAGCCCTAGAATAGGCACCAGAGTGGTGGTGGGACCTTTATCCTTGAAGATATCAAGCACTCAGCTGGATGAGGGCCCGAGCTACCTGACCTAGCATTGTGGTGAGCCCTGCTGGGCGCGCAGGGTTGGATTGGAAACTTCCAGAGATGCCTTCTGACATAAATCTTTGTCAGATTCTGGGAACCATATCCCATCCGGTGTGACCAGCCTTGCAAGCCAGGACTGATCACCCATGTTTAATCAAATACGTGAGTGTTTTTGACAGAGGAACAACATCCTCCATGCGCGATTGAGACACCAGCCCACAGACTCCTTGGGTGGTTCAGTGCTCAGCCGTCAGCCCTGTGACTCACGCAGTGCCTCTGCTCCGCTGCCTGCCCTGCAGTACTGTAAAGGATTTGCGCGAGGGAGGAGCTGTTCCTGGCACACATGCCGAAGCACCTTCAGCCACTTTTCTGACTATCTCACTGAAGGATTATCTGTAATAGCGATTCCCAGAAATCTCACAGGTGTCGCCTTGTCTGTGGTAAGGGTAGGAAGCCTACAAGACCCATCATTAGGACGCTGCATGCAGCAGACTTCACATGGTGCCCCCTGAGGAACACCTGAAGGTTTTAGAGAAAACAGGAGCAATCTCTTTTGTTTCTAATTACTCTTTAAAAAAAAGTATCACCTACCAGCTCTACCCAAGCTCAGTGCCCCATTGAGCCGGCTACCCAGGCGCTACAGCACCAGCACCATTGCCCTGAGGAGCAGCTGCCCACATAGAAAGAGGTGGGAACAGGCAACGACACTATGCCTATTGTCCAGCGTGGAATCAGGGGGACACTGGAAAGCGGTTCACTTTACCCCTAAAGGAGAGAAACAGGCAGCTCCTGTGATTCATCCCTTCCACACAGAGTCCAAATCATCTGTACCGATCTCCCATGGACCCCAGTTAACATCACGGAGAGTTTAAAGGACCAGCTTAGATGAGAAGCCTGAATTTTTGCATGGCTGCTGCAGGAGATGAGCAAAATGATCACTCAAAGAGACACTTGTTGGAGCTAACAAAAAAGGTATGGTACTCACAGGAGAGCTTGGATCTGCAGCCTTAGCTGAATTCCTTCATGAAAATCCCCTCTGCCTTCTCAGTAATAACAACAATATTATTTTTCACTTTCTCTCTGTCTCTCCCTTCTGTCTGTAGTTTGTTCTTCCTGGTGGAAGGGAAAGGAAGTGTAAATTATTGCAGCACTGACAAGGCCTGAATAGCATCTTCTTTGACTAACAGCAAACCTTAGGAAGCAGAACACACATCTGACAGAGCTTTGCAGAATCTGGAGACGCTACCCATGTGCTTGTTTACTGACTGAAAAGATAAGCATGAAAGCAATTCAAAGCATGTCCCTCTTTTTTATCTCCCTTGTTTCTCCGGTTTCTTGTGCATCTCAGGTGTTTACTAAGCAAATTCACAATTGTTTAGCGCTGAATGCACTGAGATGGGACAGATCTAAATACTCAAGCAGGGAAACTCTAGCATACATTTGCCTTGTGCCTCGTGCAACCAAGGAATTCAAATCACTTGCTCTTTCTGCGCAGCTGGAGGGCCCAGAAGTAATAGAAACTGACCCAGCAGTGTGTAGATCACAGTCTTACAATGGTGTACAAATGTTGTTATCTTGTGAAAGATTCCTTACACGTTGTGGCTGGAGCCAAAATGCCTCAAGCAGAAATTTCACATAGGGTTTTTCATCCCGAATCAGACTCTCAGTTGGGGTAATGACATTATAATCACTAACACTTTTGTACGAGACTCCCATGTTTCTACCAGATGACTTCTCAACGCGCATGTGCTGTGCAGCACTGCCATAGTGAGCACTACGTACGCACGGTGGATTCACTGAGTACACACCGAAGGTGATTTTACAGGTGTGCCCAGAACACCCAGGACTGGTTGAGCACAAGCAGCTTGACCACAGAAATCATGGACCAAGGTTTTGAAGCTTTGAAGTCATTTTGGATTCACTGGTTGTACACACAAAAAAAATAGGTCTGCACACGTGTCGTGGCTACCATTCAGGATGCCTGGACATTGGCCATACATTCGGAGATATTTATTGCTGTGTTACACAGTGAGACTCTTTGAATAGACTGCCAGACACTCACAAATACTGGAGAAACAGCCCAGATTCTTTTTTTTTTGGCCTGGACAAAATATCTGCATGGGAAAAAGAGGACTAACTCAGGAATCCTTGTTCTAGAGCAACTCCCCAGATACTGAGATATCCAAAATTTAAGAAAGATTTAGCTTATTTAGCTCACCCTGAATGGTTCTCCTCTTCTGCTCCCTAACCGGACTACACACTGCTAATCAGCAGAGCTAGTGCATGAAGACAGACAAATGATGTGTGACAATCCACCAGGGAGCCACTTTCTATAGAAGACTATTTTAATGTATGGATTCCAAGTGCTTTGAGATCCTGTGAGCCAGCAGGAGGAAACCTGGAGCAGGCTCTCTTTAATTAATTGGTTCCTTGCTTCTGATAGGTTTCCAGAGATTTTTACCAGAACTGTGCTCCTAATCCTTTATGCGATCTTGTACCATCTTGTGAGCAGCTGTCTTCACTGGTGGTGACAGACGGTCCCAACAGAAATGTCACTGAAGAGATGTCACCGGGAGCTTGAAGACACTGTAACATGGCCCATGACTTACACATGACTTTTATGCTGATTGAAAGTCACATTGAACACAGAGGAGTACACCACAGGTTGCCCTGGGGAGTGCACAGAAAGGATGCACTTTTCTTAGGCGTTTGCCTTAAAAGACCTATATTTTTAATCGTTAGTAAGAAAGACTAGGAAATATGCTTCGAGAAACCAGAGCTAAAATGGACAAAAAGTACCAATTTCAGCAGTGGAGTTTTGGAGTAGAGTCAGGTCAGCAGGAGCATCTCTAATACGGCAGAGCATCTCGGCGCTCCTGGCCCTAGCACAGCCACGGCCGTTCCCGGCAGTGGCACCCACTGTAAGGATGGGATGGAGCCTCTCCGGCGCTGCCACGCTGGGTGGCACTCTGAGCGTGCAGACAAGCCCCTGGACTTCTGACTCCAGGGTGACATAGCTGTGGTTTGGGTTAATTCAGCAGCGCAGCAGCTTTCGCCTCAGTTGCTGTGCCTCTCAGGGCTGCCTCCTTTCAGTTCCAGAGAAAGGGTGGGGGGGGCGGGGGGAAAAAACGAAAACAGAAAAAAGAATCAGCCAGAAGCTGGCTGCTTCATTCAAAACTGCACAGTGTGACTTACAGGGGGAATAAATCTCATCAGCTTCAGCTTCTGCAGAGGCAAAATTCCCTCCTCTAGTCTGGATGCTCATTTGTCAACAGCACGAACACACAGAAAAACTGAACCGTTGCTACCGTTATTTGCATCTATTGTTCTACAAACGACAGAATCAGAGGAACAGGATTTAAAAAAAAAAAAAAAAAAAAAAAAAAAAAGCAAAGGAAACAACCCAAAGGTCTGTCAATTGAGTAAAAAGCATTCCTGCGCTGCAGGGTGGGTGGTCCGCTTGGAAGTTGTTAATGGTGTCAGCGCAAACCGGCACAAAAGATTAGCGATGTGTGTGCAAATCTATCAGCCTGAACACCGCGCTCGGAACCGGGTTAGCCAAGCGGCTTACCTGTGTACCCAGTCGTGTTCAACGTGTGTACTTCACCCGCTGGCACTCCAGTGGGAAATGTGCTCTCTGCCAGGAACGTAAGTGGCATTTTAAAGCCACGATGGATACGCTCACGCAGGGAAACAGGCATAAAACATACGAAAAATGATAAATTCCGGGACATGGAAAACAGAGCAGTAAGTGACTTGTCCAGCTCCACTGAACACATCACTACCAAGATGGAAACCAAAATCAAGCCCCTTTGCAGCAGGTCGTCTGGTGTAAAAACTTGGGCGCAGCATTTGCAGCACCAAGCACTGAAATCCTTTTTCTTTTTGGAAAAGAGCTATTGACTTTTGTATCAAATATGAAACATTTTAATATGTAGTTTGTAGGTGTGAGAATTGTAACTAAAGTAAACGAAAATTCCTGCTGTTCTTACAGCTGTGTTAATGTAAAAAAAACCCACAATGCATTAAAGTGAAGCTGCATAACTGAAGATATTGTCTGGCTTAGTGTCGGGTTAGAGGAGAGCGTATTTGGGTGGAGATTATACAACCAAGCATTGTGGCTCATTTCAAATAATTTAGCAAGGTGCCACTTATTACGACTTCACTTAAATTTTTATAATGTTAAAATTAGTTGTCCCATTAGCTCTGCGGATGAAAAGTCCAACGGCATTCACAGAACAGTAATAAGAGCACCCTCTAGTGGTCTTTATCACAGATATTAATTAAACCTTTTTAAGTGAGCCGTTAGTGTATCTGTTTTTTCATGCAAACAGGGTACCTAGAAAGTTTATTAAAATATGCAAACGATTACTTTATATCTTATTCATGCAATATCAGTCCAACAGACACAACTGCAAGGTTTTATCTTGTTTATTCACCAAAAATGCTGTGCATTTAATAAAAGTATTTTGACACTTTCTGTAGCTCAGGGCAAAATAATTATTTTATTTGCAATTTTCAAAATTGTCGAGGAAAACGTCACGAAGGACACAAAAAAAATGCCAGAGCAGTAAGCTTGGTCTCCATACCACAGACCTTAGTAGAAATTATAACAGAAAATGGAATTAATGTACAGCTGCGTAAAGATGATGTGTTGATAAGAAATCAGTGTTGCTACTGTAAAAAGGAGTCATGATTTACTGATTTTTACTGATCCATTGCAGTTCTCTGAAGCAATCATGGAACACATAGACTTCCCATTTAATCATCATTTACTGTAAAATAATATAGAAATTAGTATCTGATAATCATTAAGCATAAAACCAGAATCAGAACATAAGTACTAGGTTGGAATGTATGAGTAACTTACCAGCAGCTTCAGTCAACTTAGCTTTAGTCAGACTAAGCAGAAGTTACAGCATCAGAAACTGTCAAAGGTAAAGGACAGATGGATTGAGTCTTTCCAGAAGCAAAAGATTAGAAAGAATAGCCTGGATGCCAAGTAGCCAGCAAGCATGCTTTGTCTGCATGTAATTCCCAAATACACCTCCTAGACATGTACCACAGCACAAGAATTTGCCATGTCATAGTAGTATCACACGGGTCTTCGTTTAATCATTATATTGCGTGATTAAGTTAGAAAGTAAAGTTTTGTTATCTGTTATCACAAAAGCGTACTACTTACCCAGTGGGTCCTCTGGGATTTGCCATGTAAACACATGGGTCAAGAGAATTTTGTCCTGTGTAAGGAACTTTGCAACGAGGATTCTGCCTAAGTTAAGATGACTTTATGCTGTCTGGAAGTTTGCTGCAGTGTGTAATTCTGAGTGATCACTTTAGGAAAGGTAAGAAGTGGCATGAAATCAAGTTTCACAGCATCAAGTGAATTAATGAAATGATGAAAGAAAAAAAGGACAGCATTTAAATTACCAGGATATTAGGGCTGAAACTGAGGTTGTACGTCACAGCACTAAAATGTTCCAGAAGACCACTCCTATGGACAACAGGAGGGACAGACTCAGAAAATAAAGAAATTGGGATAAAGCATTCCAGTGCTCTCAAATGTACCATGGGCAATTACACTGCTCAGAGAAGAGGTGGAGTGGCTAGAGCAGATAAACAGTCCAAGTCCATGGATGTTTGACGTGATTTGTACAGGCACTTTCAGGCTTTTGTAGACACCAAGATAAAAGTTAATGAATCCATGGGTTGTTGCTAGGACTTTACTAACTCTGTATTTCTTGCTTTCTCAGAAAAAAAAAAAAAAAAAAAGCAAACAAACAAAAAAAAAGCAGATGAGTTGAAACTCTTTAAAATACCTCAAACATAACGTAGGAAAATCTGCAACATTCAGGGGGTGAAAAACCAAAAAACAAAAACAACACAAAACCTTCCAAAACTGGAAAAACAAGAAGTGAAAAAACATAACCTGAGGAAGATCCAAACTTCAACAGATCAAAATGGAAGCTGGTTGAGTTTAACACTAATCATGCTGACACATCCCGGAGACACAGAGCTCATCCAGAGTCACGAACAAGTCACACATCCCTCCCGGCATGGGGCTGTACCGGCGCTGCACCAGCTCCAATGGCTGGCAGCTGTGTGTGTCAGGTCTCCGACCAGGCAACGGCCAGATGCCAGAGAGAGGTGAGGATGCCTTCACTCAACAGTGATTGCCTCCAAATTCAAAGGGGATGCTGAAAACAGTGAGCCTTTGACCTCTGCTGTGATTAAAACTCTGGCTGAGCAAAAGCCAAGAAAGTGCAGCCTCCTGCTAAACAGATCCCAAATCTGGTCAGGAAGAGAAAGAATTTTTTCTTTCTTTTTTCCCTCCTTTTTGTTTTTCTTCACAAATTGCTTCCCAAACTCTAGGCAATAAATGAACATACCACTGTTTTCAGAAAAAGGGTTCCAGTAAATGCCAAAGCTTGGAGTACCTATACCACAAAGAAAACCAATTCTGAAAGAGAGCAAACCAATCTCAAAAATAAATTGGAGGATCTGGTTTTACCTTGCTGCTGCTATGCAAGAGTTTGATTTGAACAGATTAACCAGACGCATTTGGATGGAGGGGAAGTAACACAGGAATGTCGTATGTGTCTCAAACCTGTAAGAAAGGAGTCAGGGACATCAGGAACTCTTTTAATTTTACTTCACCCATGAACGGTTTCATGGGTGGAATCCATTGGAATCCATTTCTCCCTGTTCCAAGAGAGAAAGCAATTAATGTTGTGTGTTAAATTGCTATAGTCACTGCTACTCTTTTTGGCCAAGCAAAGTCAATTTTTTCCCTAGGGAAAAAAAAACAAAACACAACAATAAAAAAAACCCCCAAACAACCAAAACTAAGGTAACAAAATCAGCTAGCTGAAGGAATCCAGGTAGCAAGTGAAGACCCTGATCAGAAACTATTTTCTGCTCATGCTGAGAGGATACACTCAGATTATGTTCAAGATTCAAATGCTGTGAATGGCATAGTCCCTCCCACTGGTCCTGCATTCCCAGGAGGCTTAAGCTGTATGGTGGCTCCATATTTCTCCAACAGGTAGGTTGGTGTGAACCTAAAACGGATGGTCCAGTCAACAAAATCAATTCCACGTCCTCTTTCTCCTCCTCTGCCTCAACCTACTGACCAGGCCGTGGTCCCTTGTGGCATCTGTCCTGAAGAGCAGAACAAGGGCCTGGAGATGCATGTGGCCAACACCGTGAGATGAACTTCTCGTCACATGTTTGTGGATAACACTAGGAAACCAAATTCTGGAGGGAGATCTGATCAAACCTATAGACAACAGCACTGAAATGCTTTGCAGAGATTTGCAAGTACCAGAAGAGACACATATTTCTTAAATCCTGGTAACCGGGACATGATTTTCTTGCTAGAGCAGACTTTGTCAGTTGTTTTATGGTTTTCTGTTCCAGCTACTCTGCACACAGGAACGCATCAGGCTGACTTGGAAGCAATCGTAAAGAGTCTCTTTATGGTATGGCTTAAAAAACCCCCAAGGTATAATACATTGAGTGATATAAAGCAGAAATTTGAAGAATTTGTTTTCAAATAGTTACATTCTCAAACTCCCTAAACACTTCAGGAAGACCAGAATTTTACACATTTCTCCAGAATGCTCAGCCTCTCACCATCAATACGGCTAGATCTCCTGTCTCAGAGATTACTATAATAGGTGATGTACTGATTTTCTGTCTCAGAAACGCCTGAGAGCCTTTTAATAGAACGAAAAAAGTGACTAAAGCATTAGGCAAAGTTTCTTAATGGTTCTAAGTTGCTATGGGGAAGGTTCTTGCATGGATTAAACAACTGGCCAGATAGGAATAGTGAGATGGGGAAAAAAATTGCCAATACACACGCATATCCCTTTTACGTGATATATGAATGTCCCTACACATAACAAGTCTTGCACATTTGATAAAAAAAAAAACAAAAACAAAACCAAAAAACCCACCAAAAAAACCAAACCAACCAAACAAACAAAAACAAAAAACAAAACCAAAAAAACCCCAAACCTGAAGAGTTTGGCTTCATGACAGTTGAGACAGGCCTTCAAACCCATTTCCACAGCATCTCCTCTACCAGCCACTGGTGGGGCAGAAAAACCCTCCCAGTACTTTAGTTTCAGAAAAAAAATACATAGTTTCCTACTTTCCTACAATGTTTTTTATTCTTTGTATTGAAGATACCAAATCATCAGAGGCTGCTATGTTGCAGTTACAGGACACATTTGTTGTTTTGCCACAGTTTCCCATTCTTTATGTCCATGGAAGAGAAAGATGATTTCCCTCGTAAAACAGCAAAAGAGGATTTCTCTTTCTGGATTGCCAGTCAACTACAAAAGTGTGCAGTCATCTTTGTGCCGATCTCTGAAACAGTGAGAAGCAGCATTTTTTCATCATGCCTTGACATTTTCCTGTTCACAGATGTGAAACCAGTGTTTTCTATTGATATTAAAAGCAAACATATTAAAGTCCTATTCAGTAAAAGTAATAAAACAGAAGAGTCATGTACAACGCTAGCAAAGAAAAGAGATTTACATTGTAATTTCACATTCTGTCATCTCCTGTAACAAGAAAATAATCACAAACTTGCATTAAGATCTCCTGTCAGGGAAGAACGCCAATTTTTGTCTTTAAACATTTGCACTTCAATTCTTGCCTACCTCTTCTTTTCAGATCTGTTGCTCAAGCATTCAACACTTTACGTGTTTCCTCCATTATCTATCTGTTCAACTGAGATTATATACATCAACTGGGGATGATAAATGGAGCGTGAAGACAGGTCACATTACTGTGAAAATCCCCTCCTACAGGTGGTGAGCAAATGAGAAAATCTCACAGAGAGATGACAAATTTAATTTGCCCTGCGTGTCCCGTTCTGTCCAACAGGATGATTCACTGCATAACTCTGATCCATGAGCTATGGCATAGGTGAATCCAGAAAGAGAACATACAAATCCAAGCAGGTGCACTCTCCGGTTTTAACAAGTTCCCTTCGTTTTTCATCGGTCACGTGCCTCTTTTTCACCAAGAAGCCAGCAATACTTTGCCATTTATTTATTTAAGGTAACGTAAGAAATGGGTGTATCAAACTAAAAACTTGATGGAAATACAATCGCAAAGGGCATGTAAGGCAATTTTTGCCTTACATCCCTGAGGATGCAACCGAACTGTTCTCTCCCACAAGAAGCATTTGAAATCATTGGACAAAATCCAACGCCTTAGTCATGCTAAGAGGCATCAGACAACAGCCCGTGTGTATTGGCTGGCCGGTTGCTGGCTACAGAATTCAAATGTGGCTAAAACTGATGCTACCACCCGAACCACCAAACAGAAGGAGAGGGAGAGTGGGGAGAGTGGTAAAGAGATTTTTTCTCCACAGCCACTCCCTTCAAAAGACAAACCCATAGAAAAGTAAGACTTTGTTAGATCTGTTTCTCATGGAATGAATAATTTAACTGAGGGAGGACAAAAAGATTGGCTTGGTTATAGGTATGCAATGGAACTGTGTGAAGATTGCTATTAAGACTTTCTGGACACAGAGAAATACGTATATAATGAGTTGAAATGGAAATGTACAGCACAGCAGCTGCTCTGTAAGTAACTCCTGGTACAGATGAACACTGAATCTGGTTTGAAATACCTCATCACACAGGTTTGCTTGCTATTATGTGGCTCCAGGTGTTTAAGTATCAGCTGCAGGATGATTCTCCGTGAATAAAGAGGAAGAGGTGTACTGCCTTGGATGAAGAACCTGTTCATTCCAACATCTTGTTTCCACCACAGGCCACAGGTGAACACCAAGCAAGAGGAAAAAACAAGGCAAATATACGGTATCTCCTCTGCAACACTCCCACAGCCTCCAACTGCTTTCAGCACCGGGGATTTCCTGAGCCTGAGGGGGTGTTTGTTCATTAACTCTCAACACAGCCCTCTTCCAAATCCTTGGCCAATCTCCCCTGTGCCCCAGAGAAACACCCTGCAACCCAGTCTGCCATTCAGAAAGGCACTGCACACATCCACCCCACGTCACCGTGCGAAGAACCATCTCCTCTGGTTTGTTTAGAGCCCAGCTCCCACTACTGCAAATATGATGGTTTGTACCCAAAAGTCAACTGCCATTCACCCTCTCCAAGTTACTTAGGGTGTGACAGGCCTCAGGCATATCTTCCCTAAGTAATTTCTTTGGATTGAAACTCTGAGCCTACTCAACTTCTCCTTCTAAGGGACACGAAGCCAGGCAGCTCAGCATCCTTGTTATCCTTTTCCAGTTCCAGTACTTCCTCTCTGAGAGGCAGGAACCTGCCCTGGTTTGAGGCAGAACAGAACCAACTTTTTCTTTTCAGTAATTTTACTTTGCAGTTAAGCCTCTTCTACCCGACTGAAATTAATGGCGTACTTTTCAGACAGTGTCTGCTCCCAGAGTGGTAAGGCCTGATGGTTACAGCTGAATACCAAGGAATGGTGTGCGCGGAGGCTCTTGCTTGTACTCACTGCTGTAAGAGCCAACGTCAGCTAACTTTGTTGTGTACCACTTTGGAGGGTCAGAGGTGGAAAGGCGTAGCGGGGCCGCACCTGCGGGGAGGAGCCATCGGGACAGGGTATTCCGTCCCATCTGCATCCCTCTCAGTATAAAAGCTGAGGGATCAAAGGGGTCAGCCTCTTTCTTCAATGGCCGGCGTCCGAGGAGGACTCTGTTCATCTGCCTTTGATCCCCATTCGTGCATTCCTTTATCCAGATTTGGAATCCAGTTCCCATCTGTCACTGAGTCCAGTCTGGGACTTCCCCAGTGCCTGCCGGTGATGTGATGGTCATCCTGGTTTTGTATATAGTGTATATATTTCATTATTTTCCTTTTTTATATTATTATATTTTCTTTTTATTATTAATATTTAATTAAAGTAGTTTTAGTTTTCTTTTCAACCCATAAGTCTCTCCATTTTTCTTCTCCCTTCTCTTCTGGGAAGGGAGAGAGAGAGAGAGAGGTAAAGAGTGCATCTGTCGTTCATTCAGTGGCCAGTCCAGCCCAAACCATGGCAGATTTATTGGCGTCCAACATAGGGCACGACCAGGGCCCTGACAGATTGCCTGAATAGTTCGAATTCCGGCTTGCTCAGTTGATAGAGTATCGGATTTTTTCTGCAAAGTCTTAAGGGGTCGGATACTAAAACAGACAGCTCACATCATGTCGTTCTTGAGTGAAATGTGCTATCGTGCCTTTATAGGCCTTTGTTTAAAGTTAGTTGATGCAATGCTGCTTAACCTGCCAAATGTGTTGTATAACTTATTTACTCTTTGTGTTTGTATGTGGTGGTTTAAACATGTGTCCTGGTTTGAGGTAAAACGGAACCAACTTTCTGTTCGGTAATTTTACTTCTTAGCTAGGCCTCCTCTAACTCTCTAAAATTAACAGCATGTTGTGGTGAAAACTCTTCGTTTTCAGAGTGATAAGACCAATGTTTACAACTTGTGCCAAGGAATGGTACACGGAGACGCTCTTGCTTATACTTATTGCTATAACAACCAAGGTCAGCTAATTTTGTTATTTGCCCCATTGGAGAGTCGGAAACGGAAAAGCGTAAAGGGGTCCCACCTGCAGGGAGGAGCAGACAGGACAGGTGACCAAAAATTGACCAACAGGCGTATTCCATCCCATCTGCCCCATGCTCAGTATAAAAGCTGAGGGATCAAAGGGATCAGCCTCTTCCTTCAATGGCCGATGTCCAAGGAGGACCCTGTCTGTTCATTTGCCTTTGCTCCCCATCCGTGGGTTCCTGACTCCAGCTCCGGAATCCAGTTCCCACCCATCGCTGAGTCCAGTCTGGGACTTCCCCACTGCCTGCCGGTGACATGACCCTGGAAGCTTAATACGGGTTTGTATATACTGTATCTATTTCATTATTTTCCTTTTTATTTTATTATTAATATTTCATTAGTTTAGTTTCTTCTAAACTCGTAAATCTCTTTATCTGTCCTCCTCCTCTCCGTGTATGAGAGGCTGGGGGGGGAGCATCTGTCGCCGGCCATTGGCCCATTTGACCAAAACCACGACAGATTTATTGGCGCCTAATGTGGGGCACGAACGGAGCTCTGATAGATTGCCTGAATAGTTTGAATTCCAGTTTGTTCAGGGAGAACACACAGTTCACATCATGTCGTTCTTATGCGAAATCTTGTATAGCGTCTTTAGAGAACTTTGTATCAAGTTAATTGATGCAGTGAGGTTTAACTGGTTGAATATATTGCATGGTCTATTTCTTCTTTGTGTTTGGATGCGGTGGTCTAAGCGTGCTATGTTGGTGTGGATTTGCCTTCAGATGTATAAAATAATTGCTTGGATAACGGTTCTACCTGCATATCTCGGGTATCACATGATGGAGTCTTTTACTAATCACACTTTCGGGATGGATTCTTTTGCTAACTACACTTTTGGTTTTACCCGGGGAAAGTTTACTTTGCCCTTTGATGATTATGCCAAAGTACAGTAACAGAATTAGGGGATGAGAAATCTTTGGGCTATTTAGAGAGTGAATGTTACTCTCATTCGTACATGATTCTGTCGTTGGGTTTCCTGAATGTGTTGCAGGGGTGGTTTATTGTTAAATATCAGTGCCGGAGTGAGTATTATGTGACATCTGATATTGATACTCAAGCCCCATGGCCAGAGTCAAAGATAGCAGAAATTCTGACAATCCCGGCCCTAAAACCCACCGCGGAAACTCGGCCAGCCCCGCCACGGAAAGCTGCGGTAGGAATTCAGACAACCCCCCCGCGACTGAAAGCTACAGCAGACACTCAAACAACTCAGATTGCTGCCCAAGCCACAGCACCGGCACAAACAAGGCCACCGGCCCCGACAGCAGCCCCAGCGGCACCGGCTGCCCCCCTCCGCCGGCTCCGGCGCAAGCCACGCCTCCGCCCGTACCGGCCAAAGCCACCGCCCGGCCACAGCGACACCCGCGCCAACGGCTGCCCCCCAACCAGGCCCCGGCAAAAGCCACGGCACCGGCCCCAACACCGGCCCCGGCCCGGCCCACAGCGGCACCGGTCACCCCGCAGCCTGCGGTCAAAGTCACCCCGCCGCCTGCCCCCCTCCCCCGGCCCGCATCGCCCCGGCCGCGGCGGCACCGGCTGCTCCAGCCCCGACAAGGAGCGCGGTCGCTGCTCCGGCCGCCCCCACAACCAGCGCTGCTGCTGCTGCCGCCCGAACTCCAGCAGAACCGGCACAAGTTGCCCCAGTGACCAGGAAACACAAAGTCAGCTCGTTCCCTCGCCTCTGATGACAAAGACCAGCCCAAGCCAGGCAGCGCAGGAGAGGGTTCCTCTGAGGAAGATCCAGGAGAGGGTCCTTCTCAGGCAGATAAAGGAAAAAGTCCTGCTAAATCAGATCCAGGAGAGGGTCCTTCTCAGGCAGCATTAACACAGGATGAGGACTCAGATGCAGAGATAATCATAGAATCCTTCTCTATGAAGAATTTGCGAAATATAAGGAAGGACTTTAATCATCACGAAGGGGAGACGCTTGTCTCCTGGTTGCTCCAGTGCTGGGACAATGGAGCTGATACCATAGATTTAGATGGCTGAGAAGCTAAGCAGTTGGGAAATCTGCCCAAAGATGGAGGGATTGATAAAGCGGTTGGGAGAAAGGCAGACGTCCTCAGTCTCTGTAGGTAACTGCTAGGAGCTGTAAAGGGCAGGTACCCCTTTAAAGATGATATCATAAAGATGATATCGAAATGGACCAGCACGGAAAAAGGTATTAAGTACCTGAGGGAACTGGCTGTGCGAGAGCTGGTTTATAGCAACTGGCAAGTGGTTATAGACCCCGATGAAATGCCATGCAAACCATCTTTGTTGAGAAAGTTTGTGCAGAGTGCACCATCAAATTACTCCCGCACATTGTCAACAATGGCCTGGGGAGGGTCTGATACTGATACACCAACTGTAAATGAGGTAGCGAAACAACGTGCAACACTATGAAGACAATCTCTCTTGTCCCCTTCATGTAGCAGCCGTGGAGAAAATAGTTGAGCAAACCAAGACAATGGCTGATCAAACTATGACCATTGCTGAGACAGTGGAGAAAATGACTACGACAATAGCCGAGAAAAATGAGAAAACTGCCAAACTGCTTCATGAACTGCTTGAAAAACTGTCTGAGAAGGGGAAAGAATCCCACTCTTCCCCTGAGCAGACCCAGGTTGTAGTCATTAAGAAAAAACACCCTCCTACAAAGTCAACTCAAGGGAAACAAGATCCACTCCGAGATTTCCTGTGGCTTTGCCTCCGCAACTACGGAGAGGACGTGAGTAAGTGGGATAAAAAACCTACTCCAGCCCTGCAGGCACAAGTGCTTGAGTTGCAAGGTAAAGCAGAGGGAAGAAAGAATTTCTGCAGGAGGGGGGCTGCTCCAGTCCATGGTAAGTGATGCTCCAGTCCTTGTAGGAACTCATCTGCTAATTGTAGATGTTCTCAACATTAGGGTTGCCGTGTCTCCAGCCAGGAGGAGGAGAGGGATAACCGAGTTTATTGGACTGTGTGGATTCAATGGCCTGTGTGGATTAGCGCCACTGTCTGTTCATCTGCCTTTGATCCTGATCCGTAAGTTCCTGACTCCAGCTGTGGAATCTAGTTCCCACCCATCGCTGAGTCCAGCCTGGGACTTCCCAGTGCCTGCTCGTGACGTCATCCTGGGAGCTTAATACGGTTTTGTATATACTGTATCTATTTCATTATTTTCCTTTTTATTTTATTATTAATATTTCATTAAAGTAGTTTAGTTTCTTCTAAACTCGTAAATCTCTTTATCTGGCCTCCTCCTCCTCTCCGTGTACAAGAGGCTGGGGGGGAGCACCAATTTCAATTTTACCTTGGGAAAGTTTACCTCACCCTTTTATGACAAATTGACACCATCAGAGCTAGGGGATTTCGAAAATGACTGTTACTTTCTTAAAATTATGATTTCATTATTGATTCCCCTGAATGTATTTGGAGGCGGTTTCTTATTATACTTTGCTGCAGGAATAGGTGTTGTAAGACATGGGCTGCTGCTCCTCACCCTCCACCACCCGTACCGGCACGAGGTACTCTGGCTTCAAGAATGAGCACCGCCACTGCTTCAACTCTGACAACAACCACTGCCGCTACTCCAGGCTCGACAATGAGCACCGTCACCACTCCAGCTGCTCCGATAGTGAGTACCACTGCTACTCCAACTCCATCAGTACCAGCACAAGTCACCCCGGTGACCAGGAAGAAAAAATAGGTCAGTTCGTTCCCCTGCCCCTTATGACAAAGACCAGGTCAAGCCAGACAGCATGGGAGAGAATTATTCTGACGAAGATCCAGGAGAGGGTCTTTCTAAAGCAGACAAAGGAAAGGGTCCTTCTAAAGTAGATCCAGGAAAAGGTCCTTCTCAAGCAGGTCAGGGAGAGAGTCCTTCTGTGTGGATTCAATGGCCTGGCATGTTAGAACCACAGAAGTATAAAGCCCTGGTGGACACTGGTGCACAGTGTACCCTATTGCCATCCAATCATAAAGGGGCAGAATCCGTCGCTATTTCTGGAGTGAGAGGGTCTCAAGAACTGACTGTATTGGAGGCTGAAGTGAGCCTAACTGGGAATAAATGGGAGAAGCACCCCATTGTGACTGGTCCAGGCGCTCTGTGCATCCTTGGCATAGACTACCTCAAGAGAGGGTATTTTAAGGACCCAAAAGCGTATACAGCTTTTAGTATATCAGCCATAGAGACTAAGAACATTACACAGCTGTCTACCTTGCCCAGTCTTTCAGATGACCCTTCTGTGGTGGAACAGAGGGTTAAAGAATAGCAGATGCCAACTGCTACTGCCATGGTGCGTCGACAACAGTATCATACTAACCGAGACTCTCCGATTCCCATTCAGAACACGATTTGCTAGAGAGCCAAGGAGCAATCAGCAAGATTTGTTCACCTTTTAACAGCCCTGTATGTCCAGTGCAGAAGTCTGATGGAGACTAGAGATTAACAGTAGACTATTGTGGCCTGAATGAAGTCACACCACCACTGACTGCTGCCGTGCTGGACATGCTAGAACTCCAATATGAACTGGAGTCCAAGGCAGCCAAGTGGTACGCCACAACTGACATTGCTAATGTGTTTTTCTCTATTCCTTTAGCAGCAGAGTGCCGGCCACAGTTTGCTTTCACCTGGAGAGGCATCCTAGTACACCTGGAGTTGACTGCCCCAGGGGTGGAAACACAGCCCTGCTATTTGCCATGGACTGATCCAGACTGCACTGGAGAAGGGTGGAGCTCTGGAGTATGTGCAATATATTGACGACATCATTGTATGGGGCAACACAACAGAAGACATTTTTAGGAAACGTAAAGAAATAATCAAAATTCTTTTGAAATACAGTTCTGATATAAAAAGAGGCAAGGTCGAGGGACCTGCACGAAACATCCAGTTCTTGGGAATTAAGCGGCGAGATGGGTGTTGCAGATCCCAATGGATGTGATTAGCAAAATAACAGCTATGTTACCATCAACTAACAAAAAGGAAACACAAGCCTCCTTAGGCATTGTGGGTTGCTGGAGAATGCACATTCCAGGTTACAGTCAGATTGTGAAACCTCTATATGAAGTGACTCTAAAGAAAAATGATTTTACGTGGGGCGCTGAGCAACAACAGGCCTTTGAGCAAATTAAACAAGAGATCATGCATGCAGTAGCCCCTGGACCAGTCTGAACAGGACAGGACATCAAAAACGTGCTCTACACCGCAGCCAGGGACAATGGCCCTACC